>NC_088399.1:65159901-65486331 GCF_034236695.1 Oncorhynchus nerka | reverse complement strand
TACAACTCCCTCGGGAAGATAACGTCGATAGTCCAGTCGTGAAGGCCCGGTGGGGCTCCGCGTCGGCAGTAAAACGGGTCCGGATAGGTGATTGTAGCCCAGGAGTGGCTGATGGAACTCTTCAGCTGGCTAGCTGCGGAATAATTGATGTTTGTTCCGGGATCGACGTAAGCCACTAGTCACACGGATAGCAGCTAGCTAGCTGCGAGATCCAGGTGTAAATGTCCAGAGCTTTGGTTTGAACTCCGGGGATCTGGTCTGAGTCACGTTGTATATAACTGCCGATAGCTTTTCGAGCTAAAGGATAGCGGATGACCATCAACCGTGGTTAGCTGAATACTAACGTTAGCCAGTAAACTGGCTAGCTTCTGGCTAGCTTCTGGTTAGCTTCTGGTTAGCTTTTTTTCTTAAATTTATTGGTGAGGCGGGTTGCAGGATTTAGGTGTTTGTTCCATGGCAATTTTTTTTACAAAAGGGCAAACATAGGCATATTCTGTTCAGAACAACCCAGGGTATGACGCCATGTCTTCTTTTTAACTGTACATCAAACACTGCAATTATAAATGTCGATACTGTAAATTAAATTTGTTTTGTTGTATGGAAATGTGAAGAGCACATTTGAACTCATGGGTGTGTGGTTTGCTTGTATGAATTCAAAGCCTTATTTATTATAATCCTCCGCGTTTCATCTTTCAGAACACATCCTCTCGATTTACTGCATTCCCCTCACTTAACTCAGACAACACCAAAAGTAATTCCTTTGGCTGGAAGGATGGGGGCATCTTCTTGCTGCAGGTGTTGCTCCCACTTACAGTTGAATACCATTCAGCGCTTTAAAGCAGAGACTTTGAGCTCTGACATCAGGTATAGCAGGGGTAGGCAACGCTGTTCATGGAGAGCAGCAGGATTTTCACCTGACCAACTTAGCTAATTGATCAGTGATTGCCTAAATTCAACACTCCTGATCTTCCAGGTCAGTTAAACCAAAAACAATGAATTGCCTGCAGCACTCCAGGATCAGGGTTGCCTAGCCCTGATGTATAGCATGTTCCTGTACACAGACACTGTGTTCCTATTTATGCGCTTGTCAGAGACCAAATCTGCCATTTTGTAAAGGGGAAATGGTTCTACCTGGAACCAAAAGAGTTCTACCTGGAACCAAAAGGATTCTTCAAAGGGTTCTCCTATGGCCCTCAAACTCAACTCTGGACCTCGAAGCCAGTTCCACTGCATTTTTTGATTGTTCCCCTCTAATCAAGGACTGATTTAAAGACCTGGGAAACCAGGTGTGTACAATTAATTATCAGGTGGAACAGAAAAGCAGCAGGCTCCGGACCTCGTAGGCTAAGACTTGAGTACCCCTGTCCTATGGGGACATCTGAAGAACCCTCTTAGGTTCTTATTTTTCTAAGAGGATAGGTTATGTGTGCTCTTGGGACATGTAGTCTTTGTGTGCAGGACAATGACTGACTTCTTCACAAGCTATCCAATCCCACAAAATGCCACTCAACAGTAAACCTCATTGTGGCTTAATCCCTTTTCCTCTCCACAGACAGACACAATCTGTCGGCAATTTAAAAATAAAAAAAAACAGACGCTCAGCCTGCTGCCTAAATGACCTGTCTGCTCTACTCTCTCTCCTCCAATTATAATCATCCCTCCTTGCTTTCACCCCTTCATCTCCATCCTCTCCTCACCGCCACCGCTTGATGCTTGTTATCACACCTAGAGAACAGTCTCCCTTTGACAGGCGCCTTAATTCAAATGTTTAGCCACCACGTCTAGCTAGAATTGAATCCGGCTCTATTTGTGTTGATGCTGTTCTGAAGACGGACCAGCCATCAGAAAGCAGTCATAACGCCTTTAGGCCTGAGAGGGGAAAAAGCGGGAGAGAGGGGAAAACCCTTCTATTGTTGAGTTGCACCCTTTTATTGTCACATACACTGGATAGGTGCAGCGATGTGTTGTTTTACAGGGTCAGCCATAGAAGTACAGCACCATTGGAGCAAATAAGTTGTCGTTTTTATTTTTTTTAACTAGGCAGGTCAGTTAAGAACAAATTCTTATTTACAATGATGGCCTACTCCGGCCAAACCCAGACGACACTGGGCCAATTGTGCGCCGCCCAATCACAGCCGGTTGTGATTCAGCCTGGAATCGAACCAGAGTCTGCAGTGATGCCTCTAGCACTGAGATGCAGTGCCTTAGACCGCTACGCCACTTGGGAGCCCCTAAAGTGCCTTGCTCAAGGGCACATCGACAGATTTCGTTCACCTTGACGGCTCAGGTATTCAAACTGGCGCCACGCTCTAACCACTAGGCAACCTTCCACCCAATAAACTTGTCTCTCAGTCCTGACCAAACCATTCCTCTGAATTTTTACAGTGTTAAGTGGGGATTTGGGAAAGTTTGCATTGGATTTGCGTCATGAGAGATCGTCCGGTCAGCTAATCGCTCCTCTGTGACTAGCATATGTAAAATAGCCAGAGAAGAGATAGAGACGGATGTGGTGTAGAATTGGAGCCCCACTTATCACATTAGTTGATGGGGCCTGAGTGAATTTGAACTTGATGATATAGAATGTGTGACGTTTTTCTGTGTTGTGAATGGTTACTAAGTTTTCAACACCATTTTCTCTGATTTCATTAATACAGTCATATTCACCACCCCTGTAGATAAAGTAAACAATGACCATTATCATTTTCATTCCTTTTAATCAGGCATTTATGCACTTATGCTGAAACCCCTCCACAAGATCATCCTACCAAGTGCTGGTCACCTGAAGACCTTAAGTTACCATAATAGGCACGCAATGAGCACCAAGACGATTTTGTTTTGTTTGTTTTTTGTTACCTTTTTCCAGGAGTAATATACTGTCTTATGAATTACTTTATGTGTAATGGCCTACGGGATGAATTTGGCAGTGTCAGAATTTGGCCTAGTTCGGTAGTCTTCTGCTGGGTTGTCTTCATGTCTCGTCTGATAGGAGTAAACACACAGTGACATGAGTTAATATGCAGTAGGGTAGAGGTGAACTCCTCAGGGACAGTACACAGACACTGGAATTAGTGTGTGTGTGTGTGTGTGTGTGTGTGTGTGTGTGTGTGTGTGTGTGTGTGTGTGTGCTAATGCTGACTGTGTGTGTGTGTGTGTGTGTGTGTGTGTGTGTGTGTGTGTGTGTGTGTGTGTGTGTGTGTGTGTGTGTGTGTGTGTGTGTGTGTGTGTGAAGAGAGAAATGCATGCAAGTGCATAGTGTGTGTAGTCTCTTCTTCGTTTTCCCCAAATAATCATGGCTCTATCCATCCTCCACGTCCAGTCCTGCATGTGTGCCGATTAACTACTGCAGTGGGCTAAATCAGGGTCACATAGAGTGTTTCTTGGTTGTCTTAAACAAATCTACTTTGAAACAAAAGTATACACCTCACAAACATGGTTATGGGTTTGAAAAAGAAGACACCTGTGCCATGTCAGATATAGAGTTAAAATGTATTACATTTTGAGTTTGCGTCCCAATATTGCACTTTATACACAGAAAACTGAAATATAACAAAACCGTTTGACATAGAAACACCAGATTTTCGTCAGCTTTAAAAAAATAAAAATAAAATGTTTATAAAAATATATGAATAACATTCCACCCATGAGGCCACTAGGTCATTTGACAGCAGGAAAGGGCTACAACACATGAGGGTTCGGTCAGAACACACGACGCTGCAGGACCAGAATAAAAGCAAGGAAATCTAATAAAGGGGAAACAGTGCATCCTGTTTATCTCTCCCATCTGGGCCCCCTCTGCCTCTGTCATACAGAGAACAGCACAGCAGAGCAGCACCCTCCCCTCGTCAATCAGTTCTACCCTCACACTTGGTCTCTGTCTTGTTGTGTCTAATCCTACCCAGTGTGCTGGTTGCAATTACGTTATTATGAGGTGTTTCGTGACGTCACGTTCAGGTTGTTTACTAGTTATAAAAGGACATTTTTGAGACATCTTTAAAGCGATCAGAAAAATACATCTTTAACTGGTTGTAATCTGGTAATCTGACCAGATCGTCTGGATGACGCCATGAAAAAATAAGTCTCGAGATCGCATCTCTACAACCAGAAAACTGATTTACCAGATAACAGCGTCATTAGGCTACATTTTGTCAGCTAGTTAGGCCTACATCTCTACTCTTGTATTTTGTCCCTCCTCAAAACTGCTGTATCCATTTAAATTGGTTTCTTTCTGTTCCTCTCTGTCCAGGCTCACAGTCTTATTGTTTATTTTGCTCTCTTTTATTTTATTACCCCTTTTCTGTACCTGTCTATCTTCTTTATCTTGTTCATCTTGTACTCTTGTTACTATCTTGCTCCTTTACTTTTACGGTCTGTCTGGCTACTTTGTCTTGTCTATCTTGTCTTTTCATTACGCCATCTGTTTCTCCTTCCTTCTCCCCATTGGTCTGTTCCTCTAAGCTCACTTTCCATCTTTCTCTTTATCGACGCTCCCCGCCTTCTGAAGTCTCTGTCACTTTTTTTTGCTATCCATTCCCACTCTATTTCTCCCTGTCTCTTCTCCTTTTCCTTTCTAATATTACACAGTGGGCTCACTCTCTCTGACCCGCCACCCGCCGCCTACCCCCAACCGAAAACTGCCAGCAACTCGGCCTCAATGTAACCTCAACTTTCTCCAACTTTACTATCACATCCTTAAAATGTATTTTAGGCTTTCATTGCATCAAACACCACAGTCTCTTTTTATTCCCCCCACCCCCCTCTCTTTTTTCTCCCCTCATTATTGGCTTTCTCTAGCTGGCAGAGTGTTTGATATCAAAGGCAGCTTGGACTCACAGAGCAAAGAGCAGACACACACAGTCAGGCCACCAGAGCCAGAGCCATGTCAGCTGCCCCTGATTGGCACAAAATGGACGCAGGTCGCCTAGTCACCCTCATCAGTGGGAAGGAAAACAAAGGCAGCCTGTGATGTCAGTCTGTCAGTCATAGATATAGTGTCCTTCTTATCCCAGTGTGGTGTATACTACCGTTCAAAAGTTTGGGGTCACTTAGAAATGTCTTTGTTTTTGAAAGAAAAGCACATTTTCTTGTCCATTAAAATAACATTAAATTGATCAGAAATATAGTCTAGATATTGTTAATGTTGTAAATGACTATTGTAGCTGGAAATGGCAGATTTGTTTATTTATCTACATAGGCATACAGAGGCCCATTATCAGCAACCATCAGTCCTGTGTTCCAACGGCACATTGTGTTAGCTAATCCAAGTTGATCATTTTTAAAGGCTAATTGATCATTAGAAAACCTTTTGCAATTATGTTAGCACAGCTAAAAACTGTTGTTCCGATTAAAGAAGCAATAAAACTGGCCTTTAGACTAGTTGAGTATCTGGAGCATCAGCATTTGTGGGTTCGATTACAGGCTCAAAATGGCCAGAACAACTGAGCGAGAGGACAAGTACATTAGTGTCAAGACCTCAACGGGCAGCTTCATTAAACAGTACCTGCAAAACACCAGTGTCAAGGTCAACAGTGATGAGGCGACTCCGGGATGCTGGCCTTCTATGCAGTATCATTATTTAATTTTTTTGTGTGTTCTTAAAATAACGTATTCATTACCATAATTTGCATCAAAACATACACTTACTGGTACGCTTTAGCAATTGTCACTACAAATCAAGTCAAATGTGCTTTATTTACAGTGCAGCAGGTACTCATACACTTCCTTATTCATACACTGAATGAGTAGATCATTTGGTAATTGATTGGTTGACCTTATAGGTATCAGGTATTTTTTTATTTAACCTTTATTTAACTAGGCAAGTCAGTTAAGAAAAAATCTTGTTTACAATGACAGCCTACTGGGGAACAGTGGGTTAACTGCCTTGTTCAGGGGCAGAATTACATATTGTTACTTTGTCAGCTCGGGGATTCGATCCAGCAAACTTTTGGTTACTGGCCCAACGCTCTAACCAAATCAAATCAAATCAAATTTTATGTGTCACATACACATGGTTAGCAGATGTTAATGCGAGTGTAGCGAAATGCTTGTGCTTCTAGTTCCGACAATGCAGTAATAACCAACAAGTAATCTAGCTAACAATTCCAAAACTACTACCTTATAGACACAAGTGTAAGGGGATAGAATATGTACATAAAGATATATGAGTGAGTGATGGTACAGAGCGGCATAGGCAAGATACAGTAGATGGTATTGAGTGCAGTATATACATATGAGATGAGTATGTAAACAAAGTGGCATAGTTAAAGTGGCTAGTGATACATGTATTACATAAAGATGCAGTAGATGATATAGAGTACAGTATATACATATACATATGAGATGAATAATGTAGGGTATGTAAACATTATATTAGGTAGCATTGTTTAAAGTAGCTAGTGATATATTTTACATCATTTCCCATCAATTCCAATTATTAAAGTGGCTGGAGTTGAGTCAGTGTGTTGGCAGCAGCCACTCAATGTTAGTGGTGGCTGTTTAACAGTCTGATGGCCTTGAGATAGAAGCTGTTTTTCAATCTCTCGGTCCCAGCTTTGATGCACCTGTACTGACCTCGCCTTCTGGATGATAGCGGGGTGAACAGGCAGTGGCTCGGGTGGTTGTTGTCCTTGATGATCTTTATGGCCTTCCTGTGACATCGGGTGGTGTAGGTGTCCTGGAGGGCAGGTAGTTTGCCCCCGGTGATGCGTTGTGCAGACCTCACTACCCTCTGGAGAGGCTTACGGTTGTGGGCGGAGCAGTTGCTGTACCAGGCGGTGATACAGCCCGACAGGATGCTCTCGATTGTGCATCTGTAGAAGTTTGTGAGTGCTTTTGGTGACAAGCCAAATTTCTTCAGCCTCCTGAGGTTGAAGAGGCGCTGCTGCGCCTTCTTCACGATGCTGTCTGTGTGGGTGGACCAATTCAGTTTGTCTGTGATGTGTACGCCGAGGAACTTAAAACTTACTACCCTCTCCACTACTGTCCCATCAATGTGGATAGGGGGGTGTTCCCTCTGCTGTTTCCTGAAGTCCACAATCATCTCCTTAGTTTTGTTGACGTTGAGTGTGAGGTTATTTTCCTGACACCACACTCCGAGGGCCCTCACCTCCTCCCTGTAGGCCGTCTCGTCGTTGTTGGTAATCAAGCCTACCACTGTTGTGTCATCCGCAAACTTGATGATTGAGTTGGAGGCGTGTGTGGCCACGCAGTCGTGGGTGAACAGGGAGTACAGGAGAGGGCTCAGAACGCACCCTTGTGGGGCCCCAGTGTTGAGGATCAGCGGGGTGGAAATGTTGTTGCCTACCCTCACCACCTGGGGGCGGCCCGTCAGGAAGTCCAGTACCCAGTTGCACAGGGCGGGATCGAGACCCAGGGTCTCGAGCTTGATGACGAGTTTGGAGGGCACTATGGTGTTAAATGCCGAGCTGTAGTCGATGAACAGCATTCTCACATAGGTATTCCTCTTGTCCAGATGGGTTAGGGCAGTGTGCAGTGTGGTTGAGATTGCATCGTCTGTGGACCTATTTGGGCGGTAAGCAAATTGGAGTGGGTCTAGGGTGTCAGGTAGGGTGGAGGTGATATGGTCCTTGACTAGTCTCTCAAAGCACTTCATGATGACGGAAGGCTCGAGGCGGGGTTAGAGCTGTTGGACCTGTAACCGAAAGATTGCTCATTCAAATACTGGAGCCAACAAGGTAGAACTAAATGAAAACGGTTGCTGTGCCCTTGAGCAAAGCACATAGTTCTAATTGCTCCAGGGACACGTTACAATGGCGACCCTGGCCATGACCCCACTCCCTGCGTTTGTCTCTGCGGGAGTTGGGATATGCAAAAGAACACATTTCCTTCTGTCACACCTCTGAGAAGCAGAGGCTCTGTTGTCTTTACAAGTCTGATATCTGTTTGGAGGGTAACTTTACAGTAATATTATGGTAGAACTATAGTGGTATTGCCCGAGAAGCTGGTGTTTAGAGGATATATTGGCCTGGGTGTTGTTAGGCCCGAGACGAAGCCAAGGTTTGGTTTCGAAGGCATTATCACTTTTATACAACGGGTTACCAACATATTCAAATAATGATTGACATATTTTTATGAAAAAAACATGATTTTGGGCCTCCCAAGTGGTGCAGTGGTCTAAGGCAGAGGTTTTTACTATAGATCCGGGTTCATTCCCGGGCTGTGCCAAAACTGGCCGTGGCCGGGAATCCCATAGCATGGCGCACAATTGGCCCAGCGTTGTCCGGGTTAGGTGAGGGTTTGGCCGGGGGGGGGGCTTTACATTGCTCTTCGTGCTCTAGCGCCTCCTTATGGGGGGCCGGGTGCCTGCAGGCTGATACCAGTCACCAGTTGAACGGTGTTTCCTCCGACACATTGTTGAGGCTGGCTTCCCGGTTAAGCTGGCGGGTGTTATGGAGCGCGGTTTTGCGGGTCATGTTTCAGAGGACGCATGACTCCACCACCGCCTCTCTTGAGCCTGTTAGGGAGTTGAAGCTATGAGACAAGATCGAAATTTGGGAGAAAAAGAGGGTAAAATATTAATATTATTTTATCCTTCCATGAGATATAGTCCCGACACAAATCTAAGGTTGCTACCCAAGCTGGCTGGTCATTTGTTCTATTGGTTCGGTTGACCCAGTCTTTTTGTTGTGCATCTATGGATGTTCATTGTTCATACTAAATGTTCTATTGCCATACTGGCTGGCAATGTTCTTATCCCTTGCTTGCTAGTTGGCCAACTATGGCTAACTTATGGTCAGAATAACAGCAAAGTAGCTGCATTTGCATTAGTTTAAGCTGTTTTCTAGTGACATTTATTTGGACACATCCATAACAATGAGCTAATGATGCATGATTTCACCTGGCATAGAACATGTGCTCTCTCATCAGGACACTATTGTTTAGAGGAGCTAGCCAACAACACAGCTAACACAATCACTTCAAACTGAAGCTGTAAAGACTGCAAACTAGCCGCATTTTGTTTAGTTTGGCCTGTTTTCTATTGACATTTCTTTGTATATATCCATAAAAATGATGCTGATTCATGATTTTGACTGGCTGAAAAAAGCTTCCTGCCTATCTGTCTCGCCCCGACTCTCAACCCCTATACGTTCATTACTATGTGACAGTTGGAGATAGAATTTCAGTATTGAAACAATGTTGAACATTTCAGAGACAGACAGCATGGTTTATAAAATCTCCGCTATTGAAATCCAGTTGCTAGTCTACAAGAAATGTGAGATCATGTCTAGATGCTTTTTACAGTGGAGATCAAGTTTATAAATTGCCTGACTGGGCTGATGACACAGTGGATCGCTCAGTGAGATGGAACAGAGGAAGTATGCATTTCAACGCCTTAGCTTTAGCCGGTGGTAACTTGTGGAATAGACACCAGCTGGAATGTGGTTTTAACCAATCAGCGTCCAGTATTAGACCCACCTGTTGTATAATGGTCAACAACTCAGATTTTAAAACCACTCAGATATTACAAAAGGTCTTAGATTCATTGTCTCTTTCTCGTATGATCCAGACCTGTACTGGTGAGATACTTACAATCTTTCTTTCTGTTTACCTCTCTCATGAGCTATGGTTTCTTTGTCTCTCCCTTTCTCTCGCTGATCATGCTTAGAATAATGCTTTGTTAATGTCAATATTGCCTTGTAACTTGAACTTTAGGCCTGGTATGTGAATCTGTTCATTTTACAAAGTAATTAAATACACTTTTAGAATTCCATTCTCAGACATTTCTTCATTGCCTATTACTGTAACTCAACTATAGCATTCTATTACTGTAACTCAACTATAGTGTTCTATTACTGTAACTCAACTATAGCATTCTATTACTGTAACTCAACTATAGAGTTCTATTACTGTAACTCAACTATAGAGTTCTATTGCTGTAACTCAACTATAGAGTTATATTACTGTAACTCAACTATAGTGTTCTATTACTGTAACTCAACTATAGCGTTCTATTACTGTAACTCGACTATAGCGTTCTATTACTGTAACTCGACTATAGTGTTCTATTACTATAACTCAACTATAGAGATATATTACAGTAACTCAACTATAGTGTTCTATTACTGTAACTCAACTATAATGTTCTATTACTGTAACTCAACTATAGAGTTCTATTACTGTAACTCAACTATAGAGTTCTATTACTGTAACTCAACTATAGAGTTATATTACTGTAACTCAACTATAGAGTTCTATTACTGTAACTCAACTATAGTGTTCTATTACTATAACTCAACTATAGAGATATATTACAGTAACTCAACTATAGTGTTCTATTACTGTAACTCAACTATAATGTTCTATTACTGTAACTCAACTATAGAGTTCTATTACTGTAACTCAACTATAGAGTTCTATTACTGTAACTCAACTATAGAGTTATATTACGTAACTAAACTATAGAGTTCTATTACTGTAACTCAACTATAGTGTTCTATTACTGTAACTCAACTATAGTGTTCTATTACTGTAACTCAACTATAGAGTTCTATTACTGTAACTCAACTATAATGTTCTATTACTGTAACTCAACTATAGTATTCTATTACTCTAACTCAACTATAGAGTTCTATTACTGTAACTCAACTATAGAGTTCTATTACTGTAACTCAACTATGGAGTTATATTACTGTAACTCAACTATAGTGTTATATTACTGTAACTCAACTATAGAGTTCTATTACTGTAACTCAACTATAATGTTCTATTACTGTAACTCAACTATAGTGTTCTATTACTGTAACTCAACTATAGAGTTATATTACTGTAACTCAACAATAGTGTTCTATTACTGTAACTCAACTATAGTGTTCTATTACTGTAACTATAGTGTTATATTACTGTAACTCAACAATAGTGTTCTATTACTCTAACTCAACTATAGTGTTCTATTACTGTAACTCAACTATAGTGTTCTATTACTGTAACTCAACAATAGTGTTCTATTACTGTAACTCAACTATAGTGTTCTATTACTGTAACTCAACTATAATGTTCTATTACTGTAACTCAACTATGAAGTTCTATTACTGTAACTCAACGATAGTGTTCTATTACTGTAACTCAACTATAGAGTTATATTACTGTAACTCAACTATAGAGTTACATTACTGTAACTCAACTATAGTGTTCTATTACTGTAACTCAACTATAGTGTTCTTTATTGCTATTTATCTTATGGAGTCAGATAATTAATTTAATGGGCTAATTGCTTAGTCTTATTTCGAGTCACATGTGAGGTAGATACATGTGAGGTAGATACACACACATATATACAGTGGGGCAAAAAAGTATTTAGTCAGCCACCAATTGTGCAAGTTCTCCCACTTAAAAAGATGAGAGAGGCCTGTAATTTTCATCATAGGTACACTTCAACTATGACAGACAAAATGAGAAAGAAAAATCCAGAAAATCACATTGTAGGATTTTTAATGAATTTATTTGCAAATGATGGTGGAAAATAAGTATATATATATATATATATATGATAATTATTATCTCACTACAAAGGTATTTGATAGTGGAGGTCAGAAGTCAACTTCAGAACAGCAATAAACAACCATGGGTCACATTACTCTAAGTGGTCTGAGACTGACGTCACCACTCTATCTATTCTCTTCAGCAACGGCCAAACTGGTCTGTCTGTGAATCATGGCTGTGAGCTTCCATTCGCAATGGAGTGACAGCCTCTAGGGACTCTGGATCAGTTTCTGCATCTTTTACTTCTTAACCTATTTACTAAGACTAATGTCCCTTTTGCAGTACCTCCAAAACTCTTTTTTTTTTACTAAGTGTTAAAAGGCTCTAAATGGTGTTTTGTAATGAGGACTTATGTGTGTAGGTGAAACAGTTTACAGGGGCACATTGGTAGAGCTGTCCTTCAGAAAAGGAAACATTCTTTTGCAGTTCATGGCAGCACGGTTTTAGAGTGTGATCATTCAGCTGACTTCAGGGTTTGTTTTGGATCCAGTCTGGTTCTTTTCTATTGAGAACAAGTGTCAAAATGTTGCAAACTTAACAAAGCAAAACAAACTGTACTCGATCCTCATGACCCAAGAATCTGACAACAGTTCAGCTCTTGCATTGATAAAAAGATATTTCAAAAACACCCTTGGCGCCTGTTTATTATTTTTGATTAAGTCTTCGAAGCTGGTTAGATGTGGTTATTGAATCAATTCAACCCTGTGGGAAGTGGGCTAAACCCTAAACAGCCATGATGTTGCCAGAGGCTGCCTGTGGGTAATGTGAGCTCAGTGGTGTGCTGCTGACTACTGAATCATTGTGGGCTCCTATTACACTGAGTTCAGCCTGCTCAACTGTGTGCATCTATCCCCACTGTGCTGCCATGTGTTATAGGTAGCTCATTGATGACTGTTGATTTCTCTCTCTCTCTCTCTCTTTCAATCCCCCTTCTCCCTCTCTCTTTGTTTTTCAGTGTCTCTTCCTATCTTTTTATTTCGCTCTTATAAAAGTTGTTTGATTGGCATGACCAATTACAATGCGGTGTTGCAAAATTAACACACAAAAAAATCCCCTCTTTCTGGTATGGAAATAAGAAGATATTTCCAGCTCCCAAATGTTCAATTTAACAACCACCTCTCATGTACCTCCTTGAATTATGGCCCTAAAGTGTGCTGTGCACCCCCCCCCCCCCCCACACACACACACACACAGACACACACACTCACATTATTGACTTTGCCCTTTCCAAAGAGGACCATCCTCCCAAATCCATACATTGTTGTCCCTCGGACCGCACTGTGCATCTCCACCTCCCCATTTCTCCTCTCACTGATTAGATTAGGTGCCACCCGCAGCTGTACCCAGCGTGTGTGTCAATTCCCTTGATGGACACACACCCTGTGTCCATGTGCGCGTCCACGTGGCACCCTATTCCCCATACAGTGCACTCATTTGGACCAGAGCCCTATGGGACATTTGGAACGCACACGTATGTTTTGAATAGGAGAATATGGAGAGTCCGTGTCTCCTGTGGTTGGTTGCCTAAGCACTGGTGGTACTTTTAGTTTTTTTGATTTCTCATGGTATTGATTGTACAAATGTTTTACATATGGTATATACTTAATAGTTTTATTATGGTATAGGACAGCTGGTATGAGTTGTATTTTAAATGGGAGAAATGCCCTTGTCATAGTGGCTGGTGGCACTGTACTTTTCCACTGCGTCTGATGTTTCGATCGCACTGTTGATTTTGAGTTGGCCTTATATTTTCATTAGGACAACTGGCTTATGTCACAAGCCTGTGGTCTTCATATTTGTAAAGGACACGAACGTAAATGTTTTGATTATCAGATTGCCTGTTCTTATTCCAGGCACCGAAGAAGCATTGGAATGATTGAAACTGGAGAAGCACTAGCACGCCAACAGTGTGATCATCTTTCTTGCTACCAATCATTGCCAGTCTGCCTTCCCTCCTATTCCTGATGTGTGACATCAACCAGTACAGATTTTCATTAGGGCTCTAATCAGCAGTAATCAGCCGTAAATATAGTCTATTCAGCGCTGTGCGCATTATGGACAATGCACTTCTAATATAGATAGATCAAGAGGGCCTGAAACAGACACACACACACACACACACACACACACACACACACACACACACACACACACACACACACTGACTAGCTTGGGTGATAAACAAATCTTACATTTCTATCACCTATCTGGAGAAATCTCAATCACTGAACCAAAATGGCAATATTAGGCGAGACTGGAAATCAGTCACAATCCCAGTTATCTGATGATAATTATTTGGATGATTACCCTAAATTGGGCTCCCGAGTGGCGCAGCGGTCTAAGGCACTACATCTCAGTGCTAGAGGGGTCACTACAGACACCCTGGCTCGACTCCAGGCTGTATCACAACCGGCCGTGATTGGGAGTCCCATAGGGCGGCGCACAATTGGCCCAGTGTCGTCTGGTTTTGGCCGGTGTAGGCCGTCATTGTAAATAAGAATTTGTTGCCTAGTCTTGCCTAGTTAAATAAAGATAAAATAAAAAATGTACTTTGTTAAAAATGTTTTTTTCATAATAGTGTCATTCCAACCAAATAACCATGTGTCACGCCTTGGTCATTATATTTTGTGTTTTTGGTATATGTTTGGGTAAGCCAGGGTGTGACATGGGTTTATATGTTGTGTTTCGTAATTGGGGTTTGTAGTAATTGGGATTGTGTTGATTAGGGGTATGTCTAGTTAGGCTTGGCTGCCTGAGGCGATTCTCAATTGGAGTCAGCTGCTTATCGTTGTCTCTGATTGGGAACCGTATTTAGGTAGCCTGAGTTCGTGTTGTATTTTGTGGGTGTTTGTCCTGTCTCTGTGTTGTAGTCACCAGATAGGCTGTAATTAGTTTCACGTTCCGTTTGTTGTTTTGCTTTGTATGTGATTGAGTTATTTCATGTACGCATTCTTTCATTAAAGTCATGAGTAACCTACACGCTGCATTTCGGTCCAACAAACGAAGAACGCTGTTACACCATGTACCACATCAAAGCTCACAATACACCCTTACCTGATGCACATTGTAGCTACATGCCCTCTGTACTTTAGTGAGCACTCTGAAAGCACAGGGCCTTGAGGAAAAACAAGGACATTATATTTTTTTCAAGATATGACATAACCCAGCTAACTGGGTGCCAAGAGCCATCCAGAGCTACAACATGTTAAAAATATCTGTTGAAAAACAACCAGTCTGTCTTACATCTATTCTCAGCATAACATTCAACAGCGACCTTGTGGCCAATTTCGCATCACTGTACAATACCAACTATCTGCATCATTATGAGAGTACATTTTCAGAGGAGTTGTATCGATTGAGTACATACAGATGTAGGATCTTAATTTGAGCCAGTTTTCTACAGCTGGAAAATAATCCTGCAGCAACAGGAAATGTTAATTATTATGCGTATTATAATTAATGGAGTTTTTTTGTAGGGGAGGATACATTTTTCGTTTCGGGCAAATCAAGTCTGACATTTTTAAACTTGAAAATATTAACGTTAGAAGCCTTTTTAAACCTTGAATACACTACAAGTTTGCATTTCCTGGACCCACTCGTCTAACTATATCAACAGACTCGTGTAGCAAAGAATGCTCAACCAATAAATTCCCCTCTTTACTCCATCAGTTAAGCCTCATCAACCAATCGCCACAGAGATAAGAAGGCGGCTATCAGGCGGGGGTCCATGGGAACATCGAGGCTGGAGGTTGATGTTGTTCTCCTGCGACTCCCATCTTTGTCTTCTCCTAATCCCAACCTGGGAGTGGGATCGCTCGGTTTCTCCTATTCCCACAGCCCACTCTCTGTGAACTCCACAAGCCTCTTCTCATGGCTCTTCAGTTACCCACAACCCCCTCGGTGACGATACGGTGCGGCACTGTTGCATTTCATAAGGAAAAGCCTGTATTGCTCCATGATAAATAGGCCCCTATGTTACATTAGCTCATGTGTGTGGTTGGTTCCTTTGTGACTTCTTGGCTGGTTGCTTCCGTGTTGACAGTTTTAAGAGGCCCCGGATACGTTGGGGCATGCATGTTTTGGGTTGTCTAACAGCCATGGGTTCCTGTGTGTTTCCTGGCTGATTGTTTCAATGTGACATGGAAGAGGCCACTACAGTAGAATGTATAGCTTTTAAACATACGGGGGATTTATTTCATTTGTTTTGTCATTTAGCAGATGCTCTTATCCAGGGCGACTTACAGTAGTAGTGAGTGCATACATTTGTCGTACTTTTTCGTACCTGTCCCCCGTGGGAATCGTACCCACAACCCTGGTTTTGCAAGCGCCATACTCTACCAACTGCGCCACAGAGGACTTAAAAGAAAGGAATTTGAATTGAATTAAAATTGCCTATTTATAATATGTGAGAGAGGGCCTTTATAATTATCAGTGGGTTGTGTTGACATTTCTAAAGCAAACACAAGCATCGTATTCAATTTGTTCATTTTACAGTGAAAATGACAAAGGAAATGTCAACTTAGCTCGTTACCGAGTGACCTTCCATTGTAATTTATTAATAATTTGTAATACATGAATAAGGCATGAATTAAGCTTTGGTAACAAGTGGGACCTACGCTGCAAGAGACTCCATTAATGGAGGTTTCATAGAACGGGTAAACAAGGTACCTCTTCATTGATCTGAGTAGTGAGTGACAGATGTGGTCGAGATGGGAAGAGGGCTCTGCTCTCATCATAAAGAGACAGATTGGCGGAGGAGCAGGGAGATATAAGTGGACTGGTCTATGAAATCACTACAGCGGGTTAGCCAGCTCTCTTATAGAGATCTGTACTGAAGCCCACTGAGCCTGGCGACTGAGGCAGATTGGCAACAGATAGATGGAGAGATTGAGGGAGGAGATTATGAAAGTGTGGGGAGAGAGGTGAAGAGGAGAGGTGGAGAGCAGAGATGGACTGAGGTGGTTACCGAGAGTGAAAGGAGAGATGTGGAAAGAAGGAGAGGGGGAAAGAGAAGAGATAAAAGGTTGAGAGAGTGTGTTTTTAGAAAAAGTGGGTAAATAAGATGGGGAGTGGAGCAGCATGGAGAGATGAGAAATCACAGAAATTGTGAAACGTGAGGTGAGAGAGATGGGGGGGAAAAACATTGAAGGACACAGAAATAGGAAGATTAGTGAAGGGAATTAAAAGAGACAGAAAAGAGAGAGAAATAGTCCGGTCCAAAATGATTGGCACCCTTGATTAAAAATGTTTTTTAAAGACTGTATGAAAAATACATACTGAGATATATTGATATATCTAATGAAATAATATAATACAAATGAAAAAAGGAAGGAGATCTGACTGTTCATAACAAACAAATATAAGGGAAACATAATTTTGGGCCAAACTGAGAGGGAATGAGGCAGAGTGGTCCTGTGAAGTGGATGACAGTGTTCAGGCAGGACTGATGGAGTAGCACAGGCACCAGGAGTCAGGGGCAGGGCATTGAGTTTCCGCTTATACACAGAGGGGCTCCTATTACAATGACTAATGGACCAGGGGTTTATGTATGTGTGTTTTAACCTGTGGGTGACCTTCGTGTATGGCTGATTTGAAACATGTAAGGTGATCTGGATATTTGTGTGTATCTGTTTCTACATTTTAGACTGAAAGCCAGAAAGCTTGATCAATTTTGTCACATTACTCAGTGTGAGATTAAAAGCAGCATCCCTGTTATAATTCAGTTAAATGCAAATTCTCTTTATTTCACTGTGGTGGTGCACGACCCAACCCTCGGGCTCTGCCTGTCTGACAGACAGCTGGGAAAACATGTCAGACGAGATCTGCTCCTCTTCCTCTCTTTCTCCTTTCTTTCCCTACACACACACACACACACACACACACACACACACACACACACTTTACTTGCTTTAATTACAGTTCTGTTTTCAATGCACCCCTCGACCGCTCCCCCGCCTAGCTGTCAGCACAGGGCCAAACCACATGCCCCTGCTACCACGATTAGTACTGTCAGAGATGAGCGCTGCTGCCACTGTGCTTTTTACTCCCACGCTAATTAGCCATGTATTTTACAACACAAGGGATAGAGATTTTAGAACAGAAGGACAGAAAGAGTGAAGATATTTTACGTTTAAACAAATGGCTCTGTTAGAAGACTTTTCAAATATATCCTTTCTTCCTTCCTTCAGTCCTTTCTTCCATTAGTCCTTCCTTCCTTCAGTCCTTTCTTCCTTTAGTCCTTCCTTCCTTCAGTCCTTTCTTCCTTTAGTCCTTCCTTCATTCAGTCCTTTCTTCCATTAGTCCTTCCTTCCTTCAGTCCTTTCTTCCTTTAGTCCTTCCTTCCTTCAATCCTTTCTTCCATTAGTCCTTCCTTCCTTCAGTCCTTTCTTCCATTAGTCCTTCCTTCATTCAGTCCTTTCTTCCTTTAGTCCTTCCTTCCTTCAGTCCTTTCTTCCTTTAGTACTTCCCTGCTTCCTTCCTTTCTTCCTTCCTTGAAGTAATCCTAGATCTGACATTTTTGGACAAGGTTAAATTATGTAGTGGAACCCTTGCTTTCACCTTTCCAGTCGTGTTCGATTAGTGATGATTGCTTCAAGGCAGGGAGAAGAGGAACACATTTGACAACTATTCAAAACGTGTTTTTTGTTGTTGTCAGATTTACAACTGATGGATATCAGTCCTGTAGATTCAACGTTGAGTAGCTGCTCTATCTAGTTTGACACTGAGAGGTCATAAATCGGCAGTATCGTCAGGATTCCTTATAGACAGACTTCATGTAGGGGTAGCGACAAATGACTTCCTTTTTAGGGACCGAGTTCCCTGTGATGGACGTTATGTCCTTTGGCGTGCGTCATATGTTGATGTCAGAACAGATCAGTCTGTGCACGTCTGTTGAAATGATGACGGTTTTGAAAGAACCATGGCCATCTGGGCCGAATGCCCTTTGAAGTAAGACCGTAGACGAATGATGTGATAATTAACCCCCATACAATGTAAAGCGCTTTGAAACCTAAGCCTTGAGTGTCATATAAATGCATTCCATCCGGGATTCACCCTGTAAAGCTTAGAGATCTTAGTAAATAAGCAGTAGTTTGATACATTTTGTCTCCGAGTGAGCTGTACTACCCTCAGTCAACTATCAGCCTTTATAGACTCAGGTCAGGGACAGCTGCTGTGATTACTGCACATATCTGATCTGAGGTCAGAGCAGTCGAACATGTAGGCGGCAGAATGTTGGACACAGAGAAAATAAATTAAGAGATTATGCAATGATTCATTTCTTTTTATGACGTTGAGCAAGGTAGAAATACTAAATAATACATGATAAACTACATATTTCTATAGGCTCATTTAAAAATCTGTTCAACTCTGACTCCAGAAGATAGAGGAATTTGAGAGTCCTAAAAGAGAGAGAGAGAGCTTTTTCCCCCAAAACTTTGTTACTAGACTCTTCCGCCACGGTGGTCTGAAGAGGTGAACAAGTGGGTGTTTGGGTTTGGAGGCCGGGCTTTTGACATCGAGGTTGCAGGTTCAGTTCCCAGCCACTGTGTGTCTCTGCCATTGATCAAATAAGCCAAAGAGGTGAATTATGGGAAAGGCCTAGGTGCCTGTGAAGTTAACAGATGATGGGGACTATAAGTCAGCTCACTTGATGTTATTAGCAGAACAATTTCTGCAATGCGTGTACAACACAGCACCCTAACATCTTCTAGCAACAGTGTTTTTAAAACACTGTACTGGGTTTTGTTTTTCGTTTTTTGTTGTTGTGACAATCTAAGTTTGTAGCTCCCACAACTGTAGGGCCAATAGCCAAACTAAGGGATGGCGTCAGTTTGAATCAACTCATATGTTTTCCTTGGTTTCCCCGATTGATATTCAAAACCATGTCCGTCTCAAGTGTGCACAGTGTAGATGAATGAGCCATGTGGGTGACTTAACCCAGGACTTGATCCAAGAGAGGGGATTTGCATCACATTATGCTCCTATTTTCATCTACCCCCTCCCAAACATTAAAGACGGTGTACAGAAGTCAAGTTGCTAATTTACTTCAAATTTGGACTTGAGGTTAACAATACATTTTTACAGTATCTATAATTCCCAATCCACATTACCCTCTTATGCCAGCATGATACTGTATATGTGGGTGAAGTCGTTCCAGACATTTTTAGTTCATGACATTGCCCCCAAGTGGGCACGATCGCCTTGCCTTGGAATATAGGTTTGACTCAAGCCCTGCATGCCTTAGCTCCCAGCTTACACAGTGAGTGGAGAAACTAAGATGAAAGGAAATGTATTTAGTATGATGTGTAAAGCTACGGTAGCTAAAATGAAGGATATCTGTTTAAAATACCTCTCTTGGTTTTGTTCACCCTGTTGCAGAAGAATTTTCCTGCACCTGCAATGCAGGAAATTTGAAACGTGTTGTGTATTTGAGGTTTAAAAAGGCTTCTGAAGTTTGGAATTTCTACTTTGATCCTGTTGGATTGTCATACTGTGGGGGGAAAGGATGTAGCAACACATAGGGACTGGCAACAGGTGGTGCTACTAAGTCGCTCTGGATAAGAGCGTCTGCTAAATGACTTAAATGTAATGTAATGTAATGTTATGGACCCAACTGGCTATGGTTTGTTCATTTATCTTGTAAAGGACAACAAAATCAACCAACAGGATCATACAAAATGCCCATCTCTCAATCTTGAAAGCAATGAGGAAATAGCAGAGCTCATGCCCAGATTGTGCACCTCAATCCTTTGTGTTAATCTCTCTCTCTCTCTCTCTCTCTCTCTCTCTCTCTCTCTCTCTCTCTCTCTCTCTCTCTCTCTCTCTCTTCTGTGGCAGGTGTTACTGGCTTGGTTCAGATTGATGGGGCAGGCGATCGGGAGATTGACTTTGCCTTGTGGGACATGACTGATCTTGACTCTGGGGTCTTTCAGGTAGGCACTGACTGCTCCTCGCACAAAGTGGTGGTCAAGCACAAACACACACTGGTGCATAAATACACACTCACTCTGTAGCTGTGTTCTTTGTCCTAGACACTCTTCAAGTGTAGCAGCTATACAAAACCTACAATGACAAGGCACTTTCGTTACACAGGCAACACCCAAAGTTACAGTAGTTTTATACTGTGTGTCTCTAGATCGTGTCCGTCTACAACAGCACCCTGAAGGAGTTGGTTCCAGTGCCGGGCATGAAGGTCCAGTGGCCGGGGGGCGCCCCCCCCCAAGACATCCCCGACTGTGGCTTCAAGAACGACAAGCCCGCTTGCTTAGCACGTATGCACCAAAGAACCCATTGGGCCTCATTTATCAACATAAAAATTGTCCACATAAAAATTGTTACGCTGAAACAAGAAAGGGCCTTCCCCAAACTCTTGCCACAAAGTTAGAAGCACAGAATCGTCTAGAATGTCATCATATGCTGCAGCATTAAGATTTTCCTTCACTGGAACTAAGGGGCCCAGCCCGAACCATGAGAAACAGCCCCAGACCATTATTCCTCCTCCACCAAATTTTACAGTTGGCACTATGCATTGGGGCCGGTAGCGTTTTCCTGGCATCCGCCAAACCCAAATTCGTCCACTGCTCCAGAGTCCAATGGCAGCAAGCTTTACCCCACTCCAGCCAAGGCTTGGCATTGCGTATGGTGATCATAGGCTTGTGTGCAGCTGCTCGGCCATCGAAACCTATTTCATGAAGCTCCCGACGAACAGTTATTGTGCTGACGTGGCTTGTGCTGACGTTGCTTCCACGCTCTTCAGCACTCGCCGGTCCCGTTCTGTGTGGCCTACCACTTTGCGGCTGAGCCGCTGTTGCTCCTAGATGTTTCCACTTCACAATAACAGCACTTACAGTTGACCGGGACAGCTGTGGCAGGGTAGAAATTTGACAAACTTACTAGTGGCTTCCTATGACGGTGCCATGTTGAAAGTCACTGAGCTCTTTAGTAAGGCCATTCTACTGCCAGTGTTTGTCTATGGAGATTGCATGGCTGTGTGCTCGATTTTATACACTTGCCAGCAATGGGTGTGGCTGAAATAGCCGAATCCGCTAATTTGAAGGGGTGTCCACATGCTTTTGTATATATAGTGTAACTCAATTAGTTGCACACAAATCCCCCATTGACCAAATTACATTATTTGCATGATGTCACTGTACACATAGACATCTCAAGTTAGGATTTGACCCTTATGTTTTGATTATTGCATGGTAACATTATCTGCACGAACAATTTAATAGGATTGTTCTCATTCAGTAAATGTTATTTGTGAATATCCACAGAAATATCTGACAGTCTCATTTTCATAGCAGTCTCATAACGGTCTCATTATCATGACAATCTCATTATCATAACAGCCTCGTTATCATGCATGGTGGCGTTTGTTTCTCATTTGTATTTGGCAGCTGCTTCGCTAGTAAGATCAGGAACATCAAGAGATTAGGTTTCCCGCTGTGTCATGATTTAGGTGTTTTTCGAGACGTGAAAGTTCAATTAATATTTATGGAATCCAATCAAACATACACTGCGGGAAACCAACACTTCAGTACACTGCCAAAACACACAAAACAAAATGTTGCAGACAAAATACATATTTCCTAGTCGAACAAACCTGTTGTTGTTTCAGCAACTTCTATTGTTTGGCTATTTTTCCCTACCTTAGTTGAAGGCACTGACTAGAAGTGGTTCTGGATAGCAGTGCCTGCTAAGTAACTAAATGTAATACACATATAATTTCATGGCATAGGCTTCACGTGCTCTGACATGTGCTATTGAATTTGGCCCTGGGTAAAATGTCATATAACTTCAATAATTTTCCTTTCCTCCCAGGGACGGTCACTATGCACCAGATGGTGGCCATCGTGGCTTGCTTCATCTTCGTCATCATCGTCACTGTCACCATCTTCATCTACAGGTCAGTGGTGCCCCCTTTTTTTTTACCGTCCCTCTTCGCTGAGGAAGACACAGGTCGATGGTATGGGTTCTGATGACACCTTTCCACTCCCGACCCCTCCTCCACCCTTCCTCTATCGCTCTCTCAATTCTGTTCACTCTCTTCTCATACTCTGTTCTTCTTTCATTTTCTCCATTTTATTTCCCCCCCCAACTCTTTCTCTTCTGTTTGCTTTTCTTCCGTTTTCTACCGTTCTTTTTCTCCGTGTTAAACTTTCTTACCCACATTGTTACTCTGTCTATCTCTCCCTTGTCCTCTTCACTTTTCACTATCATTCTTCCTCTGCCCTCTTTTCCCTTACTCTTTCTTCACACATTAGATTCGGCCAAGAAGGAGCAAAATAATGTGATTCTGTCTCCTCTTCAATGATGACTCACCATTAGGGTCATGTTCATCAGGCACCAAACAGAAATAAACATTGAAACAGGGAGTGACTACCTGGAGTTGTTTAATAAGAAAAAAATGTATTTTCGTTTTCCGTTTCAAAGCGTTTGAATATATTTAGCGTTGTGTGTGCTAATGGACCCGGACCAGTATCCAGCTCCACCAGACTCACAGCTGAAAATGTCACTTGCTTTATAGCTTATTATGTTTTCTGATAAAACTGCAAGTCCAGGTGAAAGTTTACCTTACTTTCTAAAAAACAATGTGTCCCGGGAGGAACATCATGCCTAAGTTCAAAGTATATTATGTCTTATATCAAATATTAAAAAATTTAAAAATAAATATGTTTTTACATTTTCTAGAGTTAAGTTTGAAAGTCAAAAGTTAAGTGAAAAGTGAAACAGTTCAAGTTCGGTTCCATTTTCTTGCAAATAATTATGCTCCCTTTGTGTTTGATATAAGCTATCCTGTATCTTCACTTTTGTCAGGTATTTCCGATATTTCACATTTTCTGAGGCCCTTATCTACCTCCCCAGAGTCAGATGAACAGATGAGCATGCTAGCAGATACCCATAGACCTCCAATCCTCGTGCTAACGCTAGTTAGCATTGGCTCGCAAAAACTACCTCTAACTTCCTTCTTACTGGACACAGAGACATAAAAAAAAATTATCCATGAGTTCATCTGACTCTGGGGAAGTGGATAAAGGGCCTCATTTACCAAAATCCCAAAGTATCCCTTTAACAGGTGTGATGTGCTGTAAAAACAGTGATGTTCTGTAAAATTACACAGACCCTTTTGACACCCGCGTTACACATACAGCAAGGTGCAGATAATTTGAATAGCACATAGCCATAGGCGGATACATTTATGAATGTTCATTTTCATATTCTTGTAGGATAAGCGCTTACTATATTAATGACTTAATCTATGGATGACTTAGTCTGTGTGAAGTGTATCTGTAAATGTGTTGTTTATTGTAAATGGAAGCTACTGTATGATGTGTTTGTATGTTCATAGATTTAAAAACAACAACAACAACAACAACAACATAAATGTGTTATTATTACACATGAATAGTGACCGTTTTGGCTTTTTCTTTTACATAATGTTCCATTACAGTAAAGAATGTTATATCAAGCACAGGAAGCTGCTGAGGGGAGGATGACTCAAAGCAATGGCTGGAATGGACTGAATGGAATTGTATTGAACACATGGAAACCATGTGTGTGATGTGTTTGATACCATTCCATTCATTCCGTTCCAGCCATTACTATGAGCCTGTCCTCCCCAATTAAGGCGCCACCAGCCGCCTGTGATATCAAGGTACATGTCGAAACAATTTCACACATACAGCACTGTTGGTGAATGATGACTCAATTTAAATTGTAATCACAAATTGAGGGCCGACACTCAATGGTAGATATTCATCTCTATCAATACTATAGTTGGGTTTCACGTGTTTCTGACAAATGTGTGTGTGAATACCTTTTGTAGCTTGTAATGGGTGGGGTGACAGAGGTATTGATGGGCTGTTTGGGTAGAGGTACAGTCTTACACAGTGTACACTCACACTGAAACACATCCATCCCTCTCCTTAATCTCTCTGTCCTTTATTCCGGATTCTGATTCTCCCTCTCTCTCCCTACACGCTCTCTCTCTCGTTCTCTTCATTGATTTCTCTTTCTCCGTCGCCCTCACACGACAGAGGCTGCTCTCCTTTCTCTACTCTCTCCTTCTATTTTTCCTTCCTTCCTTGTCTCTCTCTCTCGCTCGCTCTCGCTTCATCCTATCGCTGAACCTCTCTCAAGCCTCCTCTATCCATCACCCTTTGGTCTCCCCTTCTCTCACCCTCCCCCCTTCTCTCTCTCTGTTTGACCCTCTCTCACTCCCCCCACACTCTCTCCCTCAGGAAGCTGAAATTGGAGAATGAGTTGGCTGCTCAGCTCTGGCGAGTGCAATGGGATGACGTGCAGATGAGTGACCTGGAGAAAGTGCTGCGCAGGGCCTGCAGCAGACTCACCCTGTCTCTGGTACTGCATGGAGAAACACACACATCAAATCAAATCCAATTTGATTTGTCACATACACATGGTTAGCAGATGTTAATACGAGTGTAGCGAAATGCTTGTGCTTCTAGTTCCGACAATGCAGTAATAACAAACGAGTAATCTAACCTAATAATTCCACAACTACTACCTTATACACACAAGTGTAAAGGGATAAAGAATATGTACATAAAGATATATGAATGAATGAATGATGGTACAGAACGGCATAGGCAAGATGCAGTAGATGGTATAGTGTGAAGTATATACATATGAGATGAGTAATGTAGGGTATATAAACATAAAGTGGCATAGTTTAAAGTGGCTAGTGATACATGCATTGCATAAAGATAAACAGAGACATAAAATACAGTACAGCTACACACACACACCTACACACACACCTAAGCACACCTACACGCACACTGATACATAGAAGCACAGATATGCACGCTGAAAAGTCCTCATTCTCTCTCGATATGGTCCACAGAGAGGCTCCAACTATGGCTCTTTCCTGACCATGGAAGGAAACTTCCAGATCTACGCCAAAACTGGCTACTACAAGGTCTGTTCTTTTACACTGGGCTTGTTGTGGTACACCGACAATGCTTATGCCATTTGCTTTATTAAGGATTTGTGTCGTGCAATAGTTGTTCCCACTTTTGCATAAAGTGCAAAATGCATAAAGGCTTCATGAGCACTACATAAATGCTTCACAAGTCGTCTATAAGCGTAGGTTTTACTCTATAAATCAGGGGTTCTCAAACTTTTGGGGCCAGGGACCCCTTTAGTGATAGCAAATTCATTAGGGGCCCCATCAGAACACAACACGGGTGAGATTAAAATAGCATAGTAGTTTTACAAACGTTGGCAGTGCATTGCCAGATGAGCCAAGTCTCGGGCCCTGGGAAGGAACATTTTAAAGGCCCCTTCTTGCCATCGGAGAGAACATTTTGCAGTTTTCAAGCTAATCACCTGCAATTCTACACATTTTGTCATGGGGCAGAGAGATGTTTTGTTGTTGTAGCTTTAAATCTAATATCGTGCAATTCAGCACATTTTGCCACCAGGCAGAGAGAAAACGACAATTTTAATGATTTAATTATAGGACATTTATGTTTTTTAAAAAACCTTTCTGGGGAATACAAGAAGAATTGAGTTGAAAAATGTATAATTGGTGGAGTTTTGTGATCACTAATATCCATGTGACCCTCCCAGGTCGATGTTGCCCAGGGTTATGAACAGAGGCTGTAGATGAATAATATGTCATTGTCTTGTATTGTAGTACACCCTCGAAACATATTCCACGGATCCTTTTGCCATAATTACTTGAATTTGTTGTTGTTAGTAATATTCATTAAAAAAAAAAAACATTGGGCCCCTGCAGTACCTGGACCCCACTTTGAGAACCCCTGCTATAAATGGTGTATAAACATACATTGTGTGTTATGTCACATTTGGCAATTCGCCCTACAGTGGGAATGGTTATGTCACCCTTCATAAACCATTTATAGTGTATGACATATGCTTGCAGATGATTTGTGAAGCGCTTATGTAGTGCTTATGAAGCCTTTATGAGTTTTACCTCGTTTAAAGTGAGACCCAATATTTGCCAGGGAGAAGTGTTCGTACTAGGATTCTGCTAGGGTTCTCGTGGGCCGTTGCGTTGTTTACATCCTTGGAGTAGGAATTACAAGTGCATTCCACTCCTTTTAACAGTACTTTCAAATAAATAGATAGTATATAATACTGTTGAAGGACACTTAAAGTCAAATTATGGTGAAATATTGTGTTAATGTGGCCTCCTTTCCAGGGAAACATTTCGGCCATTAAGTACGTCACTAACAAGAAGCGCATCGAGCTCACCAGGAGGGTGCTCTTTGAGCTCAAACATGTGAGTGTTTTATTCAGTAGGCCTGTAAACATGTTACCAGAGCAACAATGCCCTTTCTACCATTTCTTCTACTTATCACGTTCCTAGGGTGTATACTTCGCTCAGGTGTTAATTCAATTGTAACTAAGTATGTTGGTGATTGTGTATGTTCATCTTCTTGCCTCCAGATGCGCGATGTTCAAAACGAGCACTTGACTCGCTTTATCGGAGCCTGTATCGATCCTCCTAACATCTGTATCATCACAGAGTACTGTCCCCGGGGCAGCCTGCAGGTACTTCACACAGCCTATCGGGTCTCGTTGTTCTATTCCTTAACCTTATGACCTTAGCGTTGTTAACTGAAACCCCTTTTGTTCTCTTATCTCCCACACCACACAATTCACACAGTGAGTAAGTAATGAGCCATCTAGCTTACAGTGGCTACCCTTGGGTCTTGAGATGGCTGGTTTGCCATCTACGCTACATGTTGTTGAGTACCAACAGCCTGTGTGGATGGATATGGCATGTCATGTCATGTCATTGTGGCCTGGGATTAACCTGTTGGTGACCTTCATGTATTGCTGATTTGAAACATGGAACATGGTCTGAATATTAGCGCGCGTGTGTGCGCGCGCGCGTGCGTGTTTAAATAGTCACGGTTCTGTTCATGTGTTGTGCAGGATCTTATGGAGAGCGAGACCATCACCTTGGACTGGATGTTCAGATACTCTCTGATCAACGACATTGTTAAGGTGCATCTCCATCCTTCATCCTCCATCCTGAGATATTTTCTGTTCAGATAGAGGACAGTGTAGAAGGAGGAAAGACAGGAGGGGTTTGGGTCCTGGATTCGAACCAACCGGGTCACGAGCATAATATGTCTATGTGCTGAAGGCCCCAGACCACTAAATTGGTACTTAATGTTGTTTCACAGTATTGGGGCTGGGGGAGAGGTTGAAAATATTCAACTCATATTTATTCTATCATACCTTGATAGGTTCTTTGTATTGTCAATTAAGAAAGTTATGCCAAGCCTGTTACCTGTCACTCCCACTTTCTTGCATGAGATGTGTGTGTGTGTGTGTGTGTGTGTGCGTGCGTGCGTGCGGCCGGGCATGTGTCGTGACGCTTATAATGAAGGGTAGACAGATGGTGTCTGACTCCTCCTGGTGTCCTGGTTAGAATGATGAATGAAGAAGTCATGCATTTTACCTGAGTTAGTCTCAATGTAATGCCCCTCAATGTCCTTTCTAGCAGAGATAGCTGTTGTGAGAAGGCTA
Source organism: Oncorhynchus nerka (assembly GCF_034236695.1). Classification (NCBI taxonomy): domain Eukaryota; kingdom Metazoa; phylum Chordata; class Actinopteri; order Salmoniformes; family Salmonidae; genus Oncorhynchus; species Oncorhynchus nerka. Next base: position 65,458,302 of record NC_088399.1, on the reverse strand, counting down.
GCTCCGGAAGTTATGCCTATTTTCAATGGAAGTTAATGGGAGGGTACACATTTTTGGGGTTATTGACTTGTAATGTGTAGGTTGTTCAGCGAATGCAATTTCATTGGCTTAAAGCATGTGACAGCTCCTGCCCCTCTGCATGGACCTGTGCAGGAAACATTTTACACAGGGTCGCCCACTGGTTGGAGAAATATTGTGAATCACATCCTCTTTGATTCTAGGGAATGGCCTTCCTTCACAACAGCGTCATCGTCTCCCATGGTAACCTGAAGTCCTCTAACTGCGTGGTGGACAGTCGCTTTGTCCTGAAGATCACTGACTACGGGCTGGCTAGCTTCCGCGAAAAGTCCAATATGGAGGACACACACGCCTACTATGCCCGTGAGTTACCAGAGCTGCAGAGACACACTCACGGCGTAGACAAAGACTCGAACGCATGAGCAAACAAACACACACACACACACACACACACACACACACACACTCTACATGAACTCAAACCAAGTGATTGAGCGGCACGATCCCTGCTATTGTTGTTTTTATTTTTTTTAAACTAAACATGCCATTTTTCTGATACTATGGTCTGTTTTACACAATATATTTCTGTCTATATGTTCTGTAACAATGTCCCCTTGCTGGCTCCATTTAATTACTTGTCATTGATGTGGCTCAACAGTCAAATCACCAGGCTGATAAAAGTATTTATTAGTTACTGATTGAGAGGGATGGTATTAAAACTCTATCTTTCTCTCTAAGTACATCTTTGAAATGGCCTTTTATTCTTATGGTGTGTAAAAAAATAATAATAATCATTTCGGACACATCTAATCATTCCAGGGTTTTTCTTTCTTTTTACTCTTTTCTACATTGTAGAAACTATGAAAACTATGAAATAACACATATGGAATCATGTAGTAACCAAAAAAGTGTTAAACAAATCAAAATATATTTTATATTTGAGATTCTTCAAAGTAGTCACCCTTTGTCTTGATGACAGCTTTGCACACTCTTGGCATTATAAACCAGCTTCATGAGGTAGTCACCTGGAATGCATTTCAATTAACAGGTATGCCTTGTTAAAAGTACATTTGTGGAATTTCTTTCCTTCTTAATGCATTTGAGTCAATCAGTTGTGTTGTGATAAGGTAGGGGTGGTATACAGAAGATCGCTGGTCGCTGGTGCGCGATGAGACAAGCTTAATGCACCACAGTACACATGTCAATCAGGAGCTCTGCCTGGGCAGACCCAGCAGTTGTCTTATAGACGACTATACACAGACAAGTTATATTTGCATGATTTAGCATAATTAATTAATCATTACCATTTGTGACCATTTGTGACCGACAAATACTGGTTTATAACACGTGACAGACCAATACCTCGCGAGGCCTCTTGTCTCTAAGCTGAGACCTTGAAACCGAGGTATCTAGTTTGTTCTCAAAACACAGTCATTTGTTTTCAAAACACGGTCTGTACGTACTGCCACATTGCAGCTACTGACAATGAGGATGTGTACAGTCAGCCACTTGCATGAACACAGCCATTGGTTATTAGAACAGCACATGAGTAGAAGACAGAAATTAGTTATGAGAAAAGCACAAACATTACAATTTCCATTACAATGTCTTCCCTGTTAAAATAAAGGTTTACCTCCCTCTTTCCTTCTCTCCCATCCCCCCTTCACTCCCTCTCCCTCTATAGGGAAATTGTGGGCAGCTCCAGAGCTGCTGAGGGCAGATAGTCCCCCGCCATGTGGCACACAGAAAGGTGACATCTACAGCTTCGGCATCATTCTGCAAGAGCTGGCCCTGCTCCGAGGGGTCTTCCACGTCGAGGGGGACACCCTCAGCCCCAAAGGTGTGTGTGTGTCTATGTCTGCGTCTGTGTCTGTGCCTGTGTCTGTGCCTGTGTCTGTGCCTGTGTCTGCATCTGTGTCTGTGCGTGTTCTTCAGTCAAGTACAGTGCATTCAGAAAGTATTCACACCCCTTGACTTTTTCCACATTTTGTTGTGTTACAGCCTGCATTTAAAATGAATTAAATTGAGATCGAGATTTTGTCACTCGCCTACACACAATACCACATTATGTCAAAGTGGAATTATGTTTTTCGAAATGTTTGCCATTGAATTCAAAATGAAAAGCTGAAATGTCTTGAGTCAATTTGTTATGGGCAGCCTAAATCAATTCAGGAGTAAACATTTTCATAACAAGTCACATAATAAGTTGCGTGGACTCACTCTGTGTGCAATAATAGTATTTAACATCATTTTTTAATCATCTCTGTACCCTACACATATAATTAAGGTCCCTCAGTCGAGCAGTGAATTTGAAACACAGATTAAACCACAAAGACCAAGGAGGTTTTCCAATGCCTCGAAAAGAAGGTCACCTATTGGTAGATGGGTACATTTTTTAAAAAGCAGACATTGAATATGGTGAAGTGTTTAATTACACTTTGAATGGTGTATCAATTCACCCAGTCACTACAAAGATACAGACGTCTTTCCGAACTCAGTTGCCAGATAGGAAGGAAACCGCTCAGGGATTTCCCCATGAGGCCAATAGTGATATTAAAATAGTTTGAGTTGAAGGGCTGTGATAGGAGAAACCTGAGGATGGACCAACAACATTGCACTTACTCCACAATGCTAACCTACACAAGGCCAAATCTATACTAGAGTTGCTTACCAAGAAGACAATGAATGCTCCTGTGTGGCCAAGTTGCAGTTTTGACTTAAATCTACTTGAAAATCTATAGCAAGACCTGAAAATGGTTGTCTAGCAATGATCAACAACCAATTTGACAGAGCTGGAAGAATTTTGAAATGAATAATGGGCAAATGTTGCACAATCCAGGTGTGGAAAGCTCTTAGAGACTTACCCAGAAAGCAGGGGTGTGAACACTTATGTGAATGAGTTATTTATTTTTCAATACATTTGCAAAAACTTCTAGAAACATGTTTTCACTTTGGGTATTGCCTGTAGATGGCTGAGGGGGGGGGGGGTCAAGCTGTAACACAACAAAATGTGAAATAAGTCAAGGGGTATGAATACTTTCTAAGGCACAGTAATTATATAGAATGCATATCAAGGTAAATAGGGTTAGACTTAAAGATTGAAGCACAGACATATGGAATGGTACTTGAAACAATGAAGAGAGAAAAACGGATGAGGTTAGCATCTTTTATTTGGATTATTTTGGGGAAAGACAAAGCATTTAATTGCACAACATATATATTGATTTTATTAACTTCATTTAACCAGGTTAGTCTCATTGAGATAAAAAAAAAAATCATAATTCAAGAGAGACCTGGACTATATTAGCTTCTGTGTAGAACACAAATCATTTTGAAAGGCATCTTGGAGAGGGAAAATGTACAACACTTTCCTTTTTTTTTTACACATTTGTCATTTGTTATTTGTGTTCTCCAAGAAGCATGGCACTGAATCCAATTAGATTCTGAGAAGTGTGTGGGTTTCTCAACCCTCCTTCCTCCTGTCGCTCTCTCTATATCTCTCTCTCTCTCGGAAAGTACTATGAACATGTGTGTATGTGTTTGTTCAGGCAGGTCTAGTAATACCTATAATTACTAGTATACTAATAATGTGCCCACCGCAGCAGTGATAACCCGTAGTTGTAATACATTACTCTTTAAAATGCTAAATGTAGTAAATCATGTAGTACTCTCTTTCTTCTATCTTTCTTTCTTTTTCTCTCTCCCCCCTCTCCCCCCCTCTCTCTCTATCCCTCCCCCTCTCTCTCTCTCTCTCCTCCCCCATCTCTCTCTCTCTCTCTATCCCTTCCCCTCTCTCTCTCTCTCTCCCTCCCCCTCTCTCTCTCTCCTTCCCCCTCTCTCTCTCTCTCTCTCTCTCTCTCTCTCTCTCTATCCCTCCCCCCCTCTCTCTCTCTCCTTCCCCCTCTCTCTCTCTCTCTATCCCTCCCCTCTCTCTCTCTCTCCTTCCCCCTTCTCTCTCTCTCTCTATCCCTCCCCTCTCTCTCTCTCCTTCCCCTTCTCTCTCTCTCTCTATCCCTCCCCCTCTCTCTCTCTCTCTCCTTCCCCCTTCTCTCTCTCTCTCTCTCTCTCTCTCTCATTCCCCCCTCTCTCTCTCTCTCTCTCTCTTTCTCTCCCTCAGGTGTTTTTTAAAATCAATCTTCACCTTCCATCTTCCCTTTTACATTCCAGTCCTGTCATATCTCTAAGGTGCCGACTCTCTGTCAGCATATATCTTTCACCACACACAGACACAGACACAGACACAATGTATAAGTACACATACGTGCTTTTACACCTGCATTGTTTGCTGTTTGGGGTTTTAGGCTGGGTTTCTGTACAGCACTTTGAGATATCAGCTGATGTACGAAGGGCTATATAAACAAATTTGATTTGATTTGATTTGATTTTGACATACTTACACATTGTACATTTCTGCCATCCACCTTATTCCCCAGGGAAACATACATCTCCTGCATAGGAAAATCTGCTCAGGACTCTTTGACATTCCCCTAATTATGTAGGATCAAAAGTAGATCCCAGTGGTCATAAAGAGCTAGCTCCCTAGTTGCTGTCAGTAGAAATACCTAGGCGGGCTCTTATGGAAGCACATTGAAATTCTGTACATGTCACAGAGTTAAGAATGTGCTGTAAGCTCACGCCACAGCTAGCTTGAAATGTGGCCAATCGGTGGTCATGTGTGTTGGTGGGGTAAAGCAGTGGTCCCCAGCCTTTTTTCCACATGGCCCCCTTTTTTCTCATTTTCATTGTTTATTGAGATTGCCTATATTAAATACACCACCAGTTTGATTTTGTTTAATTTGAGGAACCTAGGAAAATGTGTGTTTTTAAGCTATTTTCTTGCAATTCCTACATAGTTTAATAAGACCCATCTTTTAGGGAGGCTATTTCATGATAATAATAATAATAATAATAATGATAATAATGACAATAATGATTATTAGTATTAATAATATTAGAATAATAATGATTATATTAATTATAATAATAATGATGATAATAATAATGATCATAATAATAATAATAGTAATAATGATAATAATAATGATAATAATAATAATGTATAAGGAAATCAAGTCTAGACCCGATTTCCCCAAATGTTATTCCGCTACCGAATATGTTTTATTATGATAATTTATATGAACACTCAATTTAATTACACATTCTCTTTTACAGAAAGTGATTCGACCAATTGATCACACATTGTATAAGATTACTTTCCAAGCAAAGTCCAGTTACTGTGACTCCTCGACTTTAGCAGGTCGTAGCTCAGCTTCATATGAATGTCATAGAGACAAACCAAAGATATTCCCGTGTGCATCAGGCGCGTCTTCCTCTGGCATCTTACCAAATCCTTTCTATCCTTGCAGATTTAGATCGGTATAAACCGATAAAGAAGTTCCCCCCTCTCACCCCCCATGAAACGTTGCCGATCTGTATGGGGCGTGCGGGCCCCCTAGGTTGGGAACCCTTGAGGTAGAGGACCCTGGTTCAGGGAGGCAGCGCTATATGCTAAGCTAGCTCACTGACTGTGGTTATACAGTACACACATTGAATTGAATGGGGGGGGGTCATATCATTTATGTGTGAGAGACAAGAGACAGAAGTTGGGAACTAAAAATAAGAAAAGAGGAAAATCAATGAAATGAGGAGAGAGAGGGGTGGTGGACAATGAGTTCAGGACATTGGCACTGGAAGAGTCGGTCCCCGGATGGAAATATTGTTTATTTACTGAATGGAAAAGAGCTGATATGGAGGGCAAACATGAGAGGTGACCCAGATACAGTCATTAAAGTATTGACGCATTTGACAGAACATTGTTTCCCTCAACCTCATTCTGCCTTGGCCTTTCATAATCAAGTCTATTAGGATGCCTCTGCGTTTGAAGTGACGCCTCGTTCGGAACAGAAAAGAAGGAGAGAGAGAAGGAGATTGAGAGTTGTAATAGGTTCATGGCGGATAGGAGACTTGACGACAGAGAAGAGACTTAAAAGGAGTGTTTTTGTTGTTGATACAGTTGTCTCTGAAACTGTTGACCTTGAGAAAGAGGCTGGTTTTACTGCAGCCTTGGGACTATTCTAACGTGTCTCGTTCTTGTTACTGGGAAGGAGAAGAGGCTTGTCTGTCCAAGGTAGCTTTTCTAAATGAAGTTCACGAGCTCTACCTCTCTCTCTCTCTCTGAAATTGAAATGTCCCTTAGTACAGTTGTGGCCAAAAGTTTTGAGAATGACACAAATATTAATTTTCACAAAGTCTGCTGCCTCAGTTTGTATGCATATTTGCATATACTCCAGAATGTTATGAAGAGTGATCAGATGAATTGCAATTATTTAGTCCCTCTTTTCCATGCAAATTAACTGAATCCCCCAAAAACATTTCCACTGCATTTCAGACTTGCCACAAAAGGACCAGCTGACATCATGTCAGTGAGTCTCTCGTTAAGTGTGAGTGTTGACGAGGACCAGGCGAACACTATGTCATGCTGATTGAGTTCGAATAACAGACTGGAAGCTTCAAAAGGAGGGTGGTGCTTGGAATCATTGTTCTTTCTCTGTCAACAATGGTTACCTGCAAGGAAACACGTGCCGTCTTCATTGCTTTGCACAAAAAAGGGCTTCACAGGCAAGGATATTGCTGCCAGTAAGATTGCACCTAAATCAACCATTTATCGGATCATCAAGAACTTCAAGGAGAGCGGTTCAATTGTTGTGAAGAAGGCTTCAGGGCGCCAAAGGAAGTCCAGCAAGTGCCAGGACCGTCTCCTAAAATTGATTCAGCAGCAGGATCGGGGCACCACCAGTACAGAGCTTGCTCAGGAATGGCAGCAGGCAGGTGTGAGGTGAGGTGAAGACTTTTGGAGGATGGCCTTGCGTCAAGAAGGGCAGCAAAGAAGCCACTTCTCTCCAGGAAAAACATCAGGGACAGACTGATATTCTGCAAAAGGTACAGGGATTGGACTGCTAAGGACTGGGGTAAAGTCATTTTTTCTGATGAATCACCTTTCTGATTGTTTGGGGCATCCGGAAAAAAGCTTGTCCGGAGAAGACAAGGTGAGCGCTACCATCAGTCCTGTGTCATGCCAACAGTAAAGCATTCTGAGCCCATTCATGTGTGGGGTTGCTTCTCGGCCAAGGGAGTGGTCAAACTCACAATTGTGCCTAAGAACACAGCCATGAATAAAGAATGGTAAAAACACATCCTCCGAGAGCAACTTCTCCCAACCATCCAGGAACAGTTTGGTGATGAACAATGCCTTTTCCAGCATGATGGAGCACCTTGCCATAAGGCAAAAGTGATAACTAAGTGGCTCGGGGAACAAAACATCGATATGTTGGGCCCATGGCCAGGAAACTCCCCAGACTGTAATCCCATTGAGAACTTGTGGTCAATCCTCAAGAGGCGGGTGGACAAACAAAAACCCACAAATTCTGACAAACTCCAAGCATTGATTATGCAAGAATGGGCTGCCATCAGTCAGGATGTGGTCCAGAAGTTAACTGACAGCATGCCAGGGTGGATTGCAGAGGTCTTGAAAAAGAAGGGTCAACACTGCAAATATTGACTCTTTGCATTAACTTCACGTAATTGTCAATAAAAGCCATTGACACTTATGAAATGCTTGTAATTATACTTCAGTATTCCATAGTAACATCTGACAAAAACATCTAAAGACACTGAAGCAGCAAACTTTGTGGAAATTAATATTTGTGTCATTCTCAAAACTTTTGGCCACGACTGTACAATAGTACAATATGGTTTTATGGATTCTCACATATTCTCTCACCCCTGTCTCTTCCTCCCACCCTCTTTCTCTCCACCAGAAATCGTAGAGCGCGTGGCGCTGGGCCAGTGGCCCTACCTGCGGCCCTCCCTCTGCCCCCAGAGTCACAGTGAAGAGGTGGGCCAGCTCATGCAGCGCTGCTGGAGCGAAGACGTGAACGAGAGGCCCGAGTTCCACCACATCAAGCTGCTGCTGCGCAAACACAACAGGTACACCATGTGTGTACGCACTGCTTAAAACCTCCATTAACACCATGCACTTTATATGGTGCCTGATCTACAGACATGCACTGATACCCATCCCCTCGAGTTAGAGATCTGCATGCGTTCACAATAACTCTCCACGCACAAACATGTGTGTGATTCATTTTACCCAACGACTTGATGTACTCACAACAGGTTTGCACTGCTCTGACAACTACCTTCAAAAACCTCCCGCCGCATCTTTTACCCGTTCATTTCTCCTCTCCTCCATCCCTCTCGCCATCCTTCCCTCCCCAGAGGTTATGGGTCTAATATCCTGGACAACCTGCTGTCTCGGATGGAGCAGTACGCCAATAACCTGGAAGAACTGGTGGAGGAAAGGACACAGGCTTACCATGAAGAGAAACGCAAGGCCGAGGCACTGCTCTACCAGATACTTCCACAGTGAGTGTATTAAGAGGACCACAGTGGAAATAAGTTGTTTCGCTTTTTTGTTATCCTAAATGATTTTTAAGACAGTGTACTAGGTTGTGTCATTTAAAAAAAATAATTAGGTCCAAAAATGACACACACAAACACACCCTAGTACATACAAACATAATTTGGTGATTTGACTGAATCACACACGCGCGCACACACACACACCCCCAACTCCCTCTGCTTAACACGGTCTGTGTGTGATGTAGCTCTGTAGCGGAGCAGCTGAAGAGAGGGGAGACGGTGCAGGCTGAGGCCTTTGACTCGGTCACCATCTACTTCAGTGACATTGTGGGCTTCACCGCCATCTCAGCAGAGAGCACGCCCATGCAGGTCAGTCCAGAATGAACGTAGTCAACAGACTCTTGACAATACAGTCTAGTCCTGATATGCAATGGCTTTAGGCTGTCATGAATGAGAAGTGGAGTATGCCGTTTTTCTGAGCAAATTAAAATAATACATTTGAGTTGGGATCGATGAACTGTACTTAATTTAAGCATACTTGTGTTCAATGTGTACTTTTCAGACGTTAACTGTATTACAATTGCCTCATATCTGAAGGCAAATTAATTGACTGTTATTCTACTAAAAGGACACATATTGTATGCAGTGGCTGATAATCCTCACGTTTCCCTGTAGGTGGTGACCCTATTGAATGACCTCTACACGTGTTTCGATGCCATCATCGACAACTTCGATGTTTATAAGGTGAAGTCAGAGTCTGAACCTTGTTATTCACACAGGGTGTGCACACATTTAATGCAACTGATCCAGCTACTCAAGTGCTTGAAGACTAGTTGAATCAGGTGTGTTGGAGCTAGAAGGACACAAAGACCTGGACATGCTGTGAGCCTCCTCTACCACGGTTACTCGCCACTGAGTCAAGGACATATTTATTAAGAAGCCTGGTGACAGTGTGACCGTCTCTCACTCTGTGGCGCCCTCAGGTGGAGACGATAGGCGATGCATACATGGTGGTGTCTGGGCTGCCCGTGAGGAACGGCAATCTGCACGGCCGAGAGATCGCCCGCATGTCACTAGCCCTGCTGGAGGCCGTACACTCCTTCAGGATCCGCCACCGACCTGCCCAGCAGCTCTTTCTGCGCAGTGGCATCCACAGTGGTGAGCGGCGGGGGGGTTGTATGGTTCAAATTGTATTTGTTTTCTGACAAATGCACTTCCCTGAGCTTGTCTGACACTGTGGAATCATTAGGGTCTGTGGAATATTGGAATAGGTTGTGTGTGTGTGTGTGTGTGTGTGTTCTCTCCAGGCCCAGTGTGTGCTGGTGTTGTAGGACTGAAGATGCCTCGGTTCTGTCTGTTTGGAGACACAGTCAACACAGCCTCTCGCATGGAGTCCAATGGGGAGGGTGAGAGTGACCCATCTCTTTTATCTACAATCTCATGACCTATCAGGGTACACATACACTAGTCCTTCTCTGGCTTCAATGACCACATGTCTGTCATGTTCTCATCCCTCAGCCCTGAAGATCCACGTGTCGGAGGCCACGCGCACGGTGCTGGACGACTTCAACTGTTTCCAGCTGGAGCTGAGAGGAGACGTGGAGATGAAGGGCAAAGGGAGGATGAAGACCTACTGGCTACTGGGGGAGAGCACCAGCAACATGGCTTACTAGAGAGAGAGAGAGAGAGAGAGAGAGATGGGGAGAGCACCAGCAACATGGCTTACTAGAGAGAGAGAGAGAGAGAGCAGGGGGAGAGTGAGAGAAAGAGAGACGGGGAGAGCGAGAGAAAGAGAGACGGGGAGATGAAGGGCAAAGGGAGGATGAAGACCTACTGGCTACTGGGGGAGAGCACCAGCAACATGGCTTACTAGAGAGAGAGAGAAGGGGGAGAGCGAGAGCGAGAGAAAGAGAGAGACGGGAAGAAAGAGAGAGAGAGAGAGAGAGAGAGAGAGACACACAGGAGAGAGAGAGAGATGCATACTGTTTAGACCGTATTAGAGAGACGTGGTAGAAAAGAGATGTAAGGGAAGGCAGGGCTGAGGTAAAAGGAACAGACATGCATACAGATGCACATGGGAATGGAGTGAAATGGAAATAAGCAACAACAAAAAACTGTACCACTGACAACTCCCTCCTTAATGATAGTCTCATCGACAGAGTCTCACTGCTCTTCATGGGGATACCTTGGTTCCTATAGGTGGACAAGCCGTGTCTAGATTGACTTACCATGGTGGATCATCCATGGACAGCTGTAGACTTGTAGACTTTCCAACCAAAGGAACGATATCACTGCTACACCGCCATGTGCCGATTGGCGAGGCACCACCTCTGATTGACACAGACGATGGGCATTTGCGAACGACGCCACCCTGTGTTCCAGAGTTGTAACTGTCGATATTTGTGAACAAGCATTTTGGACATTCTTGTTTGGACCTGTTGTTTGTGGTGACGAGAGTTGTCCAATGTGTTATTTTGTGGTTATTTGACTTTGTGACTGACTTTCTAACATTTGTGTAGAGGCCTTAGTGTTATGTGAAGCATTCCCTGGTGTTTTTCTATTTATTTCACAAGTGGTTTGTGTTCTATATTACTATATCAGTTTGTTCTATATCAGTCGAACATGAATCAACTGAAGTCCAGAGGGGTACACTACGAATGTAGCTAGATGTATTCAGTCTTTTCTGATATTAGCTAGCTTCAGTCAGCTTCACGTTCCAGCTCAGGCTTCGCGCATGTTATGAAGGCAGATCAGGCAGATGTTGATCGTTCACCCGCCGCTTACTTGAGCCTGCTCGAGCCGGGCTTGTAACTGCACGTACATGTCACACATTGCTAGTCGAAAGCCAAACTGAGACGATACTGAAACATTAGTCCATGGGCGTGTCAGTGACACATTTTCATTTTTTGACAAAATCTAAATGAAGGGAAAAACGAACCTGCAAATTCAGCAGGCTATGGTGTGAAATGGGCTATTTACAAGTGCCTCTGTCTTGCGCATATCGTTTATTTGGTGTGCTTAGCAATGCACGATGACTCCCCACTCATATCGATAGAAACATTGTATGAATTCCTACGACAGTTTTACTGCCCGTGAAGTTTCAAATGCATCCCGTCGTTACTAAATGTGTTGTGTGTAATGTATTTGAATGTTACTATTTATAACACACAGGATTGACTCAACCACTTCATTCGGGATAAATTGAGTAAACACTGAGTTAGCCATCCCGGGAGCAGATTAGTTCTGAAGGATTCGTTGCTACAGAAATGTACCTGGCTAAAAGGTGAGCTACATTTGTGTCACCGTTTGAACTCAGAGTTGACCAAAGTTTCCTCGCTAACTCCTCAAACCAGATTCGTAGAATAGGGCTCAGTAATCCATAATAATACGAGTCAACAAAGTGTGTCCCACAACCTAGTAGGCAATGTGCTTTAGGGGGAAGTCGTGGAGGCAATCACCACCATGCAAGTATAGGCGATCTCATTGACATTGGTGAAATGTCTCAAATTGACACTTATGGACATTAGGCTTGTAAATAAGTCCGTGTGCATTCAACAGGACTGTTCAAAAAGAGAATGTACAGCTAAAACGAATATTTTTGGTCATAAAAAAACAAGTTGCTTTAATCTTCTCAAGATAAACTGCGGTGACAATGAAGAATTGAGAATTAGAGTTGGCCACGAATGTCAACTTTTGGGTGAATTACGTATTATTATCTAGTCACAGGTAATGCTGTCTGCATGGTTATAACCAGATAGTCCTCTCACACGAAGTTCTTATATTACAGACTCATTTTGAAGTTCAGATTTTCTAATTGTCCTTTTTCCTTCTTTTTTTTTTTACAAGATGATGTTATACTCAAGGGTACAAAAGAATGAGTGAGTCTAGCTCTTCACTTCTGTTACTGATAAGAAAGGTCCGATTTATTTCAGATTAGGAGTCCTTCTAAATGGCATACATAGCATAGTGAAAAATGATATATTGGATATATGCCCATAAACTCTCAAAGTTGACTCTCGGAGGATACTGGTTTGGCTTGTGATTTGCAAACATGTTACAACAAACGACTCTTTTGCCTTTTGTTCGTTGGTGTTTTTGGGTGGCTCTGCTCGTTGTCTATCTGAAAGGAACAGCTGCACCACCTCGCTACTTGGCTCAGAAGTGGAGCATCACTGATAGGCAGCATGCACCCATATACCAACCAGCGCTATGGACCATGTGAATGTGCTCTCACTTGAATGGCCCTAAACCTTAAACGTATCATCAGTGAGAATATCCCCTTTCCAACTTAAGTCTAAATGATTTGATCATTTCATTTTCCATGATTGAATGTATCACCTAAGTCAAAGCCAATACTCGTGAAATAATCAGGATTGGTAATGTGGAGTTGTAAATGATAACAGCTCTGTGTGATGTCAGGGAGACACGTCATTGATCAGTAGTAACTCACCCAATGTCAGGCTTGATCTGACAGGTAACCCAGCGGGCAAAACTGGTTTCAGTATAATCTATTTTATGGCGTCGTAGTCAGGTTGTATACTGGTGGTGTGAAAGTTTATGCAGAAGTTAATTATTTTTAGCAAACAGAAAATCCAGTCTTTGTCTAGTTGTAATCTGACCAGATAACAACCAAAATATGACGTCTTTCCCATTATGTCTTCTTGTTGTGAAAAATATGTCTTTACCTGGTTGTAACAAGCAATTGGTTGAGACCAGCAACTGGTTGAGACCAGTTGTTACAAGCAACTGGTTGAGACCAGTTGCTTGTAATGTGGTTGTATGATTTCTTGTCAACCAGAAAACCAGTTTACAACCAGAAAATGACATCATTAAGATGATTCCAAGGCAGGTCCATCTGCATACGGTATGTGTCCACTATGAATGTGGTCACATGGCTTCTTTAAAGTTTCTGATGCAGTAAAATGTATTGTATTGTGTTGTTTTGGTTGCCTTGTCTGTATTTTCGAAGAGTGGGTTGGTCTTTGAATTACTGTATGTTACAATGTACTGTTGTGTTTTAAAATATGACATTGGCGTTGTTTTGGGGGGAGAAAGAAATGTTCAGTTACATTGCCTGTCTTGTTTCGGGTCAGTTGAATGTCTTTATAAAATCAGTTGATAACCCACATTTTCTTCTGAGTCAATAGCAATGTGTTATTGTGCTTGATGTCATTTTGGCCGAAACGTGATGTACTTTCCATGTTTAGTTATTTATTAGACCTTACAATCTAAGTGGGACTGTCCATGCACACAATTGCATTTTGTATCACAGTATGGCACAACAACCCACATACTCGTAGTCTAATCTACAGGTTACATATTTCTATCTATCTATATATAAACTTGAAATAATAGGGATATAAGTACAAGGTCAAATAACACAGTACAAGGTCAAATAACACAGTAAAAAAACAGCTTCAAAGACTTAACACTTTGACTACTTTTATTTGTACTGTGTAGCACTTTGAAAAAAGTTATTTGTCACAGAGTGCTTAAAAAAGATGCTGAAGAGGCAGATTCTTCACACAGTGTTAAGGAAGAAATCTGCAGTGTTGGAAAAAGTACCCAATTGTCATACTTGACTAAAAGTAAAGATACCTTAATAGAAAAGGACTCAAGTAAAAGTGAGTCACCCACTAAAATACTACTTGAGTAGAAGTATTTGGTTTTAAATATACTTAAGTATCAAAGTAAAAGTATAAATCATTTAAAATTGCTTGTGTTAAGCAAACTTGACGACACTATTTTATTTTTTATGGAGAGCCAGCACTCAGACATAATTTACAAACAAAGTATTTGTGTTTCGTGAGTCTGTCAGATGAGAGGCAGTAGGGAGGTTCTCTTGATAAGTGCGTGAATTGGACCATTTTCCTGTGCTGCTTAGCATTCAAAATGTAAGTACTTTTGGGTGTCTAGGAAAACGGATGGGGTAAAAACTGAATTATTTTCTTTAGGAAAAAGTAAAAGTTGTCAAAAATATAAATAGTAAAGTACAGATACCCCAAAAAACGACTTAAGTAGTACTTTAAAGTATTTTTACTATAGTACTTTACACCACTGGAAAGGAAGAAGAACCAAATGAGGGGTCTATCTTTCTCTGGCAAGTCAGCTGAAAGTTCAGATTTTATATGATCCTGAAGGTTAGTAATTTGTTAATGTCAAGAGATCAGTATTAAACCTCCTGAATCATTGCATGTTAGAATCACCTCTGGCAGTGATTAGAGCTGTGAGTCTTTATGGGTACATCTCTAAGGGCTTTGCACACCTGGATTGTACAATAGTTGCCCATTATTCTTTTCAAAATTCTGCCAGCTCTGTGGAGTTGGTTGTTGATCATTGCAAGACAGACATTTTCAAGTCTTGCCAAATCAAAACTGTAAACTGCCAATCATGAACATTCAATGTCGTCTTGGTAAGCAACTCCAGTGTATATTTGGCTTGTGTTTTAGGTAATTGTCCTGCTGAAAGGTGAATTTGTCTCCCAGTGTCTGGTGTAATGCAGACTGAACCAACTTTCCCTTCAAGATTTTGCCCATGCTTAGCTCCATTCCATTTATTTTTATCCTTAAAAAACTCCCTAGTCTTTGCTGATGACAAGCCATCACCACGCTTGAAAATATGAACTCAGTACTCAGTGATGTGTTGTGTTGGATTTGCCCCAAACATTACGCTTTTTATTCAGGACAAAAAGTACATTTCGTTACTACATTTTTTTTGCAGTAATACTTTAGTGCCTTATTGCAAACAGGTTGCATGTTTTGGAATATTGTTATTCTGTACAGGCTTCCTTCTTTTCACTCTGTCATTTATGTTAGTTTTGTGGAGTTACTACAATGTTGTTGATCCATCCTCAGTTATCTCCTATTACAGCCATTAAACTCTATAACTGATTTTAAAATCACCATTGGTCTCATGGTGAAATCAATGAGCGGTTCCCTTCCTCTGAGTTAGGAAGTGCACCTGTATCTTTGTACACCATCCAACGTGTAATTAATAACTGCACCATGCTCAAAGGGATATTTAATTTCTATTTTGTTTTACCTATCTACCAATAGGTGCCCTTCTTTGTGAACCATTGGAAAACCACAATTTTTCCTTTTCTTTGTGATTGTATCTGTGCTTGAAATTCACTCCTCGACTGAGGGACCTTACAGATTTTGAAGTCGCAGTCAGGGCTTACTTTATTGTGAGACCATGACCGACTCATGTCCACTACACATTCTCCATGACTACTGATGGAGGGGGAAGCAGTCATCACTACTGACTACTTATGATTGTAAATAAAATAAGTGTGGATTATACAGTTTAGCTACATTACTGACCGGAGTTGACGTAAATTAAATTTCAATCAGAAAAAAAACGTTTTCGATGAAGTTTCTCCTCAGTATATTGAGAAATCGTTAAAAATAAATGCAACTTTTTTTTATTGACTTTTCATGTCTCCTGTGTTATTATTTTTAATTCCCAAATAATCTGTTAAATGGATTGTGTTGCTCAATTATTTGGTTGACAATGAAACCGGGTAAAGGGTGGAGATTGCAAATGTGTTTCCTCTGTTACACCACGTCTTTCTTTGTTCAGGAAATATTCTGCCTTAACTAGGAAAATATGTATACCCACTTTGGATAGCTATGTTACTTTGTTTCCATTCTCCAATAATATTACTTTCCCCAGCAACATGGTGTAACAGTTGTTTAAAATGGCCTCTTAAAATATCTGTCTGTTATCTTCTATAGTTATGCGATATTGTTGAACATATTAAGTTGAACACATTTATCAGTTGAACAGAAGAGTCTTGAAAGGAATCCTTTGGGAGCAAACATGCGTTGGGTAGCTAGCCATTAATTGCTCTAAAAAAGATCTTGCCCAACCAAGCTCCTCATTTTGAAACTAAAGAAAACCATAGCAGGAATATGAAGTGGGTCTTCACACTCATCTGATTGTCTTTCTCTGCTTTCTGCTGTATTGCTGGGTCAATCCAGTAATTTATTTAACCCTTTATTTTAACAGGGAAGACATATTGAGAGCTAGGTCTCTTTTACAAATGCACCCTGTATATACAACATAAACATTATACCCATATTTATATTTATACATACACACAGTATATATGTGTATATACAGTACCAGTCAAAGGTTTGGACACACCTACTCATTCCATTTATATTTTTACTATTTTCTACATTGTAGAATAATGGCAAAGACCTCAAAACTATGAAATAACTCATATGGAATCATGTAGTAACCAAAAAAGTGTTAAACAAATCAAAATATATTTTATATTTACTTCAAATAGCCACCCTTTGCCTTGATGACAGCTTTGCAAACTCTTGACATTCTCTCAACCAGCTTCATGAGGGAGTCACCTGGAATGCATTTCAATAAACAGGTGTGACTTGTTAAAAGTTCATTTGTGGAATTTCTTCCCTTAATGCGTTGTGTTGTAACAAGGTAGGGGTGGTATACAGAAGATAGCCCTATTTTGGTAAAAGACCAAGTCCATATTATGGCAAGAACAGCTCAAATAAGCAAAGAGAAGTGACAGTTCATCATTACTTTAAGACATGAAGGTCAGTCAATACGGAAAATTTCAAGAACTTTGAAAATTTCTTCAAGTTGCAGTCGCAAAAGCTATCAAGAGCTATGATGAAACTGACTCTCATAAGGACCGCCACAGGAAAGTGTTCCTCTGCTGCAGAGAATAAGTTCATTAGAATTACCAGCCTCAGAAATGTCATCCCAAATAAATGCTTCATAGAGTTCAAGTAACAGACACATCTCCACATAAACTGTTCAGAGGAAACTGTGTGAATCAGGCTTTCATGGTTGAATTGCTGCAAAGAAACCACTACTAAAGGACACCAATAATAAGAAGAGACTTGCTTGGGCCAAGAAACACAAGCAATGGACATTAGACTGGTGGAAATTTGTCCTTTGGTCCAAATTTTAGATTTTTGGTTCCAACCGCAGTGTCTTTGTGAGACACGGTGTTCGTGAACGGATGATCTCCACCATAAAACATGTAGAAGGAGGTGTTATGGTGTGGGGGTGCTTTGCTGGTGACACTGTCAGTGATTTATTTAGAATTCAAGGCACACAACCAGTATGGCTACCATAGCATTTTGCAGCGATACGCCATCCCATCTGGTTTGGGCTTAGTGGGACTATCATTTGTTTTTCAACAGGACAATGACCCAACACACCTCCAGGCTGTGTAAGAGCTATTTTACCAAGAAGGAGAGTGGAGGAGTGCTACATCAGATGACCTGGCCTCGACAATCTCCCGACCTCACCAAATTGAGATGGTTTGGGATGAGGCGGACTGCAGAGTGAAGGAAAAGCAGCCAACACGTGCTCAGCATGTGGGAACTCCTTCAAGACTGTTGGAAAAGCATTACAGGTGAAGCTGGTTGAGAGAATGCCAAGAGTGTGCAATATATAAAATATATTTGGATTTGTTTAACACTTTTTTGGTTACTACATGATTCCATATGTGTTATTTCATAGTTTTGATGTCTTCACTATTATTCTACAATGTAGAAAATAGTACAAATAGAGAAAAACCCTTGAATGAGTAGGTGTTCTAAAACTTTTGACCGGTAGTGTACATACACAGATTGACAGAAAACAACATCATTATTGTCTCTGAAGAACTGCTGCGGTCATGCACCCTGCTGACTGAGCTGAACATGTCATTTAACATTATTAGTGAACTGTCTTGAGTTATCTTCCTAATCAATGAAGCAGCTGAGAATGACAATAGGCTTTCATCTGTGCCAAACGTCACAAGCAATCACCACACTGCAAATTCTGGATTTAAGCAGCAATAACATCAATAATCAAGGCTGTTCAGATTTAGCCAATCTCACCAGACTCACAGAACTCAATCTTAATAACAACAAACCTTGAGGGCAGTTTTTTGTATAGAGAGCCTGACTTTGGGTGATACTTTCAAGGAGGGTTTGCAGAAACTCAAGATGTTGGATTTGACAGGAAATAATATTAAATCAATCAGAAAAGAAGACTTTAAAGCATACAATCACGTAGGGAGTTGATTTCATCTGACAATCAAATTGTCCATTTGGAACCTGTGGACTTTGAGAGACTGGCCAGCCTTACATACTGTATCTTCATCTGTCATCAAATAAACTTAATGAAGATCATATAACAGGCGCTGTGTTCACAGGACTAAGAAGCTTACTAACCCTTGATATGAATGCTATATGAATGCTATATTCTATGACACAAAAGAAACCAATCTCTCCAACATTCTCTAACCTGCTATCCCGGAAAACCTCAATGTTGACAATCAGGGTCCCAATGCGAAAATACCTCATTATATAGCCTCTAACTTTCTTGAAAGAGGTATTTGTCTTATCTCCCTGCACCCAGACACATTCATTCACACACCCCACTTGGTGCACTAATCTACCTGGTTCACCCAATCAATGCTACCTTGAATCCACCTCCCAAACTGGACTATCCACAGCTGGTTTGGTTTCCCTGTAGATAAACAACTAAACTAAGCTAAACTAACATAACTCGTGAACTAAAACTAAACTAACTAAACTAATGGAATTCAACTAATTTAATAGAACTCAACTAATCTTCATTCACTTCTTGGTCGCTTTCTGTGTTCCTGTGTCCTTAGTTTGTGTTTAGATTCAACTGAATTAATTACTGTGCATTGGTTTTTAAAAAACTTTGAATATTTGAAAAACGGGATAACTGTTATGGCTAAATGGTCCGTGTATGTAAAACATGAAAGTATATTTGCAAAAAAATGTGTTTAATACATTTGGTCTGGCTTGCTTGGATGAATGTTGTTGTTCGTTGTCATGGGTTGTTGCGCCCTCAGTGGTACAAATATATAACTAGTAGTTTGCCACAACATTCTTCTTGTCACTAAGCACATTTTCAGGCTAATGTTTCAAGCATGTTTCCAACGTTTTGCTTAATGAACTGTAAAATGTATTATTTAGAAGGTAATTGGTCTGAATGCTATTGCTTTAACTTAGCATGATAATGAAGAACAATTATCCTGATTTATTTTCAATACACACATTTCAACAACAAAAAAGGTGATGCGCCTCTTTTATTATATACTTAAAAAATGACACAACGTCTTCATTTCAATGCTCAAGTTACGTTGCCACTCATTGGCCAGTTTTCTCTGCGTTCATTGGTAAACCATTATGTCAATCAGAATAAGTAGATCAATCATTGGCTTAAAAGAGCCTTATGGGCCCTCCCTTCTGCTAGCTCTGTGAACGAATACTTCCGCTAGGCCACCATGCCCTCCGGAAGTTAGTTTGTTTTATTCGGACACTGTCGAAAGCACCGGAGTGAGACTGAAAGGTGGACTAACCAAGTCAAAAAAACACGGTGTCCGACGAAGACCGTGTAAAAAGAGTCTAAACAACTGTCTATTGTTAGAGCCGATCCATTGCTACGAGAAAGCCATTTAGAATTTTCCCCGAACACTAGTGTCTAACCCCTCAAGTCCTCTGGGGCCAGACGAAGCGAGGCGGGAGGTGATGGAGCCTTCACCGGCAAAGGGGAAACCACAGGGTCGCCTATTGGTGTCCACGACCCTGGACGCAAAAGATGAGCTGGAGGAGGTAGGGCTACTATAAAACATTCTCAAGAAGCTTTGCTACATCATACGAACATCTGTTCAACCATACAGCACGTTATAAAACATTCACTACAAAGACACGGAACCATTTTTTACAACATAGCTAGCTAGCAACATACAGGCTATCATTCAGCAAGTTTGGTTACTAATTCGAAATGGCATTTTATAGCCTGGCATGTGTATGTTTGCAGTACGTATTTTCGCTCTGTTGACGTGAGTTTAAATGATGGGGAATCCTGCAGAATTTAGGGTAGCATTTAGCATGCTATTTTGGTAAACATAGATGAGCCCGTGCACATGCGCAAAACTCATCATACACATAAAGTACCTTTTCTGACAACCCTTGTAGTGATCCTTCCCCTAAAAAAAAATCAAGAGCCTAACCCCCACACGGTTAAGGCATTTTCATACAGTAGCTAGCTCAATTGACAGTGATCATCGTTCTGTTGTTGTTTGTGTGCAGCCTTTCTGTGTGATTTGTGTGTATGATTTCTCTGACTTGTTGTGCCCATGTGTTTTAGTGTGCTGTGTTGTTCTTTGTGTGGCATCTTGTGTGTGTTTCTGTCTGTGTGTGTGTATGCCCACATTGTGAATTGTGAACAATTAGGCCTATCTATGCTTCTGGGTGTCTTTCTGTCTTTGTGGTTAACATTCCTTTTTTTGTTGTGTTCATTAGCGGTTGGAGAGGTGTGTGGCGATCGTCACTTCATTGACAAATGGCCTGTCGGAGCGTGAAGCCAACGATGCTATCACAGCTAACGTGAGTCCCTCGCCCTCTCACTAATAGTCCACCACCATGGGATGGGACTCTGCATACTCGAATATGCAGATGAGATGTAGCTACTTACATATTTTAGTTGAGCCTTAGGCTCTACATTAGATTAGTTGTATAGCACATGATTGAATTGAATCTAATAGAATGTGACTATGGCCAGAGTCATCAGCAATTGATCTGTTCTCCTACACATTTCTGCAATGCCCTTTGTAAATGTTAGAACTCAAAGGATGTGACGCATAAGCCACATAAGCATATTGAGATGTGTAAGATTATACAGTATGCTACATGTAGGCTATGTGAGAACTTCTCCTACAAGCCCAAACTTTGATGGCGAAATAGGCCAGGGACTAAAATGTAGTGACAACTCCAATAAAATAATGATTTGCATGGCACTCTTATGTTTTTCAATAAAGTTATTAGGAAACAGCTCTAAATGTATTGTGATTTGTGACATGTACTATTAAACTTCATTAGCTTAATTTCTCAATTAAAATTACATTTCATCAAAATCATTTCAGGAATGCCAATCTTACCTGTCTCTAACTACAAAAACAATTTCAAGACAATCTGAGATGGTGGTTGTCATGGCCTGCTGAAATGACAAGGAATGTAAGATGTTGAATTGAATAGGTTCAAGTTACATGAAGCCCTAATACGGCTGAAGCCTCCTTCGTCAACACCATGATAATGGAGGCTACAGCCTCATCAAATGACATTTTATTTGTCACATGCTTCATAAACAACAGTGACATGCTTACTTTACGGGCCCTTCCCCACAATGCAGAGAGCGAGAGAAATAATAATAAATTACACATACCTTGGTCAGGGATAGGTTACATGGTATGATATATTGTCCTCATCTCCTCCCTTCTCTAGGTGTGTAAAGGTCCACAGCAGCATGAGGAGGTGTGTCTGGGACTCTTCGCTCTGCTGCTCACAGAACCCTCACAGGCACAGAGGGTAAGGCCTCATTACTACCATATACATGATCATTATCATACTTCATATCATTATCAAACACGTTACCATTTCATATGATCATTATGGTTGCCAAGTCAGACGGAGCTCATTTCGGGTAGATTCAACATGTTTACATCTTAGTCTAATTTCGTTATTGCCTTTTCAAAATACTCTGGAATAGTTTTCCTGTTCACCGGAAGTCGAAAGCCAATTCTGGGAGACTCCGGGTCAAACCAGGAGTGTCGGAAAGCTCTCATGATCATGTCTCCATTGATTGCATTCAATATACACACACCAATATTTATACACACCTCACATGGTTTGAATTAGCTTACATAGTGACTCTTGTGAGTGCACTAAAAATAGTGTGCTGTTATCAACACCCTAATACCTTGAATACTTTAGGCTACAGGATATGTGAATGGAATTATAGACTCCAAATACTCTACCACCCAGTGTTGTAAAGTACTTCAGTAAAAATACTTTAAAGTACTACTTAAGTTGTTTTTTGGCGTATCTTTACTATGACTATTTATATTTTTGGCAACTTTTACTTTTACTCTATACATTTTCCCTGACACCCAAAAGTACTCGTTACAATTCACAAACTTCTTAGCAATCTTAGCAATTCCATTTACTTTTGATACATAAGTACATTTAAAACCAAATACTTTTAGACTTTACTCAAGTAGTATTTTACTGGGTGACTTTCACTTTTTACTTGAGTAATTTTCTTGTTTCAAATATTTTTTATTGAACACACACAAGAATGGTGTATAGGTATACAAGACAGGTATAAAATTCTTATCTAAACATAAAAGAGCAGACAGGAACAACAAGACCCAGAGTTCTAGGTACAAAACAAATAATACAAAACAAGACATACAGAACAAGGACATGTAGAAAGAAAGAGGGTAGATGTCGCCCCCCCCCCACACACACACTTCTTTCCCCCCTTTATCCCCTTGAGTAATTTTCTATTAAGGTATCTTTACTTTTACTCAAGTATGACGATTGAGTACTTTTCCCACCACTGCTACATACCAATCTATACATCACATACACCTCAAACACTTCACAAATGTTAATGCTAAACTCTGAAGCCTCACTGTCTTTGTCAGTATTTATGGCTTTCACGCAACAAACATCACACACACAGTACAGACACTCATATTTATTACACCCTCACACAACACTATAAATACACACACTGCAGCCTCCTAAACCACTGTGTGTGATTACAAGTATCACACACATTTTATGCACATCTCACTTCCTCTAACACCACTATTATATATATGTGTGTGTGTATATATATATATCTCATCATAAGGTGTAATGATAATCTACAGTATGATTTTTTAAATATTTTTATATATATATATATATATTTTCAGACTGTAGATTATCATTACACCTTATGATGAGACATGAACATTTCCACCGTAAGGTTCTGTAGAATGGGGCTGTTGGGTAAATCTATAGGAATGATTTATAGAATGGTGAAGTTCTGATCCAGAGTCTGCTGTAATGGTTAGCCCTCCAGACTCCGAATCACATATCTCCCTGACAACATGGCTACTAATCCCATCTCCTTCCTGTCTGTCTTCCTCTATCCGTCTCCCCTATACATTCTGACTTTCACTGTCCATATATATATATAATTTTTATTATTATTGTTTATAGAAGTTCACCATTCTTAAAAAATATATATATATTTTTTAAAGAATGATGAACTTCTATAATATTCCTGTGGGGCCTCTAAATCCTTGTCACCTGAACATGTTTGACTGGGTGCCCAATTGAATCCACATTACAGTATTTATACATACCCCTATTGATGCACAAAGCTGTTCGTTATCACACTGTGTTGTATGTACACTGTACAGTATGTCCATATGCTGCAAAGCAAATGAGCCTTTCGTCATATAACACATTTGTATTCTCCACTCTACCCTCCGCAGTGCTACAGAGACCTGACCCTGGTGAATAGGGACGGCATGAACGTGATCCTGATCAAGATCAACCAGATCCTCATGGAGAAGTTCCTCAAGCTGCAAGACGTGTGCCGCACACAGGTCAACAGTTTGTCTCCGTGTAGAAAAGGCAGAAACGGTTTTTCTGTGCTCTCAATTTTAATTAGCTTTATTGACACAAAATACACATGTAGATTTTGATGTTTTGTAATGAGTAAGTGATTGGCTAATGACCCCCCCCTCCTCTCTCTCCTTTCAGTTGGTGTGGTTGGTGAGGGAGCTGGTGAAAAGTGGCGTAATCGGAGCGGACGGCATCCTCATGACCCTTATGAAGCAGATTGCAGGTTTGTCCATTCACCATGTGGGCTGTTGGTTTCACTGCTTTGAGATGCAGAGCAATTCTTTCTGCCAATGCACAAAGTAGTGTCTTGTCTTGTTTCACCGTTGCTCAAAATGGCTTCCTCGCCTTCTTGTTTATTTTTTTTATCTGTGTGTTGGTTTGCTTGATTGAGCAGCTATGTGGCTTTTCTTCTGTGTCCAGGAGGAGACATCACCAATAAGAACCTGTGGCTGGCGGAGAATGTGCTGGACATAGTGGTAGAGCAAAGGTGTGTTGGCAAGTGGAGTTCAACAGAAAACACTATTTCACTACAGTATTGTCATGTAATAAAAGTCCAACTGGATCATAGGGCAAAAACATATCTCACACAATTATTTTTTTAAAATAATCTCATGCTTTGAAGTAGGCTCATAACATATGAGAAAGGGCTTACCAAGAAAAACTTCCAAAAGGACTACATTTGAGGCAGAAATTCAACAGAAATCAGTCTCTGCTTTTTGTTGTTGAGTGCTCCAACTCTTTTCTGCCTCAAGTTAGTCCTTTTGGAAGTTTTCCTTGGTCAGCCCTTTTCGTGATTGTTGCTATTGAGCACCCCTCTGTACCTTTTTTTGCTCAACACACTCACACTTTGTGGAAATTTGGACTCATCTGGTTTACCATACAACAAACCCACGAGAACTACAATCATCTCCATCTCTTTTTTTTCTTTTCTCAGAGAGTGGGTGCTGAAGAGTGGCATGCTGATAGCCATGTCAGTGTACACCTACCTGCGCCTCATCGTGGACCACGGCACCCCGGCACTGCTGGTCCTCAGACAGAAGGAGGTGGACTTCTGTATCGGCCTGCTTCGAGAGAAGGTGAGGGAGGGATGTAATGTGATCAGGGAGGTAAGGAGAAGAGCAATATAGTGAGTAAGGGATTGTGGGAGGAGTACATTTCAAGGTTGGAAGTAGGGAGAGGAAAGCGGGTGGAGTATAGTTAAGCTAAATCCCCGAGGGGGGGCAGAATTGGAGTGAAGATGCATATGGATTCTTGATGGAAGGAGGACTGATAAGAACGAGGATTCATGTCAAATTATATATGCCCAAGAACACAGACTGTTATTATACTGTAGCTAGGTTTGACATGGAGGAATTTCCACACAGCAATGAAGTAATTGAATGAGTAATGACATTTTCCTCTCTCTCCTCTACCCTCGTCCCTGTCTAGTTTATGGAGTGTTTTATCATTGGGAGAGACCTGGTGCGTCTGCTGCAGATTGTGGCCCGGATCCCGGAGATGGAGCTGCTGTGGAAAGACCTGCTCCACAACCCCCAGGCCCTGAGCCCTCAGTTCACTGGTAAGGGTAAGAGAGTGTCGCTCAGCACGGGGGGGGGGCATGTGTCTGAGAGACTCGTGGCTTAGTTCTAAATCTCTCTTTCTCGCTCCTTCTCCGTCTGGTTCTACAGGCTTGCTGCAGCTCCTGACCGCTCGCACATCGCGGAAGTTCCTGGCTTGTCGCCTCACACCAGACATGGAGACCAAACTGCTCTTCATGACCTCCAGGGTAAACACACACACACACACTACAACACTTCTCAGAACAGTACAAACACATGTATAGTACATGCATATGCACATTCCTTTATGCCTATCCTGTCCCTCTCTCCCTGTAGGTGCGTTTTGGCCAGCAGAAGCGATACCAGGACTGGTTCCAGAGACAATACCTGTCCACGGCAGAGAGCCAGTCGCTGCGCTGCGACCTGATTCGCTACATCTGCGGCGTTGTGCACCCATCCAATGAGGTGTTGAGCTCCGACATCCTGCCCCGCTGGGCTATCATTGGCTGGCTGCTCACCACCTGCACGGTAAGGGGCGGGGCAAAGATGGCTAGCGCTTTATTTTGCACTTATGCCAATTATGATTTTCTGTCTGTTAATTAAGTAGACAATAAAGCTATTTTAATTTTAATTTACCTAGTATTTACAGCTATTTAACTGGACGTTACCCATAAATAACATTGTTAAATAGTCATCACATTGTAATTAATACATTTTTCTTACTTACATCTTCAGTCTAACGTGGCGGCCTCCAACGCCAAACTGGCCCTGTTCTACGACTGGCTCTTCTTCAGCCCAGAGAAGGACAGCATCATGAACATAGGTAAGACGGGGGGAGGGCAGAAAACTCCACCTGTATCTCTTCATGTAAGGGGCCAATGTGCTCAACCAAATGTATAGAAGTAGGACAACATGTTTTTGGGTGCTGGGTTAGTGGTATATTAGAATAACGGAAACAGAGTTTACAAGATGGACGCCTTTCTGCTATCACCTTCTCTCTGCCACAGTATGCACTGTTTTCTCTTCCCTTTCTGTTTTCATGGTTTACCCATCCATTCTCTCTTCCCCCTCCCTCTCTCAGAGCCGGCCATCTTGGTGATGCACCACTCCATGAAGCCTCATCCAGCCATCACTGCCACTCTCCTGGACTTCATGTGTCGGGTGAGTGGATGCACACATTACACAATGGAGCTCATTCATATCACTTAGCTATGGTGAATTTGCTGTTTTTTTTTTTAGCTATTGTAAGTGGAATAGACTTTGTTGACACGTGCTTCATGCTCCGTGTGTTAGCAAAGCATTAGAGAGTGAAGAGGTGTTTTTACATTTCCTGCAGTGTTCACCCGTTTGGTTCATTCAGACTTGGGAAACGAGTGGTAAATTTACAGCAGTGGGGAAGTTTAATGGAAACTTTATTTAGTGTTCGTCATACCATGCTTTAGAGACGTTAGTTGTGTGGTATTTTAGCCTTCTCTCAGATGTTTGACCCATCTCCTCTTTTGACCCCTTCTTGACTTCAGTTGATCCTACTCTGTTTTGCTCTCTTTTCTTCACCCGCTCCTCCTCTCTCTCCCTCGCAGATCATCCCTCACTTTTTCCCCCCTCTGGAAGGCCAGGTGCGTCAGGGAGTCTTCAACTCTCTCACCTTCATCATGGAGAAAAGAGTGCTGGCGTGAGTCTCTCTCTCACGCATACATGCACACACCACCGCCATCATAGGATATATTTGACCATAGACCTTGTCACAGTTATGCATAAACAAATGTAATATTATATTTCAATTGAACCTATATTTTTGATCCAATGATTTTGGTATTGTCAGTGATTTAGTTATTTTATTCCATTATGTGTCCGTGGATCTTCATCAGCCTTATTGTAACCACATGTATGTCTGTCTTTTCCTCCCTCAGTCACCTAGCCCCACTCTTTGACAACCCCAAACTGGACCGGGAGCTGCGCTCCATGCTGAGGGAACGCTTCCCAGAGTTCTGCAGTTCCCCCTCACCCCCCACAGAGGGAAGGGATGAAGGTACAAATGAAAGTAATGAAACTTTTATTTATTAACATGAATGAATGAATAAATCAACACTGTTGGTGGTCCTTAAAGAGGAATTTCTTTACACAGCTCATTACAGTTACAGACATGCAAAATAAACATCCCTCATCTGCAACCATCCTCCCCCGGGCATGTACAATAACACTAATCAATATTGTCAGGTTGGGAATCATAAAGAAGCAACCTTTGAATCATGCTTTATGATATTGGTAGAGTTGAAATGGCCTCTTTCTAGCAACAGCTGGGAAACTAGACCTTGTTTTTGAATAGACTCTAGTCCCTAGAGCTCAGGCTGTTGTGCCAACTGAAAGTGGCTTTGGGTAAAAGTGTCTGCTGAATTAGAGCATGTTCCATCTTGAACAGGAACTGTAAGGTAGAGCATTTTCAATTCAATATGACTTTATTGAATTGTATTGGGGTGCAAATGACAGTTTAAAACGTGAATTGCCCCCATTAAATATCGCATGATTAAATAATTGATCCTAGTGTTAATGTTGAACTACTTTGAATAAGGTTAACCAGGAAAATTGTGCGTGTGTTTTTGGAGGGATATATCTAGCTAAGCTGTTATTCGTGTTACCTTTATCTGAGAAACTTCTGTTTCCTTGCCTCTACTCTACAATGCCGTCTAATCACCCTTCGCTCATCAGTGAAAATGGAGGAGTCTGTTTCCTTGGAGATGGACAATCATGTGTTGCTGGACAAGGAGGGTGGTTGCTATGACAACACGGAGGCTGCCTTCAGCGACGATGAGGAGGAGATTAACAACAAGGGTGAGGGTAAGGAAGGATTCATTTTATTACTGCACTCAACCCATATAATAGATACTGTTATAACCACCAGACTCTCAACACTTAAATTGGTACAATCTATTCCACTGCATTTTACACCAAATAACCTCTAACGTGATCTAGCCTGGTCCCAGATCTGTTTGTGCTGTCATGCCAACTCCTATGGATGACAATGACCATAGGAGTTGGATAGACAGGCCTGGTCCCAGATCTGTTTGGGCTATCACTAGCATAATCTGAACTCTGATTATCACCACATTAGATTAGTTTTGCTTTCACCCCCCCTTTCAACATAGATCAGCAGCTTAATACATTAACACTGCTTTTAGCTTCGATGAAACCAAATCAGAAACTTGAATGTGAAAGCAATTTAGAAACCCAAAAACCAATTCAAAAGACTGGAAACATATTAGGGCCTCAATCTCACTCTGCTTCTTACTCATCCGCTTCAAGTCATTGGCTGACCTCTCATTTTGGTTATTACAGGAAATAAAAAGCGGGAGTTCCGATTCCACCCAATCAAAGAGGCCATTATTGAGGAGCCCGCTGACATCACTCCCTACGTGGACCAATTGGACGACATGATGAAGGAGAAGGTGTTGCAGTTACAGAAAGGAAGGTCAGTTGAGTGGATGTGACTTGACAATGCCCTCGCATCATAACATTATTTGTCTAACAAACAAGCGCGCTCCATTTAATTCAATTCAATTAGCGTGATTGGCGTAAGACATTACCAAAGCAAACATATAGGAATATATATATTTTTAAATTCATTGCCGCTTTTAACACTCAATCTTTCACATTCACTGACATTCTCAGTCAGATCCTCAGTCACACGTGCCCGATCCCAAATCAAGACCTCGGAGAGCTACTGGGTGCGAAGTCTTGTTTCCAGCTATTCATGGTCCTCTTCAGTTTCGACCTTGATTATTTCAATCGGGTGGGTTACCGTGGGGTTAGAACAAAGGCTTGCACGCCCAGTAGCTGTTCACGACCAGTGTTGGAGATCCCTCCTCTTCCTGTTCACACTGTTAGCTTACGTATAGAAAGAGGAGGCGTTGACAATAATGCCGTTCGCTTCACGCCTCTGCCTAGCTCACTAGTAAGTTGGGTTGTTTCTGCCATTTTCCGTCCATTGATTTGAGTTGATTTGGAGAGCCGCTTTCATACTTCATCTCTCAGCCTCCCCCCAATCACTCCCATTGCTGTTGTTGCTGATTGCAACAACATTGGTGATTGCAGCCCTGGAAGTCTTTTATTCGAAATGGGCTCGTTAATAATGATTTCCTTTCCCATCTGTCCCCCCAACAGTGACACTGAGACACATTGTGAAGTCATGCAGGAGATCGTGGATCTGATCTTGGAGGTGAGTGAACTAAAAGAATAAGGCCGTCTGAATAACATGGGCTTAAATCCAGATATTTATTGGGGGTCATCATACACTGAGTGTACAAAAAAGGACACCTCTTAAATATTGAGTTGCACCCCTGCCCTTTTGCCTTCAGAACAGCCTCAATTCGTCGGGGCATGGACTCCGCAAGGTGTTGAAAGCGTTCCACAGGGATGTTGGCCCATGTTGACTCCAATGCTTCCAACAGTTGTCAAGTTGGCTGGATGTCCTTTGGGTGTTGGACCATTCTTGATACACACAGGAAACTGTTGAGTGTGAAAAACGCAGAAGCGTTGCACCTACTACCATTTTGTCTTGCCCATTCACCCTCTGAAGGGCACACATACACAATCAATTGTCTCGTCTCAAGGTTTAAAAATCTTTCTTTAACCTGTCTCCTCCCCTTAATCTACACGGATTGAAGTGGATTTAACAAGTGACATGAATAAGGGATCATAGCTTTCACCTGGTCAGTCTGTCATGGAAAGCGCAGGTGTTCTTAATGTTTTGTACACTCAGTGTATCTCTTGTGGGGGGAAATGAGAATTCTGTGTTTTATTGATGTTCCCGCTCTCTCTCTCTCTTGCTCGCCCTCTCTCTCGCTCGCCTTCTCGCCCTCGCTCTCTCTCAGGAGGACTTTGACTCAGAGCAGATGTCAACTCTGGCCTCCTGTCTGGCCGAGCTCTTCAAGGGCCACTTCAGAGGAGACGTGCTTCCCGACGAGATCACAGAAGAGTAAGTGTGTGTGCGGCCTCTGCCGTACATTTGTGTATACATGAGAGGATTTAATTTTTTTAAATTTTAAAATATTAACTGTGTGTTCGTTTGTTCCTAGGTCGCTGGAGGAGTCTGTGTGTAAGCCTGTGTGCCTGGTGTTCAGGAACCTGTGTCAGATGCAGGAGGACAACAGTGGCTTCTCAGTGCTGCTGGAAATGCTGGCGGAGCTCTACCAGAAACAGCCCAAGATCGGCTACCACCTGCTTTACTACCTCAAGGCCAGGTGAGGGCACTGGGCCCAACACACTGCTTGGCATTAGCTTTAAAAATGAATGAGGACCCCTTGGCTTCAGGGAGGCTGAGGGAGTCGTGCGTAAGAGATTTTGTTGTCTGCCTGAAGTTACTGATTATCTAGCTCCTTTCCTATAACCGTGCACTTTTTTAGTTTCTCTAATGCTGCTGGTAATGCTCCTTCTACCGCGATAAAGCTGTCATTGGAGACATGAGTCTGTACACAGTTTTGCCATCTAACGGCTCCGTAGGTTTAACATCATTTGATCTAGTGTTGTTGCACCATTGTTTGGTCGTAGCTGAAACCTAGTTCTAACATTGTTGTAACATCGTCTCCCACCACAGTAAAGCGGCGATGGGGAAGATGAGTCTGTATGAGTCTTTTGCCCAGGCCACAGCGCTAGGAGACCTGCACACCTGTCTGATGATGGATATGAAGGCCTGCCAGGAGGACGACATCAGGCTCCTCTGCTATCTCACACCATCCATCTACACTGAGGTACACGCAAACACCATCTTCAAAGATGGACTTTTCCCAAATGTTGTTGTGTTACAGGCTGAATTTAAAATGGGTTCAATTGAGATTTTGAGTCACTGGTCTACTCACAATACCCCATAATGTCAAAGTGGAATTATGTTTTAGAAAATGTTTACAAATGAAAAGCTGAAATGGCTTGAATCAGTAAGTATTCAACCCTTTTGTTATGGTAAGCCTAAATAAGTTCAGGAGTAAAAATGTCACACGGACTCACTCTGTGCAGTAATTGTGTTTATCATGAATTTTAAATGATTACCTCATCTCTGTACCCCACACACAGAATTATCTGTAAGGTCCCTCATTTGAGCAGGGAATTTCAAACACAGATTCAACCACAAAGACCAGGGATGTTTTCCAATGGTTCGCAAAGAAGGGCACCTATTTGTAGATGGGTAAAACAAAGCAGACATTGAATATCTCTTTGGATGGTGTATCGATACACCCAGTCACTACAAAGATACAGGCGTCCTTCCTAACTCAGTTGCCGGAGAGGATTTCACCATGAGGCCAATGGTGATTGGAGATAACTGAGGATTGTTCAACAACATTGTAGCTACTCCACAATACTAACATAAATAAGAGTGAAAAGAAGACATTTTTAAAAATGTAGCAAAGATATTAACTTTTTGTCCTGAATACAAAACGGTATGTTTGAGGCAAATCCAGCACGACACATCACTGAGTACCACTCTTCATATTTTCAAGCATGGTGGTGGCTGCATCATGTTATGGGTATGCTTGTCATCGGCAAGGACTAGAGTTTTTTTTTTTAGGGTAAAAATAAACAGGAATAATCCTAGAGAATTTGGTTCAGTCTGCTTTTAAGTAGACACTGGGAGACAAATTCACCTTTCAGCAGGATAATTACCTAAAAGACCAAATATACACTGTAGTTGCTTACCAAGACGCCATTGCATGTTCCTGAGTGGACTAGTTACAGTCTTGAAAATGGCTGTCTAGCAAGATACTTGAAAATGGCTGTCTAGCAATGATCAAGAACCAACTTGACAGAGCTTAATTTTTTGTAATTATTATTATTATTTTTCACCTTTATTTAACCAGGTAGGCTAGTTGAGAACAAGTTCTCTTTTACAACTGCGATGTGGCCAAGATAAAGCAAAGCAGTGTGACACAGACAACAACACAGAGTTACACATGGAGTAAACAATAAACAAGCCAATAGCACAATAAAGAAGTCAATGACACAGTAGAAAAAAGAATGTATATACAGTGTGCACAAAAGGCATGAGGAGGTAGGCAATTAATAGGCCATAGGAGCGAATAATTACAATTTAGCAGATTAACACTGGAGTGATAAATGAGCAGATGATGATGTGCAAGTAGAGATACTGGTGTGCAAAAGAGCAGAAAAGTAAATAAAATAAAAACAGGATGAGGTAGGTAGATTGGGTGGGTAAATATTGTACAATCCAGGTGTGCAAATCTCTTAGACACTTACCCATAAAGACTCACAGTTCTAATCACTGCCAAACATGTCTTGACTCAGGGGGTTGAATACTTATCTAATCAAGATATATCAGTGTTTTATTTTCCTTAAATTATGTTCCGTTAGAATTCTTCTTTGACAAAAAATGACTATTTAAATCCATTTTAATCCCACTTTAACACAACAAAATGTGGAAAAAGTCAAGGGGTGTGAATATTCCTCGGAAAGTATTCAGACCCCTTCCCTTTTCCACATTTTATTATGTTACAGCCTTATTATAACATTTGTTAAATAGTTTTTTTCTTCTCTAGGATTATACCTGACATTTTTGGAAATGTATTAAAGATAAACTTCTTATTTACATAAGTATTCAGACCCTCTGCAATGAGACTCGAAATTGAGCTCAGGTGCATCCTGTTCCCATTGATGATCCTTGAGATGTTTCTACAACTTGATTGGTGTCCACCTGGGGTCAATTCAATTGATTGGAAAAGCACACACACCTGTCTATATAAGGTCCCAAAGTTTCCATGAGGTCGAAGGAATTGTCCGTAGTGCTCAGAGACAGGATTGTATCGAGGCACAGATCTGGGAAAGGGTACTAACAAAGATTGAACTCTTTGGCCTGAATGCCAAGCGTCATGTCTGGAGGAAACCTGCCACCATCCCTATGGTGAAACCTGCCACCATCCCTACGAGGAAACCTGCCACCATCCCCCCTTTGGTGGTGGCAGCATCATGCTTTGGGGATGTTTTTCAGCTGCAGGGACTGGGAGACTAGTCAGGATCAAGGGAAAGATCAACGGAGCAAAGTACAGAGAGATCCTTGATGGAAACCTGCTCCAGACCGCTCAGGAACTCCGACTGGGGCGAAGGTTCACCCTCCAACAGAACAACAACCCTAAGCACACAGCCAAGACAACGTAGGAGTGGCTATTGGGATCAGTCTCTCAATGTCCTTGAGTGGCCCAGCCAGAGCCCGGACTTGAACCCGATATAACATATCTGGAGAGACCTGAAAATAGCTGTGCAGCAACACTCCCCATCCAACCCGACAGCGCTTCAGAGGATCTGCAAAGAAGAATGGGAGAACCTCCCCAAATACAGGTGTGCCAAGCTTGTAGCAACATAGATGACTCGAGGCTGTAATCGCTGCTAAAGGTGCTTCAACAAAGTACTGAGTAAAGTGGTCTGAATACTTATGTAAATGTGATCTATAGATATAGAAAAAATATATAAATTTGCTTTTTTTGCTTTTTCATTATGGGGTATTGTGTGTAGATTTAAACCATTTTTTACAAAAAAATAAATTTTTGAATAAGGCTGTAACTTAACAAAATGTGGAAAAGGTCAAGGGGTCTGAATACTTTCCAAATGTACTGTATATGTTGAGTTCAAGACCATCTCATTTACATAAAAAAACACACTCATTCACCCAACACACTCTAGCATACCACCGTTTGACTGCTGATATCTCCCTCCTCTCTGTAGTTCCCAGATGAGACATTGCGCAGCGCAGAGCTACTCAACATGATTGTAGCTGTCATCGATTCAACACAGGTAATTCAACCACACTTACACAAAAATATCCAGTACTGCATAGTATTTTTCTCCTTCAACCCTCCCATCTCACTCCCTCCATCTCTCTTTGTTTTCTTTTTTTCAGCTGCAGGAGCTGATGTGTCATGTAATGATTGGCAATCTGGTGATGTTCCGCAAGGACTCTGTCCTCAATATCCTCAGTGAGTCACGTATAACGTCAGACACACACACACACACACACACTCATATACTGGCACACACACCCATACTTAAAAACACAGACTCGTAGTGCTTGTGTCTGCTGAATGTTGTCAGTCTCCGTATTGTATGAACTGTGTGCTTGTGTCTCACTGTATGAAATATTGTTTACAGTCCAGTCTCTGGATTGGGAGACGTTTGAGCAGTACAGCACCTGGCAGCTCTTCCTGGCCCACAGCATCCCACTGGAGACCATTATCCCTATCCTGCAGCACCTAAAGTACAAAGGTGAGATATACACACACACACACACAAAGGCCTAGACACTGCTCTCAACTATTCTTAGCTAAATCACTAAGACTGTTGACCCCCTTACACTTGTGGAAATTGACCTGTATAGATGGGGCCAAGTTTAAATGTTTCCAACAGAAGAACCTCACAAGTCATATGCATGACCATGGCAGCAATTGAAATAACTTTTTGGAGGTGGGGTAATTATCAGATGATGATGATGGTGAGGACACAACAGTTAACCTTACACAAGACTGAATCCAAATATTACAATGTTGATTTTATGTGCCGGTGCCGAGTCAATGTGTGGGGGTACAGGTTAGTCGGGGTAATTCGTACATGTAGGTAGGGGTAAAGTGACTATGCATAGTTAATAAACAGCGAGTAGCAGCAGTGTAAAAACAAAGGGGGGGGAATGTACGTAGTCTGGGTGGCCATTTGATTGTTCAGCAGTCTTATGGATTGGGGGTAGAACCTGTTAAGGAGCCTTTTAGTCCTAGACTTGGTGCTCCGGTACCGCTTGCCGTGCAGTAGCAGAGAGAACAGTCTATGACTTGGGTGACTGGAGTCTTCAACAATTTTTGGGGCCTTCCTCTGACACCACCTAGTATATAAGTCCTGCATGGCAGGAAGCTTGGCCCCAGCGACGTACTCGGCTGTATGTACTACCTTCTGTAGCGCCTTACGGCCGGATGCCGAGCAGTTGCCATACCAGGCGGTGATGCAACCGGGGCTCCTGAGTGGCGCAGTGGTCTAAGGCACTGCATCTCAGAACTTGAGGCGTCACTACAGACACCCTGGTACGAATCCAGGCTGTATAACAACCGGCCGTGATTGGGAGTCCCATAGGGCGGTGCACAATTGGCCCAGCGTCGTCCGGGTTTGATCTTAACTGACTTGCCTAGTAAATAAAGGTTCATTTTAAACCGGTCAGTTTGCTCTCGATGGTGAAGCTGTAGAACTTTTTGAGGATCTGGGGACCCATGCCAAATATTTTCTCCTGAGGGGGGGAAAGGTATTGTCGTGCCCTCTTCATGACTGTCTTGGTGTGTTTGTACCATGATAGTTTATTATTGATGTGGACGCCAAGGAACTTGAAACTCTCTGCCCGCTCCACTACAGACCTGTCGATGTGAATGGGGGCGTGTTCGGCCCTCCTTTTCCTGTAGTCCACAATCATCTCCTTTGTCTTGCCCATGTTGAGGGAGAGGTTGTTGTCCTGGCACCACCTGGTCTTTGACCTCCTCTGCTGTTGTGTCGTCAGCAAACTTAATGATGTTGTTGGAGTCGTTCTTTGCCACCCAGTCGTGGGTGAACAGAGAGTACAGGAGGGGACTAAGCATGCACCCCTGAGGCGACCCACTGTTGAGGATGAGGGTGGCAGATGTGTTGTTGCCTACCCTTACCACCTGGGGGTGGCCCATCAGGAAGTCCAGGATCCAGTTGCAGAGGAAGGTGTTAGCTTCGTGATGAGTTTCGTGGGCACTATGGTGTTGAACACGGAGCTGTACCCATGAATAGCATTCTCACATAGGTGTTCCTTTTGTCCAGGTGTGAAAGTGTTGTTTGAAGTGTGATTGAGATTGCCTTATCTGTGGATCTGTTGGAATTGTAGTGGGTCTATGGTTTCCGCGATGATGGTGTTGATGTGAGCCATGACCAGCCTTTCAAAGCACTTCATGGCTAACCGAAGTGAGTGCTACAGGGCGTTAGTCATTTAGGCGGGTTACCTTCACTTTCTTGGGCACAGGGACTATGGTGGTTTGCTTGAAACATGTAGGTATTACAGACTTGGTCAGGGAGGACACTTGATCCGCACATGCTGAGTGACTGTCCAGGTAATCTGTCTGGCCCGGCAGCCTTCTGAATGTTGACCTGTTTAAAGGTCTTGCTCACACCTGCTACGGAGAGCGTGATCATAGTCGTCCAGAACAGCTGGTGCTCTCATGCATGCTCCAGTGTTGCTTGCCTCAAAGTGAGCATAAAACGCATTTAGCTCATCTGCTAGGCTTGCATCACTAGGCTCTGGGGAGCTCGCGGCTGGATTTCCCTTTGTAGTCTGTAATAGTTTGCGAGCCCTGCCACATCCGACGAGCATCAGAGCCGGTGTAGTGGGATTCAATCTTAGTCCTGTATTGAAGCTTTGCCTGTTTGATGGTCCGTCTGAAGGCATAGCGGGATTTCTTATAAACTCAGTGCGGATATTGCCTGTAATCCATGGCTTCTGGTTGGGATATGTACTTACAGTTACTGTGGGGACGACATCATCAATGGACTTATTGATGAAGCCGGTGACTGAGGTGGTATACTCCACAGTGCCATTGGATGAATCCCAGAACATATTCCAGTTTGTGCTAGCAAAACAGTCATATTTGCCAAACGGAGGGCGAGTGAGTGCTTTGTATGCATCTCTGTGTGTGGAGTAAATGTGGTCTAGCGTAGAGGTCGACCGATTATGATTTTTCAATGCCGATACTGATTATTGGAGTACCAAAAAAAGCCGATACCGATTAATTGGCTGATTTATATATATATATATATATATATATATATGTGTGTGTGTGTGTAATGACAATTACAACAATACTGAGTGAACAATTAACACTTTTTTTTATTTTAACTTAATATGATACATCAATAAAATCAATTTGGTCTCAAATAAATAATGAAACATGTTCAATTTGGTTTAAATAATGCAAAAAGTCTTGAAGAAGAAAGTAAAAGTGCAAATGTGCCATATAAAAAAGCTAACATTTAAGTTCCTTGCTCAGAACATGAGAACATATGAAAGCTGGTTGTTCCTTTTAACATGAGTCTTCAATATTCCCAGGTAAGAAGTTTTAGGTTGTAGTTATTATTGGACTATTTCTCTCTATACCATTTGTATTTCATATACCTTTGACTATTGGATGTTCTAATAGGTACTTTAGCATTGCCAGACTAATCTCGGGAGTTGATCGGCTTGACGTCATAAACAGCGCAATGCTTGAAGCGTTGCGAAGAGCTGCTGGCAAACCCAGGATTATGTTAAGATTGATTGTTTTTTATAGGATAAGTTTAATGCTAGCTAGCACCTTACCGTGGCTCCTTGCTGCACTCGCATAAGAGGTAGTCAGGCTGTCATGCAGTCTCCTCGTGGAGTGCAATGTAATCGGCCATAATCGGTGTTCAAAAATGTTATGAAAACTTGATATCGGCCCTAATTAATCGGCCATTCCGATTAATCGGCCGACCTCTAGTCTAGAGGTTGTTTTTTCCCCCCTCTGGTTGCACATGTGACATGCTGGTAGAAATTTGGTAAAAAGGATTTAAGTTTGCCTGCAGTAAAGTCCCCGACCACAAGGAGCACCGCTTCTGGATGAGCATTTTCTTATTTGCTTATGGCCTTATACAGCTCGTTGAGTGTGGTCTTAGTGCCAGCATCGGTTTGTGGTGGTAAATAGACGGCTACGAAAAATATAGATAGTGTGGTCTACAGTTTATCATGAGTTACGCTATCTCAGGCGAGCAATGACTTGGGGAAACATAAGATATTACAGTTTTTAATGTCCCGTTGGTAGGATAGTCTTGAGCAGAAATCATCCAGTTAATTCTCCAGTGATTACACGTTGGCCAATTGAACAGATGGTAGAAGCAGGTTACCCGCTCGCCAACAAATTCTCAAAAGGCACTCCGATCTCCGCCCCCTGTATTTCCGTCTTTTCTTCACACGAATGACGGTGATTTGGGCCTGGTCTCGTAGAAGCAGTATATCCTTCGTGTCAGTCTGATTAAATAAATAATATTTGTCCAAATCGAGGTGAGTAATTGCTGTTCTGATATCCAGAACCTCTTTTCGGTCATAGTAGACGGTACCAGCAACATTATGTACCAAATAAGTTAAAAAACAGCACAGTTGGTTAGGAGCCCGTAAAACGGCAGCCATCCCCTTCAGCACCATTATTAAAAAATGACGTCTTAGTGTTAGGCTTTCAAAAGTCACTTCAGACAATCAGATGGTCATTTTAGTGCGCATAGAATGTCATGAATGAATTGAAGTGTGTGTGTTCTGCGGCAAATGTTCTCTACAATATGACAAACCGGCTCTTTCTGTTCAGGACAACCCAGGGTATAACGCATGTCATCCTGTGGTTCAAACATAGCGATCATAAATGTTGACACTGTAAATTACATGAGTTTTCAAATATGGATATGTGAAGTGCACATTTGGACTTACAGGGGCATTTCCCTCACTCAGACAACACGTGTAAAAGTAGCCCAATTATTGGGGTGGGCATCTTCTTGTTGCGCGCGGTGCTCAAGTTTGTACTGGCTGTCAGTCAAAACCCACAGTGCTGTGAAGCGGAGAACCTGAGTTCTGACATCATGTATAGCGTGTTAATATTATGTTAATAGCTGACAGTTAAGCTACTACCGGCTTATCTTTAGAATATTTGAGCTGGGTATGCTATTGACCTTCACTAAAATGTGTTAATGGTTCTACACTATTCTTTCCTGATATTACCACTGGCATAATATGCTCATGTTGTATCTCTTCCTTTCCAGAACACCCAGAAGCACTCTCCTGTTTGCTGTTGCAACTACGCAGGGAAAAGTAAGCTATAGTTACGGGTACATATCTCTGCAAATGAATAAAAACAAGACGACAGTGGAACCAGTACTGATCCCTGTGGTGCTCCTTCCCACTTTAGGCCCAGTGGGGAGATGGTGAAGATGGTGCTCAGTCGGCCCTGCCACCCGGAGGACCAGTTCACTACTAGTATCCTGCGCCACTGGGCGGCCAAGCACGACGACGTCCTGGGGGAACACATCAAGGCCCTGCTCATCAAGAACAACAACCTGCCACGCAAACGCCAGAGGTGACTACGAGTCCACTGCTTTCCATTTTTAAAGAGATGGAGTTTTTACCCCAATCTTAATGGTTTTCTTCACCTTCAGAGAAGATCTTTGATGTTACGTCAATCCACTGTTTGGATATTGCTAATGTTGGCATCCAATTGTGTATTGGTTCGCTACACTTTCTAAAATAGCTGACACATACACCATATATACAAAGTATGTGGACACCCCTTCAAATTAGTGGATTTGGCTATTTCAGCCACACCCACTGTTGACAGGTGTATAAAATCAAGCACACAGCCATGCAATTTCCATAGACAAACATTGACTTTCAACGTGGCGGCGTCATATGGATGCCAAAGTCAGTTTGTCAAATTTCTTCCCTGCTAGAGCTGCCCTGTCAACTGTAAGTGCAGTTATTGCGAAGTGGTAGGCCACACAAACTCACAGAACGGGACTGCCGAGTGCTGAAGCGCATAAAAATTGTCTATCCTCAGTTGCAACACTCACTACCGAGTTCCAAACTGCCACTGGAAGCAACGTCAGCACAACAACTGTTTGTCAAGAGCTTCATGAAATGGGTTTCAATAGTCGAGCAGCTGCACACAAGCCTAAGATCACCATGCACAATGCCAAGCGTCGGCTGGAGTGGTGTAAAGCTCGTCGCAATTGGACTCTGGAGCAGTGGAAACGCATTTTCTGAAGTGATGAATCACGCTTCAGTCTGGCAGCCCGACGGACGAATCTGGGATTGGTGGATGGCAGGAGAACGCTACCTTCCCCAATGCATAGTGCCAACTGTAAGGTTTGGTGGAGGAGGAATAATGATCTGTTTCTCATGGTTCGGGCTAGGCCCCTTAGTTCCAGGAAGGGAAATCTTAATGCTACAGCATACAATGACATTCTAGGCTTCCTACTTTGTGGAAGGCCCTTTCCTGTTTCAGCATGACAATGCCCCCGTGCGCAAAGCGGGGACCATACAGCAATGGTTTGTCGAGATGTCTGTGGAAGAACTTGACTGGCCTGCACAGAGCCCTGACCTGAACCCCATCAAACACCTTTGGGGTGAATTGGAACGCTGACTGCTAGCCAGGCCTCATCGCCCAACATCAGTGCCCGACCTCCCTAGTGTTCTTATGGCTGAATGGAAGCAAGTCCCGGTAACAATGTTCCAACATCAAGTGGAAAGCCTTCCCAGTAGAGTGGAGGCTGTTAAAGTAGCAAAGGGGGACCAACTCCATATTAATGCACATGATTTTGGAATGAGATGTTCAACGAGCAGATGTCCACATACTCTTGGTCATATAGTGTACTTTGATTCAACCTATAGCGCAACACTTTCACTCCAGAAGATCTGGGTTCGACTTAGAATTTAATATTTTTCGACAGAACTGTTTCCAAAGATTTAAAGGAGACCTTTTCATACTCGTGTTCCATGCATTGTTTACTTCACCGTTTATTTTCTCGAGGTAAGGAAAACAATTATCATTGGTGTAAAAGTCTTAATCTCTTTAACTGAAGACACACATGGGTTTAAATGCTTCAGAATGGTGTTCTAGTGTTTCTGTTCATTGACGTGAGCTTTTGGTGATTTTAACTACACTGCAAATAGCCTGAGTGATCACCCATGGTCTTGATTATAAGTTGAATTGGTTGTTTAAATGCTGGGCTGGAACAAAAGCCTGCACACTGTGTTGATGACCGTTAGGTTAAAGCCTGGTCACAGTAGTGTTCCTGTTCACTGGAGTATAAGGAAGGAGTGTTTTATTGCCTGTTTGTTTCCCCCAGTCTGCGTAGCTCCAGCAGTAAACTGGCCCAGCTGACCCTGGAACAGATCCTGGAGCACATGGACAACCTGAGGCTGAACCTCAGCAACACCAAGAACAGCTGTGAGACACACACACACTGTTTTACTATTCTAAAACACATCTCTCCTGCAATAGCAACAAACTAACACCACCTTATACACTTACCTTAGTATCCCCCAAACACATGTCTAACCCAGTGATAAGTACCGTACCGTGGACTCTGACCCTTCTGTCTGTGTGTCCCCAGTCTTCACACAGACACCCATCCTGCAGGCACTGCAGCACGTCCAGGCCAGCTGTGACGAGGCCCACAAGATGAGGTGAGACCCCAGACTCTCTTCCTGTCCTCAGAGGATCATTTAAAGAGCCTATGAATAACACAGTTACTAGGAGTGTCCTATAGGGGTTTAAGAGTATGACAGGATTGTAAATGTGTCCCCTCTTTCTGTCTCTGCCACTCAGATTCAGCGACCTGTTTTCATTGGCAGAGGAGTATGAAGAGCCCTCCTCCAAGCCTCCCAAGTCACGACGCAAGGCCCCCGCTTCCTCTCCGCGGTCGCGTAAGGGAGTGGCCACCCCTGTTAGCAATGAGGAAGAAAGCGCATCCAGCAGTGCCTCGGTAGGTCCTCCTATAACCACTTCCTGTTTAGAGACTCTGTGTTAAGATGAGCCTCCCATAGTCCCATAACCTTTTACACTCCAGCACCAGGATTAGATTTAGGTTCTATTAATTGCTGATTAACGGAACCTAAACTGTTAATCAGGAACTATTTTGTGTCTCTCTCAGCTGTGTAATTATAGATATTTCGGTCTCCACTTGTTCCTCAAACCTCCTTTTTATTTCCACCCCTACTCCAGGAGGAAGAGGACTCTAAACCCAAAGCTCCCAAGAGGAAGAGGAAAGGCTCATCTGCGGTGGCCTCGGACAGCGACTGAGAGCCCCACAACCAACCCGCTCCCACCTGCCATAGTGACATCCCCGAAGACAGGACCATCAGCCAACCAGCTTCTCCAAACCACAGAGGAAACCCCGCCCCCAGAGACACTCAACAAGAGGGGGCGGGACTCCTTCACGTGGACTCTAATGCTACTGGCCGGAGCCATGGAGACGCTCTTCCTCTCCTCTCACTGGTCATTGGCTGGTTTGTGTCAGTTGGTCTGGCTGGATTGGTCAGGGGGGGCATTCCAAAGTGCTCGAGAAGCGAGGGGAAATGCCAGTCGCCGTGGCACAGACTGACAGAAATACTGTTACCAGACCATCTGTGTCCTTGAGGAAAGGATTACTTGACTAGACTTATGATGTTTAGGGGGAGAGAACGTGTTGCCCTATTGTCACTTAGTGGTCCGCCTATCACAATGCACTTGGAGACATCAGACCGACAAAGCATTTTATAAGCCATGGCC
Organism: Oncorhynchus nerka; assembly: GCF_034236695.1. Taxonomy (NCBI): domain Eukaryota; kingdom Metazoa; phylum Chordata; class Actinopteri; order Salmoniformes; family Salmonidae; genus Oncorhynchus; species Oncorhynchus nerka. The sequence goes on along the minus strand of NC_088399.1, from coordinate 65,415,540 downwards.
ATGATGACCGACCAACCAGCAAGACCATCCAGTCCAGTCAATTTTAACAGAGGCACATGTGGAAGGTTAGGTTTAGGCGATTCATCCCGTTCCTAGAAAGAAAAGTCACCTCTGTCACAATCCCACCCCCCCAGAAAGACAAAAAAGAAAATCCTTCATGCGTCTGAAAAAAACTTTAACTATTGGTTGATAAACATACCTGTCGCCTGTTCCTGTTCACTCTTCATTTCTGATTGGCCAGAAGCGAGAACATGGACACACACACACTCTCTCATTGGATCATTTTAACCACAGATGGTTGGACTGTATGCGAGGTCAGAAATAAAGACTGTATGAATGGAGGAGCCAGAAGTAGTCGCTGAACTTTTTAATGGAAATGTCTTTCTACTGAACTATTTTCATAAAAAAGGTCATAACTATGTTAAATGATTATGATATTAATAAAAAAAAAGGGCTAAAAAATAACTGTGGTGTGGAGATATAGTCTTATGTCATGTGTTTGACTATTATCTTTTAAGAAAATAAGAAATTGAATGTTGCATGTTAAGTATGATTCAGGCTTATGGTTGAGTTTTCACACTGCAGCACAGCTCACACCAGTCAATGCTGTAACATTACCCAGGACATTACTGGAGTACCCTTCTGCTTAGAGATTTCTCATAATGTAGGCTATTTAATTATCTGGCTAAGTTTAGCAGTAGCTATTTAAACCAATCCAGACCGTAGATGAGTTTCTCCAAAAAAATTAAAATAAGAAATACTACATATGTATCCAGTGAGAACTGAGGTTGAGATTAGAAGTCTTCATTTATTGACATTTGTTTCAAGATATCAATGTTAAAGTATTGTCATTTGTATCAGGCAAGCAATTCAATATCAGGCAAGTCAAGTAAGAACATATTCTTATTTACAAGTTTCTATCAAGTTGTTATTCAGTATGTACATCGAATCATACATTGAGGTGAATGTACAAGATTGAAACATTGACTAAACTTAAGATCACAAAATGCAATAATTGCACAGGGTTACAGAACATAAAGCATCTCTCTAGTAAGGCTTCCTCGATCACAGTTTACACAGCTCTATCTTTTTATGTCCAAAACCCAGGATAGAGGGGCTGAGTGAATGTGGTCTGGACTCTGGAGGAGAGGCATTGAGTCCGAAACGCTGTAGAAGGACCGAGAACCTGCTTTGTGATCCAGGTACACTCCTACTCTGGAGGGCTGAGGGCCTGATACTTTAATCTCAACATTATTGTGTCTGAAACGATAACCACCATGATAACTCCTAACCACCTGTTCTCTTAATATCTTTATATGAGGGTGCTATATACATCCAGACCACTCTTCTCTACCTCCCAGTAACAGCGTCCACCTTTCATATGTTGTGGAATATGAAAACCTGGGTGAAGAGCAGAAAGTTAGCATGTCTTAGGGGTGTGATAGTTAACCCTCTAACTTGTCATTATACACAATTCATTCAGGATTATCTGTAGTCATGGTAGCATCCACATTTTTTTATTTTACCTTTATTTAACTAGGCAAGTCAGTTAAGAACAAATTCTTATTTACAATGACAGCCTACCCCAGCCAACGCTGGGCCAATTGTGCACCGCCCTATGGGACGCCCAATCATGGCCAGATATGATGCCGCCTGGATTTGAACCAGGGACTGTAGTGATACCTCTTGCACTGAGATGTAGTGCCTTAGACTGCTGCGCCACTCAGGAGCCCTAAATGTAAAGTGTGTAGAAACATATTATATTCTTATTTAAAAACGCAAGTGACATCAAAATTACACAATACATTATTTACCATTCATTACTATCTGGCACAAAATCATCTGAAACACAACCAAAATGAACTGCAAATGCATCCAACAAGTTTGTAGAGTCACAAGCTTGAGGTAGTCATTGTGTGCTAGGAATATGGGACCAAATACTCAACTTCTACTTCATTCATAAGAATCTTTAGGGGTGTCAATAATTTTGACCCCTACCTTTTTGAGAAAAAATATGACTTGTTAAACCAAATCTATTGCGCTAAGCAATTGTATTCGTATATAATAACATGTTCCAATTTTTTTGCATACAATATAGCTCAATATTTGAATTCTTAATTTTATACAGTCATTATTGCTTATCTTTATCAAGGGTGTCCATCATTTCAACCCCACTGTATATATATATATATATATATCATTAGTCTGTATGTATTTTTAGATACAGGCCTATTGTAAATGTGTATTATTGTAGTGTTACCATCTTTATTGCAAAAATAAATAAAAATACAAACATGAGTGACTGTGCCCAACACACCTGTTGTTATGTTGGACACCTACTGACCAGAAAATATAACATAGTATTGCTAAAATAAAGGTTTAAGGAAATAACGTCAGGCACCACATACTACAAGACAAAACGGCTCACTCAATCAAGCCTGATGGTATTATAAGAATAAAAGCAAAGCTTTAAATATATATACATTTTTCAGTTATAAAATGTAGTGGAATGGGATAATGTCTTAGTGTGGTATGTGAAGAATCCAATACTTGACCTTGTATGCAGTACAAATCACATTATTGTGGGAGCACCTCATCTAAGAGTATGATTTAGGGAGATTGTGGGTGAAGTAAGCATTGTGGTGCTCATGGGGATTTCCTTTATTTTTCGGCTTCAGACCAATGCCTACTTCTCACTTAAAACGTACATTTTTGTTTTTAATTAGTACAATGTTTAGTCTGTCTGTATGTAGGGACGTCAAACATTCAGGCTGCTGCACAGACACTAGTCTAGAGTGCACGGTTAAATTATGTTTGTTTCTAATGGTATTGTACTTAATCAGGTAAAAACTGCTGAATGGCTCTGTTTGTATTAGGATATTTGTACTAGGATATTGAATTTGAATGTAATATTTTTCCATTTGTACAAATTTAACTTGTATTTCATTATTTTAAACTGAATTGAGTGAATATTTACATTTAATTTAATATTCAAATGCATATTTATATATTGCATTAATTTACCGTGTATCAAGTTTACAGACTATTTTTTCAAGTTTATCAAAGTTTCATATATTCAACTTCTCAGATGCAGCCAGATTCAGTTTTCCAATTTAGTTCTCTAAATTCAGATTCAAAAACAGAGACGACATCCTGCTACCAAAGACCGTACAGTATGAAGATAGGCTAAAATTGCTTCTGCAATAGAAATCCCAGATCACACTTGCAAGCGATGTCATTGCGACATTGGCTAGCAAAGCTCACGCAAAGACTTTTTTAAACGAACACTCTCAATGTATCTGTGAGTCACACGTAGAAATACCTCATTGGGTCTAAGGGTCGTCTCGTGCCGAATTGCGCATGTGCAAGTCATCGTCAATGCACTGCTTCGAAATAAAGTTATTTTTGACGAAAATGAAAACGTGTCAGTTTGTCACTTTCCCGAGGTTTGAGTAATTAACATGTTAAACTACTTCAGACATTGGCTCGAACCTAGGTTGTGCCTTTAGATTTCGAGAAAATTAACAACTAAGGAATAATTGTTTACTTCTCTCATTGACTTCTCAAAACCCAAACAACGGCTTAGTCTGTTGGGTCTGCTTCGCAAGCGTTTGCAATGTTGCGCCTCTGGGTTTAGAAACTCTGAGCTGGTACTTTGCCAGACAGGAAAATTAGAGAACAACAGATATAATTAAACGCTCACTATGGTAAAAAAAGAAAGGTTCTGGTGGTTTCTGAAGTGAATGTGGCATGTTTAATTTATTTTCTCCTATGAGTTTGGCTCTAGTATTTGGCACGTTATCAACTAAGACTGAAATGTGGATGTGCTTTCTGTTCCCCTCTATGATGATCTCAAGCGCTTTAGAAGGGAGTGTCACAAAAATCACAATTTGGCCCACAAGAATAGACTACATAACCAAAAGTATGTGGACACCTGCTCGCCGAACATCTCATTCCAAAATCATGGGTATTAATATGGAGTTGGTTCCCCCTTTGCTGCAGGCACTTGCTTCTATTCAGTCACGAGCATTAGTGAGGTTGGGCACTGACATTGGGTGATTAGTCCTAGCTCGCAGTCGGCGTTTCAATTCATTGCAAAGGTGTTCGATGAGGTTGAGGACAAGCCAGTCAAGTTCTTCCACACCGATCTAAACAAACCATTTCTATATGGACCTTGCTTTGTGCATGGAGGCACTGTCATGCTGAAACAGGAAAGGGCCTTCACTGGATTTCCCTTCACTGGAACTAAGGGGCCTGCCCAAACCATGAAAACAGCCCCAGACCATTATTAGTCATCCACCAAACTTTACAGTTGGCACTACGCATTGGTGCAGGTAGCTTTCTCCGGGCATCCGCCAAAACCAGATTCGTCCGTCGGACTGTCAGATGGTGAAGCGTGATTCATCACTCCAGTGAACACGTTCCCACTGCTCCAGAGTCGAATGGCGGCGAGCTTTACACCACTCCAGCAGATGTTTTTTGCATTGCGCATGGTGATCTTAGGCTTGTGTGCGGCTACTTGGCCATGGAAACCCCTGACGTTGCTTCCAGGTGCAGTTTTGAATTTAGTAGTGGGTGTTCACAATCGAGGACAGCAAAGCTTGCGTGGCCTACCACTTCACAGCTGAGCGTTGTTGCTTCTAGATGTTTCCATTTCACAATAACAGCACTTACAGTTGACTGGGGCAGCTCTAGCAGGGCAGAAATTTGACGAACTGACTTGTTGGAAAGGTGGCATTCTATGACAGTGCCACGTTGAAAGTCACTGAGTTCTTCAGTAAGGCCATTCTCCTGCCAGTGTTTGTCTATGGAGATTGCATGGCTGTGTGCTCGATTTTATACTCCTGTCAGCAATGGGTGTGGTTGAAATAGCCGAATCTACTAATATGAAGGAGTGTCCACATACTTTTATATATATATAGTGTATATACTGAACAAAAGTATAAATGCAACATGCAACCATTTCAAATATTTTACTGAGTTACAATTCATATAAGGTTATCAGTTAATTTAAATAAATAAATTAGGCCCTAATCTATGGATTTCACATGACTGGGAATACAGATATGCATCTGATGGTCACAGATACAGTACCTTTAAAAAAAGTATGGTCGTGGATCAGAAAACCAGTCAGTATCTGGTGTCCCCACAGTGACTGTAAGTACATACCCCAACCAGAAGCCATGGATTATACAGGCAACATTCGCACTGAGCTAAAGGGTAGAGCTGCCGCTTTCAAGATGTGGGACTCTAACCCGGAAGCTTAAAAGAAATCCTGCTATGCCCTGCCACGAACCATTAAACAAGCAAAGCGTCAATACAGGGCTAAGATTGAATAATACTACACCGGCTCCGACGCTCATCTTATGTGGCAGGACTTGCAAACTATTACAGACTATAAAGGGAAGCACAGCCGCGAGCTGCCCAGTGACACAAGCCTACCAGACGAGCTAAATGCACGCTTCGAGGCAAGCAACACTGAGGCATGCATGAGAGCATCAGCTGTTCCGGACGACTGTGTGATCACGATCTCCGTAGCCGACGTGAGTAAGTCCTTTAAACAGGTCAACATACACAAGGCTGCAGGGCCAGATGGATTACCAGGACATTTGCTCCAGGCATGTGCTCCAGGCATGTGCTGACCAACTGGCAGGCGTCTTCACCGACATTTTCAACATGTCCCTGATTGAGTCTGTAATACCAACATGTTTCAAGCAGACCACCATAGTCCCTGTGCCCAAGAACACAAAGGCAACCTGCCTAAATGACTACAGACCCGTAGCACTCACGTCCGTAGCCATGAAGTGCTTTGAATGGTTGGTAATGGCTCACATCAACACCATTATCCCAGAAACCCTAAACCCACTCCAATTTGCATACCACCCAAACAGATCCACAGATGATGCAATCTTTATTGTACTCCACACTGCCCTTTCCCACCTGGACAAAATGAACACTTATGTAAGAGTGCTATTCATTGACTACAGCTCAGTGCGGCTTGTTTAGGTTGTGTTTCGGAGGACGCATGGGTTTCGACCTTCGTCTCTCCCGAGCCCGTATGGGAGTTGTAGCGATGAGACAAGATAGTAATTACTAACAATTGGATATTACGATTTAAAAAAAAAAAGTTCTACAGCTGTTCTACAGCTGCAACAGCGAAGGCTAAGATAGTAATTACTAACAATTGGATATTACGATTTATTTATTTTTTAAGTTCTACAGCTGCAACATCGAAGGCATCACTGCCTGGTACGGCAATTGCTTGGCCTCTGACCACAAGGCACTACAGAGGGTAGTGTGTACGGCCCAGAACATCACTGGGGCTAAGCTGCCTGCCATCCAGGATCTCTACAACAGGCTGTGTCAGAGGAAGGCCCTAAAAATTGTCAAAGACCCCAGTCATAGGCTGTTCTCTCTACTAACGCATGGCAAGCAGTACCGAAGTGCCAAGTCTAGGACAAAAAGGCTTCCCAACAGTTTTTACCCCCAAGCCATTAGACTCCTGAACAGGTAATCAAATGGCTACCTGGACTATTTGCATTGCTACTCTCTGTTTATCATGTATGCATAGTCACTTTAACTATACATTCATGTACATATGTACATACTACCTCAACTGGACCGCCCAACCAGTGCTCCCGCACATTGGCTAACCGGGCTATCTGCATTGTGTACAACCCACAACCTGCCAACCCCTCTTTTACGCTACTGCTACTCTCTGTTCATCATATATGCATAGTCACTTTAACCATATCTATATACTACCTCAATCAGCCTGACTAACCGGTGTCTGTATGTAGCCTCACTACTTTTATAGCCTTGCTACTGCATATAGCCTGTCTTTTTACTGTTGTTTTATTTCTTTACCTAACTATTGTTCACCTAATACCTTTTTTTGCACTATTGGTTAGAGCATGTAAGTAAGCATTTCACTGTAAGGTCTACACCTGTTATATTCGGCGCACGTGACAAATAAACATTGATTTGATTTGCCTCATGCAGCTAAACACATCTCCTTCACATAGAGTGAGAGGAGGAGACGAGAGGAGACGAGAGGCATCAGGAGAAGAGAGGAATAGAAAGGGGAGGACTGGGGAGAGAAGAAGAAAGGGGGGTGAGGAGAGGAGAGGAAGTGGAGGAGATGAGGGTGAGAGGAGGGTGGTGATCAGAAGACTGTGTGACTAGCTTATGTTTCTGCCAGAGGACTTGATCAGACTGTTGATTGTGGCCTGTGGAATGTTGTCCGACTCCTCTTCAATGGCTGTGCACAATGGCTGTGCGAAGTTAATGTATATTGTAGGGAACACGCTGTCGAACAAGTCAATCCAGAGCATCCAAAACATTCTCAATGGGTGACATGTCTGGTGAGTATGCAGGACATGGAAAAACTGAGACATTTTCAGCTTCCAGGAATTGTGTACAGATCCTTGCGAAATGGGGCCGTGCATTATCATGCGGAAACATGAGGTGATCGCGGCGGATGAATGGCACGACAATGGGCCTTAGTATCTCGCCACAGTATCTCTGTGCATCCAAATTGTCATCGATAAAATGCAATTGTTTTCGTTGCCTGTAGCTTATGCCTGCCCATACCATAACCCCACCACCACTATGGGGCACTCTATTCACAATGTTGACATCAGCAAACCGCTCGCCCACACGACACCATACACGCTGACTGCCATCTGCCTGGTACAGTTGAAACCAGGATTCATCCGTGAAGAGCACACTTCTCCAGCGTTCTCTGAGCTTCCCTGGGACGGTTTCTGACAGTTTGTGCAGAAATCCAACGGTTGTGCAAACCCACAGTTTCATCAGCTGTTCTGGTGGCTGGTCTCGGATGATCCCTCAGGTGAAGAAGCCGGATGTGGAGGTCTGGCATGGTTACACGTGGTCTGCAGTTGTAAGACAGGTTGGACATTCAGCCAAATTCTCTAAAACGACAATGGAGGTGGTATATGGTAGAGAAAATTAACATTCAATTCTCTGGCAACAGCTCGGGTGGACATTCCTGCAGTCAGCATGCCAATTCACACTCCCTCAAAACTTGAGACATCTGTGGCATTTAGAGTGGCCTTTTATTGTCCCCAGCACAAGGTGCACCTGTGTAATGATCATGCTGTTTAATCAGCTTCTTGATATGCCACACCTGTCAGGTGGATGGATTATCTTGGCAAAGGAGAAACGCTCACTAACAGGGATGTAGACACATTTGTGCCAAAATATTGAGAGAAATACGTTTTTTGTGCGTATGGAAGATTTCTGGGATCTTTTATTTCAGCTCATGAAACATGAGACCAACACTTTACATGTTGCGTTTATATTTTTGTTCAGTAGTTGAATAGCCCTGTCATAGCTCTTCTAAGGATAGTCATTCCACCACCTATTTAATCTTGCACTTGTGACTGACTGGGTTCCAAACAAGTCTCCTTCATGTCACAAGACTGTGTTAGTCCATTTAGCTAAAGCCCAAAGGGATGAGTGCAGGAAGCTAACAGAAGTCTTCAATCTCCAGCAAGGTTACTCATCTCCAAAAGCACAGTTCATCAAACCCCCTCAGTTACATTTAACCTCCCTTTGACCTCATACTCAGAGATCACTGCACCAATATAACGGACTGGGTTCGAAATCAGGCCTACTGCACAACAACAACACTTTCTGTTGAGCAATTGAAGAAGGCCTTTTTCAATCGCACGGTGGGTTGGAACACTTCAGGGGGGAGGTCACGTGTGTTTGCGAGTCAGAGGTCAAGTCTCGGTATGAACTGAATCAGGGGGAAGTGGTACTCGTTAAGCAAGCATAATTATTATTATTTCATTGTTATAATCATTAGACAATAGTTGACATACGGTGTCTACTAAGTATAGTTTTTTTCTCTTTCATTCTGACTCTTGAAAACGAGATTGTGCATCTCAAGAGATTCCATTGTGCAAAATTTCAAATAGACTTAAATAAATACATGAGTGTTTTTTTTTACTGTTAAAAATATATTAATTTCTCTGGTAGTCAAATAGAACGTATGTGTCCCAGAAGGTGTCTATTTCATCCATTGCTTTCTATAAAAAGGCTTTTGCCTTAGATTGAGGCCTTAAACCAAAATCTGGTCAACACAACAGAAGCATCATGCCCACAGGAGGCACAAGGGCATGTGCCACCTCAAACAAATGTTTCTCTGTAATAGGCCTACTACTAGCCACGTAGCAATTTTAGCAAAGTTGGCTTTAGCTAGAACAGATTGGGAACCTATCTCACAACCTCATAACTAGCTACCAAGAAGCCATTTCAGGTTATCAAACACGAGTAGCTATTCAACTATCTTTTACCTGGCATGCCTGCTGGCAAGGTTGGTAGACTTTAGAAAAGCAAGCAATAACTAAATGTACTGAATAAGACTCACAATCCTCTCAATCTTTTACCCAGATTTGAGCAGATAGCAGACATTTTTTGTTTCTTTAAAAAAAGAGACACCAGTAAACTCAAAGAGGCATGCTTCGATAGGCAGAAAAATCAAAAACATTTTTTTTTGCATAGAATTAAGCATAATGATTATGGCTCTAGAGTGCAGGAATCAGCTATTTCCAGTGTAATTCTCCAAATTCCAGACAGCGGATGACCCTCCAGCCTCACACTTAGTCCCCCCTCAGATTTTTGGGGTGCATGACGCCCCTGAAATCAACTGTTATGACTCAGTTCATCTTTAAATGTTACCAAGTGCAGGAGTTTATATATATAGCCTGTACCACTGTGCATAGACTGGGTTTGGACAATAAAGGCATTTAGTGTTATCTCGAGCGGATGACTCGCTTTCACTCTGCGCTGCGGTCGTGTGATGGTCCTGTGATGGCAGAGAGAGGTACAGTACATTCGGAAAGTATTCAGACCCCTTGACTTTTTCCAAATTTTGTTACATTACAGCCTTATTCTAAAAAAAATGTTTGCCCCTCATCAAGCAACACACAATACCTCTTTTTTTTTTTTTGCAAATGTATTAAAAATATGACATTTACATAATTATTCAGACCCTGTGTGCTTAGGGTCCTTGTCCTGTTGGAAGGTGAACCTTTGCCCCAATCTGAGGTACTGAGCTCTCTGGAGAAGGTTTTCATCAAGGATCTCTCTGTACTTCGCTCCGTTCATCTTTCTCTTGATCCTGACAAGTCTCCCAGTCCCTGCCGCTGAAAAACATCCCCACAGCATGATGCTGCCACCACCATGCTTCACCGTAGGGCATTCAGGCCAAAGAGTTCAATCTTGGTTTCATCAGACCAGAGAATCTTGTTTCTCATGATCTGAAAGTCCTTAAGGTGCATTTTGGCAAACTCTAAGCGGGCTGTTATTTGCCCTTCCTGAGGAGTGACTTTTGTCTGGCACTCTACCATAAAGGCCTGATTGGTTGTGTGTTGCAGAGATGGTTGTCCTTCTGGAAGGTACTCCCATCTCCACAGAGGAACTCTGGAGCTCTGTCAGAGTGACCATCGATTTCTTGGTCACCTCCCAGTTTGGCAGCACGGCCAGCTCTAGAAAGAGTCTTGCTGGTTCCAAACATCTTCCATTTAAGAATAATGGAGGCCACAGTGTTCTTGGGGACCTTCAATGCTGCAGAAATGTTTTGGTACAATCCTGTCTCGGAGCTCTATGGACAACTTGTCCTCATGCCTTGGTTTTTGCTCTGACATGCACTGTCAACTGTGGGACCTTATCTAGACACGTGTGTGCCTTTCCAAATCATGTCCAATCAATTGAATTTAGTAACATGTGGAAAAAGTCAAGGGGTCTGAATACTTTCCCGAATACTCTGTATATGTGGCGACGCCTCGTGCTGTGGCGGGTGGGTCAATATAATCCTGGTATCGACACATATAGGCTATGTACATAGATCAGCGGTAAAAACCTGTACTTGGCTTTAACTAGGAATTTACAGGTTTAGAAAAATGACTCAAATGAGATGATTGCTTTGCCTGTGGGTCACAGTGGGTGGAATTAGAAGAAATTACGTTTTGATTGGAGTTTTCGGTGTATTTTGTTGTCCTAGACAGCGCATTAAAAATGAAAGCCTTTTTGTAAGAGAGCGACATTTATTATTAGGCCAAAAAATATATGAATCATTCTTCAACGATATTGTATTAAGATAGATTTTTTTCACACCAGGTGTCTGAAAAAAACAAATAAGTAACTCAAGTGTGATGATGTTGTGCGGAGACATTAATTTCTGATTTATTCACCATCATGAATCATGAATGATTATGCTTGTCCAGATGATTGTCCTTCTATTTCTCTCTATGATAACAGCTTGCCTTCTGAACTGACTCTTTTGTCTGAGGGGAAAATTGGGAAATCTGGGTTATAGACTAGACGATTTTTTTGTAAACTCAAACATGTAGAACGGAAACCTAAGCAATCAAAAACCTAAAAAAAACGAAAATGTAGGCAAATCATTACAACCTGGCTGTAATGCTGTCTAATCTATGCTATGCGAGATCCTGGCTTCGCCTGGCTGCTCAACCTTTATGCAGGATACACCAGAACGGATTAGAAAAGGAAAAACGTGAAAACATTTTCATAACGACAACATAACTCTGTGGTTGTGAAACTTGCAGTGAAGCACAGTGTCAGAAAAAAATCATATTTTATGATTTAAAGAAACTTGAAGAAACCAAAATGCCATTATTTGTATAGTCACATTTCAGTTGCCTTCACTGAAACCTGTAGGCAAGTGCTTTTGTGATTTAAAAAAAAACTATGTGTATGCTTATTCTCTACATTTATTCACCCCTTGAAACCTGAAGTGTAATTAAATAAATTAGATCCGTTGGTTAGTGTGAGAAAGACCATCGGTGTGTGTGTGTGTGTGTGTTCAGGGAACCAGCCACCAATGAAACAAACTCACCACCGGGGTCATGAGGCATGTGACCGCCGTGCCAGAGATGGGGGAGGGCGGGTGTGGGAGGAGAAGTCAAGTAAGAGCTGCGGGGACTCTGACATGGCTGGACTACTAGGCACATGTGTTTCCCCTTCTCTCACTTCTACTTACCAACTCCTCTCTCCATTACTATCAAGACACATCACCGGTTGGTGTGTGTGACAGGACAGGACAGGACGGGACGGGACGGGTGTGATGTATTGCGATGTGGCTCCTTCTCATCCACGGTGTGTTTTTCCTCCAGTGTTTGCGGTTCTCCCAGCAGCAGTTTCCAAGGCTCTGCGCCACAACGGAGGCCCTGCTCTCTAAAGAGTGCTGCCCGGTCTGGGAAGGGGATGGTTCGGCCTGCGGGGCCAGCTCTGGCAGGGGGTTCTGCCGGGACGTGGAGGTATCGGATCTCCCCAACGGGCTGAATTACCCCTTCTCCGGCTTGGACGACAGAGAGAGGTGGCCTCTGGTATTTTATAACCGGACCTGCCAGTGCGCCTCCAACTACATGGGGTTCAACTGCGGAGAGTGCCAGTTCGGACTGTTTGGGGCTAACTGCGAGGAGAGGAGAGAGTCCGTGCGGCGGAACGTGTTTCACCTGTCGGCAGCGGAACGGCGGAAACTCATCTCTTACCTCAACCTGGCCAAGCACACCGTTAGCCAGGATTATGTCATAGCCACCGGGACCTACCGGGAGATGAATAACGGGAGCACCCCGCTGTTCTCTGACGTCTCGACCTATGACGTGTTTGTGTGGATGCACTACTATGTCTCCAGGAATGCTCTTCTCGGTGGACCGGGGAATGTCTGGACCGATGTGGACTTCGCCCACTGGGCTCCCGCCTTTCTGCCGTGGCACCGTGTGTACCTGCTGCACTGGGAGCGCGAGATCCGAAAACTGACCGGGGACTTTGAGTTCTCCATCCCGTACTGGGACTGGCGAGACGCGCAGGGCTGTGACATCTGCACCGAAGACCTGATGGGCGCCCAGAGCCCGCGAGATCCCAACCTCATCAGCCCTGCTTCAGTGTTCTCTTCTTGGAGGGTGAGACACCTTTCATCCTCTTCCTGTCTCTTCCATCATCTTCCTCTCTCATTTCTCTTCACTCCTCCTCCTCTTTTCTCCTCCCTTCATCTCACTCTCACCTTGACATTGTTCTTAGAAGTTCACAATAGTCTCCAAAGTGTTGCATTTTAATTCATGGTTACGGGAGGTCTGGAGAGGAGGAGTCCGCTATACAGGTTTTATCATATACGGTATTAATAGTCACAGTAGTCCAAACTGCTCCATGAACAGCAACAAAAGAGTGATCAAATTAAGAGCCTACATCTGTATGTATCACATCAACATGTGTGCCAGTTCAAATTGAACTCAAATTTAAACTTGAACTTAAACTAATGACACAGAGGCTCAAACTCCCAGAAAACAAGTTAGAGTGTTGTTTCATGGTATCTTTGCTTGGTGTCTTATGCAAATCTCTGTCTAACTATATCTATGTACAGGCCCTTGACTTGGTCAAGGAGAAGCGACTATCGAGATGTAATCAACCACACAGTGTATGCTTCTCAACTCACAAAATGTGAAGAGACATTTTCATAATTGAACTTTTCTTCATTACTTTTCATGTGATGACTTGAATGAATACTGTGATGATATACTATCATTGTTGAGCTCCGCTGTAACCTAGATAGGAGGGAGAAGGGGTGGAGGATAGGAGAGGACTGGGGAGAGGAGGTGAGAGGAGGAAAGAGGAGAGGACTGGGGAGAGGAGATGAGAGAAGAGAGGACAGGAGAGAGGAGATGAGAGGAGGAAAGAGGAGAGGACTGGGGAGAGGAGATGAGAGATATGGAGGACAGGAGAGAACTGGGGAGATGAGATGAGAGGGGAAGAGAAGAGAGTGGGGTGAGGAGAGGAAGTGAGGAGAGGGAAGGAGAGGAGAAAAGAGGAGAGAAGACGGGTAGAGGAGGGTGGTGATCAGGAGAATGTCTGATAACCTTATGTTTCTGCCAGAGGCCATGTTCTGTGATTAACACACACACTCTCACACACACACTCTCCCTCTCTCTCTCTCTTTGCGTGGTGGGAGGCTGTGCGCATGTGGGAGAGAGGAGAGGAGCACCAGTATATATGGGTGGTTGGTTAGATAACCCAATAATTCAGCAGGGAAAGAAAGTTGTGAGGAAGAGAAGAGACTTTCTAAGTATACAATGAGTCAACAACATAATTTGGGTATGAGTTAACGGAATTTTAAAAGTGAGATTTTCACTGAACAGCTACTTCAATGCTTTGTCCTAGGCTTTAGCTTAGCAGGCTAACACAATCATGTGGCATGCAGTTGTCCTGATTCAATACTTTTGTGTGTGTGTGTTTGTGTAGGTGATGTGTTCACGGGCGGAAGACTACAGTGTGAGGGGGGTTCTGTGTGACGGTAACGACGAGGGGCCGTTGCTGCGTAACCCTGGCAACCACGACCATAACTTGGTTGCGCGGTTGCCGACGGCAGCAGAGGTGGAGTTCACGGTCAGTCTCCGTGACTACGACACGGGAGCCATGGACCGCTCCGCTAACTTCAGCTTCAGAAACACACTAGAAGGTAAATAGGGGTGTATGTGTGTGTGTTTGTGTTTGTGTTATTAGTTCTAGACCTCTAGAAAGTCAGTAGTTCTAGAACACTCTAGAGAGCATTGTTCTAACCCTAACTCTGGTGTTGTATTCTGACCTCTAACCCTTGACTTCTAACCCCTGACCTCTAGGTTTCGGCAGCCCTGTGACAGGCATGGTTAACAGTGTGGTGATGACATCTAACCTCTAACCCCTGACCTATAGGTTTTGGGAACCCTCAGACAGGCCTGGGTAACAGTAGGGTGGTCGGGATGACATCTAACCTCTAACCCCTGACCTATAGGTTTTGGGAACCCTCAGACAGGCCTGGGTAACAGTAGGGTGATGGGGATGCACGCCTCTCTTCATATCTTCATGAACGGCTCAATGTCTTCAGTCCAGGGGTCAGCTAACGACCCTATTTTCCTACTGCACCACGCCTACGTAGACAGGTTAGCACGCACGCACACACACGTACGCACACGCACGCATACACACACCTCTCCCACACCCTGTTTCTCTTTCTCTATTTCTCTCTTTCTATTTCTCTCTGGATCACTCTCTCTCTCTCTCTCTCTCTCTCTCTCTCTCTCTCTCTCTCTCTCTCTCCCAACACACACCCTCCCTGCCCCTCTCTCTCTCTCTCTCTCTCTCTCTCTCTCTCTCAACACACACCCTCCCTGCCCCTCTCTCTCTCTCTCTCTCTCTCTCTCTCTCTCTCTCTCTCTCTCTCTCTCTCTCTCTCTCGGTCTCTCTCTCTCTCTCTCTCGGTCTCTCTCTCTCTGTTTTCAGTATCTATGAGCAGTGGTTGAGGAGACATGCTCCAGAGCAGACCCACTACCCAGAGTTCAATGCTCCCATTGGCCACAATAGGCAATACCACATGGTGCCCTTCATACCTCTACACAGAAACATAGAATACTTTACCTCCAGCAAAGAACTGGGGTACCAATACTCCTACATGCTCAACTCAGGTAAGTACAGTGTGTGAGTGTCAGCGTGGGTGTGTGTTGTTTGACTGACTAATTTAGTAATATGCATGTTTTAATCGTGAACGGCTGAATGATTTTAAAGGACTCCTCCCTCTCCCCTCCTCTACCCTTCTCTCCTCTCTTCCCCTCCCCTTCTCCTCTCCTCTCATCCCTTGCTCCTCCCCTCCAGATCAGAGGATATCGGAGGTTCTCAGTCCTTACCTGGAGCTAATGATGGAGGCGTGGCCCTGGTTGCTAGGGGCGTTGGCCCTGGGGGCACTGGTTACCATTACTGTGGCTGCAGTAGCTGCTACTATGACCCGGATGTGTTGGGGTGCGTGGCCATGGCAACTCGGGGAGAAGAGTTCAGCGTTCCACCTACCAGAGAGGGAACCTCTCATCATCAGCAGTGATAGTGATACCCCCAACTACCACACTGTTTAGTCCCAACTACCACACTGTTTAGTCCCAACTACCCCACTGTTTAGTCCCAACTACCACACTGTTTAGTCTCAACTACCCCACTGTTTAGTCCCAACTACCACACTGTTTAGTCCCAACTACCACACTGTTTAGTCCCAACTACCACACTGTTTAGTCCCAACTACCACACTGTTTAGTCCCAACTACCCCTACTACCACACTGTTTAGTCCCAGCTACCACACTGTTTAGTCCCAACTACCCCTACTACCACACTGTTTAGTCCCAACTACCACACTGTTTAGCCCCAACTACCCCTACTACCACACTGTTTAGTCCCAACTACCCCTACTACCACACTGTTTAGTCCCAACTACCCCAACTACCACACTGTTTAGTCCCAACTACCACACTGTTTAGTCCCAACTACCCCAACTACCACACTGTTTAACCCCAACTACCCCTACTACCACACTGTTTAGTCCCAACTACCCCAACTACCACACTGTTTAGCCCCAACTACCCAAACTACCACACTGTTTAGTCCCAACTACCCCAACTACCACACTGTTTAGTCCCAACTACCCCAACTACCACACGGTTTAGTCCCAACTACCCCTACTACCACACTGTTTAGCCCCAACTACCACACTGTTTAGCCCCAACTACCACAACTACCACACTGTTTAGCCCCAACTACCACACTGTTTAGCCCCAACTACCACACTGTTTAGTCTACCACACTGTTTAGTCCCAACAACTACCACACTGTTTAACCCCAACTACCACACTGTTTAGCCCCAACTACCACAACTACCACACTGTTTAGCCCCAACTACCACACTGTTTAGCCCCAACTACCACACTGTTTAGCCCCAACTACCACACTGTTTAGTCCCAACTACCCCAACTACCACACTGTTTAGTCCCAACTACCCCTACTACCACACTGTTTAGCCCCAACTACCCAAACTACCACACTGTTTAGTCCCAACTACCCCAACTACCACACTGTTTAGTCCCAACTACCACAACTACCACACTGTTTAGCCCCAACTCCCACACTGTTTAGCCCCAACTACCACACTGTTTAGCCCCATTTACCCCAATGAGCACACTGTTTTGCCTCAACTACCACACTGTTTAGCCCCATTTACCCCAACGAGCACACTGTTTAGCCCCAACTACCACAACTACCACACTGTTTAGCCCCAACTACCACACTATTTAGCCCCAACTACCACACTGTTTAGCCCCAACTACCACACTGTTTAGCCCCATTTACCCCAACGAGCACACTGTTTAGCCCCAACTACCACAACTACCACACTGTTTAGCCCCAACTACCACACTGTTTAGTCCCAAATCCCACACTGTTTAGCCCCAACTACCACACTGTTTAGTCCCAACTACCCCTACTACCACACTGTTTAGTCCCAGCTACCACACTGTTTAGTCCCAACTACCCCTACTACCACACTGTTTAGTCCCAACTACCACACTGTTTAGTCCCAACTACCAAACTGTTTAGCCCCAACTACCCCTACTACCACACTGTTTAGTCCCAACTACCCCTACTACCACACTGTTTAGTCCCAACTACCCCAACTACCACACTGTTTAGTCCCAACTACCACACTGTTTAGTCCCAACTACCACACTGTTTAGTCCCAACTACCACACTGTTTAGTCCCAAATCCCACACTGTTTAGTCCCAAATCCCACACTGTTTAGCCCCAACTACCACACTGTTTAGTCCCAACTACCACACTGTTTAGTCCCAAATCCCACACTGTTTAGTCCCAACTACCCCTACTACCACACTGTTTAGTCCCAGCTACCCCTACTACCACACTGTTTAGTCCCAACTACCCCTACTACCACACTGTTTAGCCCCAACTACCACACTGTTTAGTCCCAACTACCACACTGTTTAGCCCCAACTACCCCTACTACCACACTGTTTAGTCCCAACTACCCCTACTACCACACTGTTTAGTCCCAACTACCCCTACTACCACACTGTTTAGTCCCAACTACCCCTACTACCACACTGTTTAGTCCCAACTACCCCTACTACCACACTGTTTAGTCCCAACTACCACAACTACCACACTGTTTAGCCCCAACTACCACACTGTTTAGTCCCAAATCCCACACTGTTTAGCCCCAACTACCACACTGTTTAGTCCCAACTACCCCTACTACCACACTGTTTAGTCCCAGCTACCACACTGTTTAGTCCCAACTACCCCTACTACCACACTGTTTAGTCCCAACTACCACACTGTTTAGTCCCAACTACCAAACTGTTTAGCCCCAACTACCCCTACTACCACACTGTTTAGTCCCAACTACCCCTACTACCACATTGTTTAGTCCCAACTACCCCTACTACCACACTGTTTAGCCCCAACTACCACACTGTTTAGCCCCAACTACCACACTGTTTAGCCCCATTTACCCCAACGAGCACACTGTTTAGCCCCAACTACCACAACTACCACACTGTTTAGCCCCAACTACCACACTGTTTAGTCCCAAATCCCACACTGTTTAGCCCCAACTACCACACTGTTTAGTCCCAACTACCCCTACTACCACACTGTTTAGTCCCAGCTACCACACTGTTTAGTCCCAACTACCCCTACTACCACACTGTTTAGTCCCAACTACCACACTGTTTAGTCCCAACTACCAAACTGTTTAGCCCCAACTACCCCTACTACCACACTGTTTAGTCCCAACTAACTACCACACTGTTTAGTCCCATTTACCCCAATACCACACTGTTTTGCCCAACTACCACACTGTTTAGTCCCAACCCATTTTACCCCAACTACCACACTGTTTAGTCCCAAATCCCACACTGTTTAGTCCCAAATCCCACACTGTTTAGCCCCAACTACCACACTGTTTAGTCCCAACTACCACACTGTTTAGTCCCAACTACCACACTGTTTAGTCCCCATTTACCCAGCTACCCCTACTGTTTAGTCCCAACTACACTGTTTAGCCCCAACTACCACTGTTTACTACCACACTGTTTAGCCCCAACTACCACACTGTTTAGTCCCAAATCCCACACTGTTTAGCCCCAACTACCCCTACTACCACTGTTTAGTCCCAACTACCCCTACTACCTACACTGTTTAGTCCCAGCTACCCCAACTACACACTGTTTAGTCCCAACTACCCCAACTACCACACTGTTTAGTCCCAACTACCACACTGTTTAGTCCCAACTACCAAACTGTTTAGCCCCAACTACCCAAACTACCACACTGTTTAGTCCCAACTACCCCACTACCACACTGTTTAGTCCCAACTACCCCAACTACCACACTGTTTAGTCCCAACTACCACAACTACCACACTGTTTAGCCCCAACTACCACACTGTTTAGCCCCAACTACCACACTGTTTAGTCCCAAATCCTACCACACTGTTTAACCCCCCAAATCCCACTGTTTAGCCCCAACTACCACACTGTTTAGTCCCAACTACCACACTGTTTAGTCCCAACTACCACACTGTTTAGTCCCAACTACCCCTACTACCACACTGTTTAGTCCCAGCTACCCCTACTACCACACTGTTTAGTCCCAACTACCCAAACTACCACACTGTTTAGCCCCTAAACTACCACACTGTTTAGTCCCAACTACCACAACTGTTTAGCCCCAACTACCACACTGTTTAGCCCCACTACCACACTGTTTAGTCCCAACTACCCCTACTACCACACTGTTTAGTCCCAACTGTTTACCCCAACTACCACAACTACCACACTGTTTAGTCCCAACTACCCACTATTTAGCTACCACACTGTTTAGCCCCAACTACCACACTGTTTACTACCCCACACTGTTTAGTCCCAACTACCACAACTACCACACTGTTTAGCCCCAACTACCACACTGTTTAGTCCCAAATCCCACACTGTTTAGCCCCAACTACCACACTGTTTAGTCCCAACTACCCCTACTACCACACTGTTTAGTCCCAGCTACCACACTGTTTAGTCCCAACTACCCCTACTACCACACTGTTTAGTCCCAACTACCACACTGTTTAGTCCCAACTACCAAACTGTTTAGCCCCAACTACCCCTACTACCACACTGTTTAGTCCCAACTACCCCTACTACCACACTGTTTAGTCCCAACTACCCCTACTACCACACTGTTTAGCCCAACTACCACACTGTTTAGTCCCAACTACCACACTGTTTAGTCCCATTTACCCCACACTGTTTAGTCCCAACTCCCACACTGTTTAGTCCACACTGTTTAGCCCCAACTACCACACTGTTTAGTCCCAACTACCACACTGTTTAGCCCCAACTACCACACTGTTTAGTCCCAACTACCCCTACTACCACACTGTTTAGTCCCAGCTACCCCTACTACTGTTTAGTCCCAACTACCCCTACTACCACACTGTTTAGTCCCAACTACCACACTGTTTAGTCCCAACTACCAAACTGTTTAGCCCCAACTACCCCTACTACCACACTGTTTAGTCCCAACTACCCCTACTACCACACTGTTTAGTCCCAAATAACTACCCCAACTACCACACTGTTTAGTCCCAACTACCCCTACTACCACACTGTTTAGTCCCAACTACCACAACTACCACACTGTTTAGTCCCAACTACCACACTGTTTAGTCCCAAATCCCACACTGTTTAGCCCCAACTACCACACTGTTTAGTCCCAACTACCCCTACTACCACACTGTTTAGTCCCAACTACCACACTGTTTAGTCCCAAATCCCACACTGTTTAGTCCCAACTACCCCTACTACCACACTGTTTAGTCCCAGCTACCCCTACTACCACACTGTTTAGTCCCAACTACCCCTACTACCACACTGTTTAGCCCCAACTACCACACTGTTTAGTCCCAACTACCACACTGTTTAGCCCCAACTACCCCTACTACCACACTGTTTAGTCCCAACTACCCCTACTACCACACTGTTTAACCCCAACTACCCCTACTACCACACTGTTTAGTCCCAACTACCCCAACTACCACACTGTTTAGTCCCAACTACCCAAACTACCACACTGTTTAGTCCCAACTACCCCAACTACCACACTGTTTAGTCCCAACTACCCCAACTACCACACTGTTTAGTCCCAAATACCCCAACTACCACACGGTTTAGTCCCAACTACCCCTACTACCACACTGTTTAGCCCCAACTACCCAAACTACCACACTGTTTAGTCCCAACTACCCCAACTACCACACTGTTTAGTCCCAACTACCACAACTACCACACTGTTTAGCCCCAACTACCACAACTACCACACTGTTTAGCCCCAACTACCACACTGTTTAGCCCCAACTACCACACTGTTTAGTCCCAACTACCACAACTACCACACTGTTTAACCCCAACTACCACACTGTTTAGCCCCAACTACCACAACTACCACACTGTTTAGCCCCAACTACCACACTGTTTAGCCCCAACTACCACACTGTTTAGCCCCAACTACCACACTGTTTAGTCCCAACTACCCCAACTACCACACTGTTTAGTCCCAACTACCCTACCACACTGTTTAGCTACCACTACCACACTGTTTAGCCCCAACTACCCCAACTACCACACTGTTTAGTCCCAACTACCACAACTACCACACTGTTTAGCCCCAACTCCCACACTGTTTAGCCCCAACTACCACACTGTTTAGCCCCATTTACCCCAATGAGCACACTGTTTTGCCTCAACTACCACACTGTTTAGCCCCATTTACCCCAACGAGCACACTGTTTAGCCCCAACTACCACAACTACCACACTGTTTAGCCCCAACTACCACACTATTTAGCCCCAACTACCACACTGTTTAGCCCCAACTACCACACTGTTTAGCCCCATTTACCCCAACGAGCACACTGTTTAGCCCCAACTACCACAACTACCACACTGTTTAGCCCCAACTACCACACTGTTTAGTCCCAAATCCCACACTGTTTAGCCCCAACTACCACACTGTTTAGTCCCAACTACCCCTACTACCACACTGTTTAGTCCCAGCTACCACACTGTTTAGTCCCAACTACCCCTACTACCACACTGTTTAGTCCCAACTACCACACTGTTTAGTCCCAACTACCAAACTGTTTAGCCCCAACTACCCCTACTACCACACTGTTTAGTCCCAACTACCCCTACTACCACACTGTTTAGTCCCAACTACCCCAACTACCACACTGTTTAGTCCCAACTACCACACTGTTTAGTCCCAACTACCACACTGTTTAGTCCCAACTACCACACTGTTTAGTCCCAAATCCCACACTGTTTAGTCCCAAATCCCACTGTTTACTGTTTAGTCCCAAATCCCACACTGTTTACCCACACTGTTTAGTCCCAACTACCACACTGTTTAGTCCCAACTACCACACTGTTTAGTCCCAACTACCCCTACTACCACACTGTTTAGTCCCAACTACCCCTACTACCACACTGTTTAGTCCCAACTACCCCTACTACCACACTGTTTAGTCCCAACTACCCCTACTACCACACTGTTTAGTCCCAACTACCCCTACTACCACACTGTTTAGTCCCAACTACCACAACTACCACACTGTTTAGCCCCAACTACCACACTGTTTAGTCCCAAATCCCACACTGTTTAGCCCCAACTACCACACTGTTTAGTCCCAACTACCCCTACTACCACACTGTTTAGTCCCAGCTACCACACTGTTTAGTCCCAACTACCCCTACTACCACACTGTTTAGTCCCAACTACCACACTGTTTAGTCCCAACTACCAAACTGTTTAGCCCCAACTACCCCTACTACCACACTGTTTAGTCCCAACTACCCCTACTACCACACTGTTTAGTCCCAACTACCCCTACTACCACACTGTTTAGCCCCAACTACCACACTGTTTAGCCCCAACTACCACACTGTTTAGCCCCATTTACCCCAACGAGCACACTGTTTAGCCCCAACTACCACAACTACCACACTGTTTAGCCCCAACTACCACACTGTTTAGTCCCAAATCCCACACTGTTTAGCCCCAACTACCACACTGTTTAGTCCCAACTACCCCTACTACCACACTGTTTAGTCCCAGCTACCACACTGTTTAGTCCCAACTACCCCTACTACCACACTGTTTAGTCCCAACTACCACACTGTTTAGTCCCAACTACCAAACTGTTTAGCCCCAACTACCCCTACTACCACACTGTTTAGTCCCAACTACCCCTACTACCACACTGTTTAGTCCCAACTACCCCTAACTACCACACTGTTTAGTCCCAACTACCACACTGTTTAGTCCCAACTACCACACTGTTTAGTCCCAACTACCACACTGTTTAGTCCCAAATCCCACACTGTTTAGTCCCAACTACCACACTGTTTAGTCCCAACTACCACACTGTTTAGTCCCAAATCCCACACCACACTGTTTAGTCCCAACTACCCCTACTACCACACTGTTTAGTCCCAGCTACCCCTACTACCACACTGTTTAGTCCCAACTACCCCTACTACCACACTGTTTAGCCCCAACTACCACACTGTTTAGTCCCAACTACCACACTGTTTAGCCCCAACTACCCCTACTACCACACTGTTTAGTCCCAACTACCCCTACTACCACACTGTTTAGTCCCAACTACCCCTACTACCACACTGTTTAGTCCCAACTACCACACTGTTTACCCAACTACCACACTGTTTAGTCCCAACTACCCCTACTACCACACTGTTTAGTCCCAACTACCCACTACTACCACACTGTTTAGTCCCAACTACCCCTACTACCACACTGTTTAGTCCCAACTACCACACTGTTTAGTCCCAACTACCCCCCACTACCACACTGTTTAGTCCCAACTACCCCAACTACCACACTGTTTAGTCCCAACTACCCCAACTACCACACTGTTTAGTCCCAACTACCACCTGTTACCACACTGTTTAGTCCCAACTACCCCAACTACCACACTGTTTAGTCCCAACTACCCCTACTACCACACTGTTTAGTCCCAACTACCCCACAGTCCCACTACCCAACTACTGTTTAGTCCCAACTACCCCTACTACCACACTGTTTAGTCCCAACTACCCCTACTACCACACTGTTTAGTCCCAACTACCCCTACTACCACACTGTTTAGTCCCAACTACCCCTACTACCACACTGTTTAGTCCCAACTACCCCTACTACCACACTGTTTAGTCCCAACTACCCCTACTACCACACTGTTTAGTCCCAACTACCACACTGTTTAGCCCCAACTACCCCTACTACCACACTGTTTAGTCCCAACTACCCCAACTACCACACTGTTTAGTCCCAACTACCCCAACTACCACACTGTTTAGCCCAAACTACCCCTACTACCACACTGTTTAGTCCCAACTACCCCAACTACCACACTGTTTAGTCCCAACTACCCCTACTACCACACTGTTTAGTCCCAACTACCCAAACTACCACACTGTTTAGTCCCAACTACCCCAACTACCACACTGTTTAGTCCCATCTACCCCTACTACCACACTGTTTAGTCCCAACTACCCCAACTACCACACTGTTTAGTCCCAACTACCCCTACTACCACACTGTTTAGTCCCAACTACCCCAACTACCACACTGTTTAGCCCCAACTACCCCTACTACCACACTGTTTAGTCCCCTACTACCACACTTGTTTAGTCCCAACTACCCAAACTACCACACTGTTTAGTCCCAACTACCCCAACTACCACACTGTTTAGTCCCAACTACCCCAACTACCACACTGTTTAGTCCCAAATACCCCAACTACCACACTGTTTAGTCCCAACTACCCCTACTACCACACTGTTTAGCCCCAACTACCCAAACTACCACACTGTTTAGTCCCAACTACCACAACTACTACACTGTTTAGCCCCAACTACCACACTGTTTAGCCCCAACTACCACACCGTTTAGCCCCAACTACCACACTGTTTAGTCCCAACTACCCCTACTACCACACTGTTTAGCCCCAACTACCCAAACTACCACACTGTTTAGTCCCAACTACCCCAACTACCACACTGTTTAGTCCCAACTACCCCAACTACCACACTGTTTAGTCCCAACTACCACACTGTTTAGCCCCAACTACCCCACTGTTTATACCACACTGTTTAGTCCCAACTACCACACTGTTTAGTCCCAACTACCCCTACTACCACACTGTTTAGCCCCAACTACCCAACTACCACACTGTTTAGCCCCAACTACCACAACTACCACACTGTTTAGTCCCAACTACCACACTGTTTAGCCCCAACTACCACAACTACCACACTGTTTAGCCCCAACTACCACACTATTTAGCCCCAACTACCACACTGTTTAGCCCCAACTACCACACTGTTTAGTCCCAACTACCACACTGTTTAGCCCCAACTACCACAACTACCACACTGTTTAGCCCCAACTACCACACTATATACCCCCAACTACCACACTGTTTAGTCCCAACTACCACACTGTTTAGTCCCAACTACCCCAACTACCCCACTGTTTAGTCCCAACTACCACACTATTTAGTCCCAACTACCCCACTGTTTAGTCCCAACTACCACACTGTTTAGTCCCAACTACCACACTGTTTAGTCCCAACTACCACACTGTTTAGTCCCAACTACCACACTGTTTAGTCCCAAATAGCACACTGTTTAGTCCCAGCTACCCCTACTACCACACTGTTTAGTCCCAGCTACCACACTGTTTAGTCCCAAATCCCACACTGTTTAGTCCCAACTACCACACTGTTTAGCCCAAACTACCCCTACTACCACACTGTTTAGTCCCAACTACCCCAACTACCACACTGTTTAGTCCCAACTACCCCTACTACCACACTGTTTAGTCCCAACTACCCCAACTACCACACTGTTTAGTCCCAAATACCCCTACTACCACACTGTTTAGTCCCAACTACCACACTGTTTAGTCCCAACTACCACACTGTTTAGTCCCAACTACCCCTACTACCACACTGTTTAGTCCCAACTACCACACTGTTTAGTCCCAACTACCACACTGTTTAGTCCCAACTACCCCTACTACCACACTGTTTAGTCCCAACTACCACACTGTTTAGTCCCAACTACCCCTACTACCACACTGTTTAGCCCCAACTACCCAAACTACCACACTGTTTAGTCCCAACTACCCCAACTACCACACTGTTTAGTCCCAACTACCCCAACTACCACACTGTTTAGTCCCAACTACCACAACTACCACACTGTTTAGCCCCAACTACCACACTGTTTAGCCCCAACTACCACACTGTTTAGCCCCAACTACCACACTGTTTAGCCCCATTTACCCCAACGAGCACACTGTTTTGCCTCAACTACCACACTGTTTAGCCCCATTTACCCCAACGAGCACACTGTTTAGCCTCAACTACCACACTGTTTAGCCCCAACTACCACACTATTTAGCCCCAACTACCACACTGTTTAGCCCAATGAGCAATGAGAGTGTGCGACTCTCTTTGTTTTTCTAGCTTCCAGTTTATTCTCCATTAGTCAGCACCTCAACACTAAATAATGTACTCTGGGGGTGCTTTTTATTGGACTATGTTAGGAGTTGTGCCATGAACATATTTTATAGTTATATTTTACAGTGCTATGTCAACTCACACTGCCTTTGACTTTAGTAGGAATATAGAGTAATGAAATATTGAAAAAGGGGTATTGCATTGGACGGCTCATAATAATGGCTGGAACGGAGCAAATGGAATGGCATCAAACATTAGGAGACCATGTGTTTGTATTTGATACCATTCCACCAATTCCACTCCAGCCATTACCACAAGCCCATTCCCCCCAATTAAGGTGCCACCAACCTCCTGTGGTAAACATAAACAATAAAAAGGCACCCTTTTACAGTAGATGTGCTTGATTTACATCGGATTGTGCATTCTTGGGTCATTCTGTTGGCTCCAAAGCGGGATCTCTGTCTACCGGCACACCGCCCGAGCTCAACCAAGCGCACCAATTGATTGACAAGCACACGAATCAGGAGGAGCATGGGTGCGTCACTTGAATCACCAGCAACGAGATGTGTTCTGGCACATGTGGAATGTTAGGTTTAGATTCCTCCCCCGTTAGTCTAAAAAGTGTGCAAGAGTTCATGGAGTCTCTCTCTCTCAAAAGGTCATAACTATGTTAAATGATTATGATATTAATAAAGAAAAAAGGCAAAAAAATAACTGTGGTGTGGAGATATAGTCTTATGTAATGTGTTTGACTATTATCTTGAAATAAGAGATTGAATGTTGCATATTGAGTATGATTCAGGTTGAGCTTACACACTGAAGTGGTATTACAACAGCGAGGACTAGAGTTCACAATTACACTAACAAGAGTTCCCTTCGCTCAGAGATGTTGTTCTCTTGCAGTGAAACAACATTCCCCCTCCCGGTTCAGTGATTTCATTTTAAGTGGATCAAGATTTTTTTTTAAAACCCAACAACGATAGGATTGAATGGGGCATGCAGACCAAGTTGAACATTTCTGGCCAAATAATTTCAAAGTGGTAAACTTGGTCTGCATGCCCCATTCACTCCTATTATTTCCATTGTTGTCTTATTCCACTCGATACGAAATCGCTGAACTGGGACCGGTTAATGTTGTTTCACTGCATGAGAATAACATAGCCTGCATTATTTAGTTTGATGCAATTGTGAACTTGATCCGAAAGCCCCATTCATTCCAACTTCCTGGTTAGAAGTGGCTTCAGTTGGCTTAATGGCTAGATGATAGCTTCTCCTGGCCCAATACACTACTTTCAGGTTAAATAGGAAAATAGAGATACATTAAGTCTAAAAAAAGAGTAAAGATGTCCTTTAACACATTAAAATCTAAGGATCAGTGGGTAAAAACACCAGACAATCAGTCTTCATTTATTGAAATCCATAATAAAAAATTCATAATAAAAAAATATAGCAGCACAGTAGTTGTTACTCATTTATATCAAAGTGAGAATACATGGAGATGAATGGGAATGTACAAGACTGAAACATTGACTAAACATCAAGAAATCGTCTTAAATCATAGAATGCAATAACTGCACAGGGTTAAAGTACATGATAAAGCACATCCAGTAATGCAATGACACAGAGTTACACATGGAGTAAAACAAACATACAGTCAATAATACAGTATAAACAAGTCTATATACAATGTGAGCAAATGAGGTGAGAAGGGAGGTAAAGGCAAAAAAGGCCATGGTGGCAAAGTAAATACAATATAGCAAGTAAAACACTGGAATGGTAGTTTTGCAATGGAAGAATGTGCAAAGTAGAAATAAAAATAATGGGGTGCAAAGGAGCAAAATAAATAAATAAAATACAGTTGGGAAAGAGGTAGTTGTTTGGGCTAAATTATAGGTGGGCTATGTACAGGTGCAGTAATCTGTGAGCTGCTCTGACAGTTGGTGCTTAAAGCTAGTGAGGGAGATAAGTGTTTCCAGTTTCAGAGATTTTTGTAGTTCGTTCCAGTCATTGGCAGCAGAGAACTGGAAGGAGAGGCGGCCAAAGAAAGAATTGGTTTTGGGGGTGACTAGAGAGATATACCTGCTGGAGCGTGTGCTACAGGTGGGAGATGCTATGGTGACCAGCGAGCTGAGATAAGGGGGGACTTTACCTAGCAGGGTCTTGTAGATGACATGGAGCCAGTGAGTTTGGCGACGAGTATGAAGCGAGGGCCAGCCAACGAGAGAGTACAGGTCGCAATGGTGGGTAGTACATGGGGCTTTGCTGACAAAACAGATTGCACTGTGATAGACTGCATCCAATTTGTTCAGTAGGGTATTGGAGGCTATTTTGTAAATGACATCGCCAAAGTCGAGGATTGGTAGGATGGTCAGTTTTCCAAGGGTATGTTTGGCAGCATGAGTGAAGGATGCTTTGTTGCGAAATAGGAAGCCAATTCTAGATTTAACTTTGGATTGGAGATGTTTGATATGGGTCTGGAAGGAGAGTTTACAGTCTAACCAGACACCTAAGTATTTGTAGTTGTCCACGTATTCTAAGTCAGAGCCGTCCAGAGTAGTGATGTTGGACAGGCGGGTAGGTGCAGGTAGCGATCGGTTGAAGAGCATGCATTTAGTTTTACTTGTATTTAAGAGCAATTGGAGGCCACGGAAGGAGAGTTGTATGGCATTGAAGCTTGCCTGGAGGGTTGTTAACACAGTGTCCAAAGAAGGGCCAGAAGTATACAGAATGGTGTCGTCTGCGTAGAGGTGGATCAGAGACTCACCAGCAGCAAGAGCGACCTCATTGATGTATACAGAGAAGAGAGTCGGTCCAAGAATTGAACCCTGTGGCACCCCCATAGAGACTGCCAGAGGTCCGGACAGCAGACCCTCCGATTTAACACACTGAACTCTATCAGAGAAGTAGTTGGTGAACCAGGCGAGGCAATCATTTGAGAAACCAAGGTTGTCGAGTCTGCCGATGAGGATGTGGTGATTGACAGAGTCGAAAGCCTTGGCCAGATCAATGAATACGGCTGCACAGTAATGTTTCTTATCGATGGCGGTTAAGATATCGTTTAGGACCTTGAGCGTGGCTGAGGTGCACCCATGACCAACTCTGAAACCAGATTGCATAGCAGAGAAGGTATGGTGAGATTCGAAATGGTCGGTAATCTGTTTGTTGACTTGGCTTTCGAAGACCTTAGAAAGGCATGGTAGGATAGATATAGGTCTGTAGCAGTTTGGGTCAAGAGTGTCCCCCCCTTTGAAGAGGGGGATGACCGTAGCTGCTTTCCAATCTTTGGGAATCTCAGACGACCAGAAAGAGAGGTTGAACAGGCTAGTAATAGGGGTGGCAACAATTTCGGCAGATAATTTTAGAAAGAAAGGGTCCAGATTATCTAGCCCGGCTGATTTGTAGGGGTCCAGATTTTGCAGCTCTATCAGAACATCAGCTGAACAGATTTGGGAGAAGGAGAAATGGGGAAGGCTTGGGCGAGTTGCTGTTGGGGGTGCAGTGCTGTTGACCGGGGTAGGAGTAGCCAGGTGGAAAGCATGGCCAGCCGTAGAAAAATGCTTATTGAAATTCTCAATTATGGTGGATTTATCAGTGGTGACAGTGTTTCCGATCTTCAGTGCAGTGGGCAGCTGGGAGGAGGTGTTCTTATTCTCCATGGACTTTACAGTGTCCCAGAACTTTTTTGAGTTAGTGTTGCAGGAAGCAAATTTCTGCTTGAAAAAGCTAGCCTTGGCTTTTCTAACTGCCTGTGTATAATGGTTTCTAGCTTCCCTGAACAGCTGCATATCACGGGGGCTGTTCGATGCTAATGCAGAACGCCATAGGATGTTTTTGTGTTGGTTAAGGGCAGTCAGGTCTGGGGAGAACCAAGGGCTATATCTGTTCCTGGTTCAAAATTTCTTGAATGGGGCATGTTTATTTAAGATGGTTAGGAAGGCATTTAAAAAAAATATCCAGGCATCCTCTACTGACGGGATGAGATCAATATCCTTCCAGGATACCCCGGCCAGGTCGATTAGAAAGGCCTGCTCGCTGAAGTGTTTCCAGGGAGCGTTTTACAGTGATGAGTGGAGGTCGTTTGACCGCTGACCTATTACGGATGCAGGCAATGAGGCAGTGATCGCTGAGATCTTGGTTGAAGACAGCAGAGGTGTATTTAGAGGGGAAGTTGGTTAGGATGATATCTATGAGGGTGCACGTGTTTAAGGCTTTGGGGAGGTACCTGGTAGGTTCATTGATCATTTGTGTGAGATTGAGGGCATCAAGTTTAGATTGTAGGATGGCTGGGGTGTTAAGCATGTTCCAGTTTAGGTCGCCTAGCAGCACGAGCTCCGGAGATAGATGGGGTGCAATCAGTTCACATATGGTGTCCAGAGACCAGCTGGGGGCAGAGGGTGGTCTATAGCAGGCGGCAACGGTGACAGACCTGTTTTTAGAGAGGTGGATTTTTAAAAGTAGAAGTTCAAATTGTTTGCGTACAGACCTGGATAGTAGGACAGAACTCTGCAGGCTATCTTTGCAGTAGATTGCAACACCGCCCCCTTTGGCAGTTCTATCTTGTCTGAAAATATTGTAGTTTGGAATTAAAATGTCAGAATTTTTGGTGGTCTTCCTAAGCCAGGATTCAGACACAGCTAGAACATACGGGTTGGCAGAGTGTGCTAAAGCAGTGAATAGAACAAACTTAGGGAGGAGGCTTCTAATGTTAACATGCATGAAACCAAGGCTATTACGGTTACAGAAGTCGTCAAAAGAGAGCGCCTGGGGAATAGGAGTGGAGCTAGGCACTGCAGGGCCTGGATTCACCTCTACATCGCCAGAGGAACATAGGAGGAGTAGAATAAGGGTGCGGCTAAAAGCAATAAGAATTGGTCGTCTAGAACAGAGAGTACAAGGAGGTTTCTGGGGGCGAAAAATGTGCTGTGTTTGGGTCCAGAGTCAGCTGACAGGAATCTGAAAGAAGAACAGAGTCCAATGAGGGGAGAATAATACTATAATATTATACTGTACCCTGGCCTGTACCCTGTGTTTGATTAGTGCAGAGCAGAGATCCAATCGGTGCAGGAGTCAGATAGCTACCTCGTTTTTGACTACATCTACCATTGCTGTATAATTCAATACGAGGGTGTGTGAGAAGTGTAAGATTTTAAGTAACGTCAGGATGAAGAGACTCACATTGTAAGAACTGTTCTCTGGTCTTGGGCTCAGGAGGTAATAGAACATCCACTGCATTCACTAGACACAAACATGTTCACAGAGAGAGGGGGAATGTTACCATCCCATCTACAATATTACATTATTATATATTATTAATATTCTCCTCCCAGAGCGCTAAGAACCTTGGCGTGATCCTGGACAACACCCTGTCGTTCTCAACTAACATCAAGGCGGTGGCCCGTTCTTGTAGGTTCATGCTCTACAACATCCGCAGAGTACGACCCTGCCTCACACAGGAAGCAGCGCAGGTCCTAATCCAGGCACTTGTCATCTCCCGTCTGGATTACTGCAACTCGCTGTTGGCTGGGCTCCCTGCCTGTGCCATTAAACCCCTACAACTCATCCAGAACGCCGCAGCCCGTCTGGTGTTCAACCTTCCCAAGTTCTCTCACGTCACCCCGCTCCTCCGCTCTCTCCACTGGCTTCCAGTTGAAGCTCGCATCCGCTACAAGACCATGGTGCTTGCCTACGGAGCTGTGAGGGGAACGGCACCTCAGTACCTCCAGGCTCTGATCAGGCCCTACACCCAAACAAGGGCACTGCGTTCATCCACCTCTGGCCTGCTCGCCTCCCTACCACTGAGGAAGTACAGTTCCCGCGCAGCCCAGTCAAAACTGTTCGCTGCTCTGGCCCCCCAATGGTGGAACAAACTCCCTCACGACGCCAGAACAGCGGAGTCAATCACCACCTTCCGGAGACACCTGAAACCCCACCTCTTTCAGGAATACCTAGGATAGGATAAAGTAATCCTTCTCACCCCCCTTAAAAGATTTAGATGCACTATTGTAAAGTGGCTGTTCCACTGGATGTCTTAAGGTGAACGCACCAATTTGTAAGTCGCTCTGGATAAGAGCGTCTGCTAAATGACTTAAATGTAAATGTAATTACACATGTATAACGTTAAGTCTGGGACCTATGGTCTAAAGTTGAATGTTTTTATTATTATTTATTATTTCTGTGTTGTTTAACCCACCTGCGCTGGAGATCTTGGTCCGTTGTTCTTTAAGGAAGCCTTGTAGTTTCTCCCTCAGCTCAGACACAGCCTCGCTCACGTCTCCAAAGTACTGATGAGGACTAGCAACGATAGCGGGTAAGTCTGAAGAAGATACACTAGGATTGGAGTAAGACTGAGAGAAGACAGAGACAGACACAGGGAGAAACATTCTCAAGTATAGAATGTACTGAAATGAATATTTAAAAAAAAAACACTGCAGACACAAGAAACAAAAGCCATCAGTATTCTAAAAAACCTCAGACTTTCCTGTTGTCTTGTAGATGAATAAATTATTAACAATGGCCTACAGGTTAATGCACTGACACATCAACGGAATATTCAACCCACAGCCCTGAAATACAGTAATAGTTCAGAAGAGAAGAAACACAGACTTTAGTGAAGAACGTTTTTACTTCAGCTTTTTCCGGAGGATTCTTAGGTGTTAGATGTTTGATAGCCTATGGCCCCTGGGCTTGCCGTCCTTGCCTTGTTACGGGAAGTGTGCGACCGAGCAAGGGCATGCTGTATGTGGACAATCCAAATGTTATTTGCGAGCAGACATTTACATTCAGAAATGGACATTAGGCCTATGCTCCAAAGTACACAAGTAAAAATGAGTCCGAGCGAGAGAGACAGAGAGAGAGAGAAACACAGTCGAAAGGTCATTGACAGAATTGGTTATTCCTTTTAACAAGGCAAATTGCAATATAGTTACATGGAGGAAATGGATGTGATCCTCTGTGTGTGAGAGCTGCTCCAGCTCAGTGTCTTTCCTCTTTAGCTCAGCTATCTCCTGCTCCAGTTGCTCCAGGAGTCCTTCAGCATGACTCACTTGAGCTTTCGCCTGGGCTTTTATCAGCTCCTTCGCCTCGGTGTGCAGTTTCTCCAGGGAGCGGATCAGCTCTGTAAAGATCCTCTCATTGTCCTCTGCAGCTTCCTGTGCAGAGCGCTGTTAGGACACACAGACAGAGAAGAGAAGGCTCCATGTTAAGCAGCATGCTGTATTCCCTAGCTAACTGGGAGCAAAGACAGCCTGTTCCCCACAGTGGTGCTCAGGGGAACTGAATCGTCGTCTCTCACTGGCTGACTGGAAGAAGGAAGTGACACGGTGCATCTCTTTTGGTCAACAATAATGTACTTGCCTTGAGACTCCACAGCCTGTTGGAGCTCCTTCAACTCCTTCTCTCTCCTCTGGACTCTCTGCTGGACTTTCTGCTGACTCATCCCCAGCTGTGTCTGTGGAGAAAAAGTGGAGCTACAGTGAACTATCCCTTTAAACTAAATGTGGACTCATAAAAAGTTATTTAGATTAGTTTAGAGTGCACATCACTGCACTCTATACTCCTCTGTAAACTGGTGATCTCTGTATACCCGTCGCAAGACCCACTGGTTGATGCTTATTTATAAAACCCTCTTAGGCCTCACTCCCCCCTATCTGAGATATCTACTGCAGCCGCCATCCTTCACATACAACACTCGTTCTGCCAGTCACATTCTGTTAAAGGTCCCCAAAGCGCACACACCCTTGGGTCGCTCATCTTTTCAATTCGCTGCAGCTAGCGACTGGAACGAGCTGCAACAAAACACTCAAACTGGACAGTTATCTCTTCATTCGAAGACTCAATCATGGACACTCCTGGCTGCTTCGTGTGATGTGTTGTCTCTACCTTCTTGCCCTTTGTGCTGTTGTCTGTGCCCAATAATGCTTGTACCAATTTTTGTGCTGCTGACATGTTGTGCTGCTACCATTCTGTTTTGTCATGTGTTGCTGCCATGCTGTTGTTTTCTTAGGTCTCTCTTTATGTAGTGTTGTGTTGTCTCTCTTGTCGTGATGTGTGTTTTGTCCTATATTTATTTTTAATCCCAGCCCCCGTACCCGCAGGAGGTCTTTCACCTTTTGTTAGGCCGTCATTGTAAATAAGAATATGTTCTTAACTGACTTGCCCAGTTAAATAAAAATAATAGCAATGGCTTTTGACTTTGTAAAATGGTGATACATTTGGAGAATCTAGGTTAAAATCGACATGCATTCAAGGTTTGAGGTTGGTAAATAGTATTAACCCAGCCAGGGCTGATTAGATGTTTATCAGAGATTCACTAACAGGTTGATCTAGTTTTACCTGTTTCTCAGTCCTCTCTGCTGCTACTGACAGTGTATCATGGCCTTTATGTTCATCCATACACAGCACACAGATACACTTCTGGTCGGTACGACAGTAAACCTCCAGCAGTTTGTCATGATGAGAGCAGATCTTTTCCTGTAGATTGTGGCTTTGACCAGCGTGTGCTTCTTTAGGCCAGGAATATCATAGTGAGGTTGGAGGTGAGTCTCACAGTACGACACCAAACACACCAGACAGGACATGAGGGATTTCTGCTTTCTGGTCCCAGTGCAGAAATCACACGCCACATCTCCAGGTCCAGCATAGCACAAAACAGGTAGAGCAGCCTGGGGTCCGGTCTCCTTCAGTTTCTCCACAACCTCAGCCAACATGCCATTTTTCCTCAGAGCAGGTCTTGGAGTGAAGGTCTGTCTGCACTGGGGGCAGCTGTAGACGCCCCTCTGGTCATCCTGATCCCAGCAGCCCTCAATACAGCTCCTACAGTAACTGTGTCCACAGCCAGTAGTTACCGGCTCCTTTAGTAGATCCAGACAGACCGAACAACAGAACTGATCCTGGTCAAGAAGAACTCCCTTTTGAGCCATTTGGACTGCTTTTCACTCACAAAGACAGACTCGAATCAGTTTCTCTTTCAAAACGGAAATGGGGGGGGGGGGGGAGAAGAGTTTGTAGGAGCGTCTTCCTGGTTCTGCCAGAGGGGTGGGGTTAGAAAGAGCAAGCAACTTAAAGACATAGGGGGTTTAATTAGGTGGAAGGCCTTTTAACATTAAGTAAACATTCATTAGAATGTATATCGGTCCTTTCTGAAAGGACTCAAAGCAGACGTACTATTTGGCACTGCGCAGCCATGGAAGAACAATCAGTGATTTGAAAACCTAAGACTTTCCTGTCATGTAGATTAATAAATTGTTTTATAAATGGATAAATCAACAGAATATGAAATACTCATCCCACAGCCCTGAAATAGAGTTCTACTTTAGAGTATATTTTGTCTTCACAGGAATCATTTAAATAAGACTCTGTGAAAAACACTTCAGCTTTTTCCATGGGATTCTTATAAATTAGACTATGGCCCCTGGGCTTGCCTCATTACTGGAAATGAGCAAGGGCATGCTGTATGTCGACAATCCAAACATTACTTTCAGATATTGACAATAGGCCTATACACCAAAGATGAAAGTAGACACTTAAAACTAGTCTTACTGGAAAGATAAGACACGTATTAAAATACATTTATTTTGACAAAGCTCACAAAAATGACATACATTTGGATTGAAACAAATTGGACTGGCACCGTTGTAGCAAAATGGGCCCCTAGCTCTCCTACGACCATCCATGGGCTTTGACCTGGTCCTTCCGTCTACGCACTGGTGTTAAGGCTTTCAAAGCAGCGAGAGGTTTGGTGAACAGTACCTGTAGACCAGCCACTCTACCGGTCTTCAGAATCTGAACAGAAGGAGAAGGGGCTGCCGTGCTTGGGGGCACGTCAGCCAGGTTGGAGTTGGTGTTTGTGGTCCTGCGCTGGTCTCCAAGGTCTACAGAATAACTTGGACGAGTTGTGCGAGAGACACAGTCCATGTTGGGTTCAAAGGAAGGTCCTGTGGTCGTCGCACCCTTGTGGAATAGCGATTCCCTTCGCCGCGTACATGGACTCTGGGCGAGCGCACGGAAGCCGTATGAGGTGGTGACTTTGTCCATGTGTGGCAGGGACATTGCAGCTCGGGTGGATGGGTCAGATAGGTCCTCTCCCGGTGAGAGGTTCCGGTGAAGCTTGGCCCTCATAGTTGGTGTCGATGGTAGTCGAGGGAGCCGAGAGGACGGAGTAGATGCGGACAGGTGTTGGTTGGGGCTAATCGGGGACATCAGTCTTGACTGATCCGTTTCTGAATCTAGCTGCGCACGGGGATATCGCAGCCTTGACGGAATTATAAAGGTAGGAATCCTTTCAGGAGTTAGCGCAATGTTACGCAGAGACACACCTGCCTTTGATGCTTGCATGGTCAGAAAGCGTCGATAGTTGGTGTGCGACAGACTTCGAACCAAACCTACTTGTATATTTTCAAACAAAGCCCTTTCTAAAAACGTCGTAATGACCGTAGTATTCAATTGCAGGTTTGCCTGGGCAACCCACCTGGTGTTTTCATAGCCTATGCTAATGGAGCACCAGGTGAATTTAATTAACCAATGACCTAAACTAATTAGACAATTTCACAGGTTCTGTTAATTGACCGAAGTCTGGCCAAGGCATTCCAAACGTTTCTGTAAAA
Organism: Oncorhynchus nerka; assembly: GCF_034236695.1. NCBI lineage: Eukaryota > Metazoa > Chordata > Actinopteri > Salmoniformes > Salmonidae > Oncorhynchus > Oncorhynchus nerka. Next base: position 65,378,486 of record NC_088399.1, on the reverse strand, counting down.
AACAAATCTACGATCACACCGACAGTGTCATTGCATTTTGGTACACCGGACATACACTTATTTCCAATGGAACGCTGCGTTTGCCTTGCAGCATTGCGTTGTAGTGTGCGTTCTGTGTGGTGCATATGTTGGATTTATAGAACATGTGCTTTAAACTGTATGCGTAGACGGCTTGACAGAAATGGCAGCAGAAGGTGAATGTTGAATTGTTGTTGCACACATATCCAGATGATGCTGCTTACTATTTTGCCCAATGAACCTCTCGGTATTTGTGATGCTCCTCTGGGTACCAGCTCATGTAGGAGTACAGTGGAATGAGGAGGTGGATGTTATCACCAAGCAGGCTCTTTTTAAACATCCTAATGTTGACATGGAATTGTCCACCAGTAAAGCAGAAGCCAAGGGTTTGATGATAGCAGAGGTTAAAAACAAATGGCAAGAGTTGTAGAAAGGGGAAGGTGCCTGTATAAGATCCAGGAAAAGGTGGGGGCAGCGAGGTCATCAGGTCAAGAGGGAAGGGAGGAAAGTGTAATCACAGGGCTGAGACTGGAACGTACAAGGCTCAGTGGGGACCCATCATTCAGGGCACCTGTTTTGAGCCCCACCTGTTTAGCAACATGAATAAATAATAATAATAATAAATTGTTTTGCATGTTATTTTGTCATTAATACATGTCACATATCAGTTTGCAAACCATGTAACAAAAAAAAAAGAATAGATCTTTGAATTAATAAAGCTGCATACAAACATGGTCTCTTTTTTTTGTTGCTTTCTTGAGTAAGGCAGCTCCAAAAGGCAGGTGTTTCAGCCTAGCTCAGTGCTTTCTGTGGTGGTGGTGGTGGTGGGTCAGCCATCCAGCAAATACGGAGCGTAGGGGTTGATGATGTTCTCTAGTTGCGCCGTGATTGGCTCAGTGTTCTGTCACACATGGGGACACTACGTCCCCGCAGAATCTAGGGGGAGAGCTCGACAATTCAAGCCCCTTGGGTGCTGCCATAGAGTTACATTAGAAGTGCCCATCCAAGAAGTCTCGAGGTCAATGGCCACAGATAGAATGACGTCAAATCACATTATATCTACCGTAGCTTTGATTGGGCTGATCATGTCAGCATCATACTTTCAATCTTACATCAATCTTAGCTAGCAAGCAGGACAAGCAGTTATCATCATGAACCAAGTTGACAATCTACTGGCAAATCCATTTCAATCCTTGTCATATGAAGAGAAATGATAGATAAAATGTATCCGTGCTCATCGGCCATTGTACATAAACATTACACAACAAGTTGGAAATTGCAAATTCAACAATGAGTGGTTTGAAAGGAATCAGTGGCTAACTGCAAGCGTTGCAAAGCAATCCCTAGCCTGTTATTTTGTGTAGTGGGTGTGTGGTCCAAATGTGGGTTTAAGGGTCTCTTTTCCAAGCTGAAAAAGGATAAACATTCAACACCATGGATCAGAAAAGGTTGAATACATTTGCCATGCTGTCAATTCAGCATGACTTCTGCCGCGTTCAAAAAACTAGAAACTCGGGAACTGGGAAATCTCAGACTTCAGTGAGTTCAAGACAACTGGGACCTTGGGGAGAAAACTAGCTCCGACTGGGAAAATAAGTTTTGAACGGTCATCCAACTCGGAATTCCAAGTCGGGAACTCTGGCCTCTTTTTAAAGCATCGACCTGAAGATCACTGACGTCATGATTCGACCCAGTTGTCTTGAATGCACCATAAATCCAGAGAATGACAGACTTTGATGAAAGTTTGATGAAAAAATATTCACAAAAGGTGAGTCCAAAAATGTATTGTATGCTGCTGCATAAATGATGTAATATGCCAGGGAGATATGTATACTGTAGCTATTAAGTATGTTGCGTAGTAAGCTGTTAGTTGCCCATGTGCATTTTATGAGTGTTACACCAATGCCATGATTACTGTGTATATATGTGATAACCTTTGTATGCTTGCAATGCGCAATGATGGAAAAGTACTGGGTAAATGGAGATGTACTGCTTTAGTTCTCAGGTTGAGAATTGTCTGCACCTGCTGATAGTCACGCAGCCTCAAGGCCCGAGATAGTAGAGTGACAAACCAAAGTCTAGACATGTTTTTCTCATCTTAGATACTTTGTATCTAATCCAATGCAATGCAAATAGTCTGGGTAGCCATTTGATTAGATGTTCAGGAGTTTTATGGGTTGGGGGTAAAAGCTGTTTAGAAGCCTCTTGGACCTAGACTTGGCGCTCCGGTACCACTTGCTGTGCGGTAACAGAGAGAACAGTCTATGACTAGGGTGGCTGGAGTCTTTGACAATTTTTTTTTTGTATTTGTATTTTTTTTTTTTTTAATTTGACCTCCTTTTTCTCCCCAATTTCGTGGAATCCAATTGTTAGTAGTTACTATCTTGTCTCATCGCTACAACTCCGGAGAGACGAAGATCGAGAGCCATGCGTCCTCTAAAACACAACCCAACCAAGCCGCACTGCTTCTTAATACAGCGCGCATCCAACCCGGAAGCCAGCCGCACCAATGTGTCGGAGGAAACACTGTGCACCTAGCGACCTGGTCAGCGTGCACTGCGCCCGGCCCGCCACAGGAGTCGCTAGTGCGCGATGAGACAAGGATATCCCTACCGGCCAAACCCTCCCTAACCCGGACGACGCTAGGCCAATTGTGCGTCGCCCCATGGACCTCCCGGTCGCGACCGGCAGCGACAGAGCCTGGGCTCGAACCCAGAGTCTCTGGTGGCACAGCTAGCACTGTGATGCAGTGCCTTAGATCACTGCGCCACCCGGGAGGCCTCTTAGACAATTTTTAGGGTCCTTCCTCTGACACTGCCTGGTATAGAGGTCGTGGATGGCAGGAAGCTTGGCCCCGGTGATGTACTGGGCCGTACGCATTACCCTCTGTCGTGCCTTGCGGTCAAAGGCCGAGCAGTTGCCATACCAGGCAGTGATGCAACCAACCATGCTCTTGATGGTGCAGCTGTCGAACCTTTTGAGGATCTGAGGACCCATGCCAAATCTTTTCAGTCTCCTGAGGGGAAATAGTTTTTATTGTGCCCCTTTGCGACTGTCTTGGTGTGCTTGGACCATGTTAGTTTGTTGGTAATGTGGACACCAAGGAATTTGAAGCTGTCAACCTGCTCCACTACAGCCCATTTGATGAGAATGGGGGCGTGCTCAGTCCTCCTTTTCCTGTAGAGCACAATCATCTCCTTTGTCCTGATCACGTTGATGGAGAGGTTGTTGTCCTGGCACCCTATAGGCTGTCTTGTCATTGTTGGTGATCAGGCCTACCACTATTGTGTCATCGGCAAACTTAATGATGGTGTTGGAGTCGTGCCTGGCCGTGCATTCATGAGTGAACAGGGAGTACAGGAGGGGACTGAGCACGCACCCATGAGGGGCCCCTGTGTTGAGGATCAGCGTGGTGAATGTGTTGTTACCTACCCTTACCACCTGGGGGCGGCCCGTCAGGAAGTCCAGGATCCAGTTGCAGAGGGAGGTGTTTAGTCCCAGGGTCCTTAGCTTATTGTTTGATGAGCTTTGAGGGCACTATGGTGTTGAACGCTGAGCTGTAGTCTATTAATAGCATTCTCACATAGGTGTTCCTTTTGTCCAGGTGGGAAAGGGCAGTGTGGAGTGCAATAGAGATTGCATCATCTGTGAATCTGTTGGGGCGGTATACAAATTGGAGTGGGTCTAGGGTTTCTGGGATAATGGTGTTGTGAGCCATGACCAGCCTGATCCTAAGAGGATCCTTGTGAGTAGGCTGAGGCCAATAGAGAGAGATAGGAATAACATGTGCTTCAAGAAGGTTGTTTGTTTTGGCGTTCGTGGCCATGGTTGTCAACTGTAGTGCAGGAATGGGACGTAAATCACAGATGATAGATGATGTGGTGGCAGCTGATTTTAGAAAAGTAGGCTGATACACAGCCAATACAGTAGGTGGCAGCATACACCTATAACAATTGTTTGAGGACCACCATTCTATAGAAGAATAAGAAGGAGAAGCGGCAGCAGCATTAGCATTGTATGGCACTTTATGGGGTGGGAACAGAGATATTAGATCAAGGAGGAGATAGGAATCCCATTGGCCAATAAATGAAGAACGTATAACGCCCCACACAGCAGACTGTCGACCAATCGTGTTCACCTTGTCATGTTGCGTTGTGGTTGCTAATTTAATCATCATGCAATAGAGTACCACAGTATGAGTCATAATACCCACACAACCTAGCAGTCAAACAGGGAAATGGTTCCAATCGTTTTCCCACAGGGGATTTTAGAAACACTTCAAATAAGGGCTGTAGTTTGATTACCGTGTAAATCTCTCTAGATAAGGTGACTTATCAATATATTCGCTTACCCCCCAAAATGAAATGCTAATTAGCTGCTAATGTGGCTATGATAAAGAACTACAAATGCTATGATGATCTGGACGAGATTTCCAAATAGAGGCAAAAGTAAGAATCTCTGGATTAACCATCTAATATTAACTAAATGTAGTAATAAAAAAATTGGCAACATTTCTTTAAATGGACAATTCTGTGAACTGTCTTGTGCAAGTTTTAAATTGTCACAATACCTGTTAGCAAAGGTGTCAGCTAGAGATGACGTGCAGGAGCTTGCAAGGACTTTGATGCTAATTAGCATTTTCGAATCTGAGAGTAAATAGAACCGAATACATTTATAAAAGTCATCTTGTCCTAGAGATTTACATGGTTATCAAAACGTCACGCCAGGGTAAGCCTACACAAAACACTACCCTTATTTTAAGTGTTTCTTAAATGGTTTCCCTTTTTTGGGGGTATAATGACACCACTGTAGGACTCTATTCCTTCTCAGTGTATGAGTCAAGAAAGTGCCTATATTCCTATATACGATATTACATATAGCAAGTCAATTATCTCACATCTCTGAAAATATTTGTAATGTTGTACTTCTTGTTGACGAAATTCATGCTAATGTTGGGTTTTCGAGCTAGCGAAAGGAGAGCTTTGAAGGAGAGCTCTACTTGTCACATAATCGCCCAGAATGCACCGCGCGGCCCATTGACGTCGCATGGGCAACTGACACAATGGGAGTTAATACGATTCGAAATTGAGTTTCCCATCTCCTCAAAAGTGTATCTGACAGGAATGAACTCAGTGTTGCACCCGGAAACATAATGTTAGTTTTCTGCGTTTACTGCTGATGGAGCTAGCGGTTTTGTGGCGGGTAAGATGAAGTGTTGTTTTGAAAACTCCTATTCGTCAATTAATTTGAACATAGTAACGTTATTCGCCTTTTGGGAAATTCGTTTGTTTAAATGTTGTTCTGTTGAGAATAATTTCCAAGCTAGTATCAAAGGCAGTTTGTTAGCTACTTAGTTAGTTAGCTAGCTTAGGTTGCTAGCCGTCATACCATCACAACTGGCACTATGAGGATGCCATTGCCACTGATTGATACCATGGCCAACACCACTCACTCAATGAGAGCTAACATTTGTTAACTAAAGCTAACTGTATGCAAACGTGTTCATATACATACCACCTATAGTTAGCTAACGTAAGTACTTTACAGAAGGAGCTGGGCAGATAAGTATTTACATTTAGCTTTGAGTGTTAGCTAATACTAGTAGGAGTAACGTTAGCTAACACTAGTAGCTAACACCATATGTGTACAAAACATAGTGTGCGTCTCATTTAAACCAATCTGAGCTGACAACTGGACAGGTAAAATCGAATTATCTGTACTTACAAGCTAGGATATTCTATTCTGCCATATGGCTTCCCCCCATCTTGTCAGACCAGTGCAGATCAAAGGGTCCAGAGGACACAAGGATGGGGAGATACTCGAGACTAGTTGTACATGCACACCATAAACTATTTCCATGGTTGTTCTCAATCAATCTCACAGATGGTACTACACAATGAGTCTGGTCCGCAAACGCAAGTCCAGCTCTCTCAAAGGCGGCCCTGCCAAGTCTATTAGGACAGGGAAACTACAGTCTACTAAAACACCAGCATCCTACAATGCATCATCACCACTCAGAACAGAGGCCAGTGCCATCGTTACCATTTCCACGGAGGAGAGAGTCCCGGAGATCCATGGGACATCATCGCCATGGAGACGGTCTCCCAGGTTCAAGAGTCATGGCCTGATTTGCCAGGTTCCCAGCTCAGACCTTCTAGTTGCTGAGGGTAAGTAGAGGAGAGGGAGACGGGCAAAGGAGAGGAGTTCTCACTTCACATTTAGCTTTTAATGATACGTTTTATCTATGTTTTGTGCCTCCTACCTAAGCAATTGATATATAGGTAAATATGTGAGGCTCTTGGCTTTGCAGGATCTCCAGGTCAGGTAGAGAATGAAGAGGAGGCAGGCCAATGCAGCCCTGCACAGTGCCCCCCTCAGACAGAAGAGGAAACAGACCTGGTCATCACAATGGGTGAGGAGAACCTATATCTATTAACTGCCCGCCCTTAGCAACTAATACTGAAACAGTACTCACATCTTGTATACAACATGAACAAGATAAGGAACGGTGCACAAAATGACCTTGGAGCAGGACCTTATCCACAATCGATCCTGAGGTTATCTCAGCTAACCATTTTCCTTTTATAGTATGAGTAAAGCATACTGTAGGAGGGCAAGACTGATTGACTCTCTCTCCTTCTCTGTCAGATGACAGGCAGGGCGGGGGACACAAGGGCAGCAGGAAGAAGGGAGGGGTAAAGAGGAAGAAGAGAGCTGCGGACGGAGAGGTGGGGGGCGGAGAGCAGGAAGGGGCCAGTCCAGAGCTGGAGATTGACAGGGAGCTGGACCGTGAACTAGAGAACAAGTCCAGACAACACAACTTGACCACGGCCAACGTCCGCAACATCATTCATGTGAGTGCAGAAGGGACCACTCACTACGACCATACCACTAACTCACTCATAGCTGCAACCTTGCCAATGTTACTTATGCAGCTAGTGTGGCTTGTGGAAACATTGATTTCCTACAAAAACAATTTGCCTACAACCTCACATACTGACAGACAAATACAGACAGACTGATTGTAAGCCTGGTTTGTGACCTTTGACCCACAGGAAGTGATCACCAATGAGCATGTGGTGGCTATGATGAAAGCCGCAATCAATGAGACGGAGGCCGTGCCTGTCTTTGTGAGTGTCAACCATTGCATTTCCATGTCCAAATGAAGACTTCTTCAGTTGGTTTCAGTTGAGAATTGACACGTTCAAGTCTCTGTGTGCACTTACATTTAACATCTTTCTCATCTACCTCTTAGGAACCCAAGATGACACGTTCCAAATTCAAGGAAGTGGTAGAAAAAGGAGTGGTGAGTTCACTGCCTCTAATGTGTGCGTTTTAGCATATATTTAGATTTGCCATGTTATGCTATTGAGCTTCTTGAAATTCAATCTTTGTGTAATTTCAGGTAATTCCCACTTGGAACATCTCACCCATTAAAAAGGTCAATAAAGAGAAGGTAAGGGGATACCTAGTCAGTTGCACAACTGAATCCATTTAACCCAACACAATCAGAGAGGTGCGGGGTGCTGCCTTATTCGACATCCAGGTCATCGGCGCCTGGGGAGCAGTTGTTGTTGGTTAACTGCCTTGCTCAAGGGCGGAACGGCAGATCTTTCCACCTTGCCTTCTCAGGGATTCGAACCAGCGACCTTTCGTTTACTGGCCCAATGCTCTTAACCTCTATGCGACCTGCCACCACCAATGAAAATCCATCAATCGTCCTGCTAATGCTGTTAAAGTTTAGTATCAAACACTTAATACCTGACTGGAAAGTATGGCACCGTACTAGAAAAGGCTGAAGTGCTTGTCCATTTTCAGGCCCCACAGTTTGTTGACATTCAACTAGCGGAGGAAGACTCCTCTGATGAAGAGTACTGCCCCGACGAAGAGGAGGAGGACGAGACAGCGGAAGATGTAAGAGATTCATAGGATTTGTCTGTGTCTTGTTGTGAGCTTGTGGCCTGAATTATTATTATTTATTATTTTATTTTTTTAAATCTTTAATGCATTGTAAGGCATTCATCATGCTTACGGAGTCATTGTTGTAGTTAAATAACCTATACAAAGTGGTTCCGCTGTATCACCTTTAGAATGCCATAGATACGTTATGATTGTATATTTCAGTTCTTTAAATAGAAAATGTGTTATTTCTATCTCTCTCTCTCTCTATATATATATATATATATATAAGTGACTGTATTGAACTTTGTGTGTGTTGTAGACATTTCAGGAGAGTGACATGGAGAGCATGGCCTCGTCTCCTAGAGGAATCAGAGGAGGCTTCCACAGGGGAATACACAAACAGTGGGACGACGACAGGAGCGTCAGCCCCATGCAGGTGACACACTCTAAAATACCATTTTAAACATTTTTTTATTTGTAAAAAGATTTTTCTTTTTTTATGTCAAATGTAATAAAATCCAGAATATTGCCTTTTGTAAATAGCATAATATGCACTTGTTATTCTATTCTTGTGAGATATGTTTATGGAACTCCTCCTTTCCTCTTAGGTCCAACGCAGCAGGTCCAGACACCTGACGGTGGAGGTAGTCCCCATGGGCCCTCCCCTCCCCCCCAACCTTCCTCCTCCCATGGCCCCCAGGGTCCTTCTACCACCAGGGCCCCTCCAGACTTCAGCTTCCTGGAGAAGCTCCATGCCGTCGAGGAGGAGCTAGCCATCGGTCCAGTCTGCCTGGAGCCCTACCAGGTACCAGGGCGATTCCACGCCATGATAGCGCAAATATTTTCGTCCTGTCTCAGATTGTTCGGGCAATTATCACATAGAAACCTAATTGGGAGGAATGATATTTCACATGCTTTTTTTTGTTGGGAAAATCTTAATTTTAGGTTACTTTTTAGACCTATACTGTACATGCCTCCTGTAAAACCCTATGATTTGTGAACCGAACATGATACATACAAACTCTTGGTGTCATTATCCTCCTTATATTGTGCTCTAAAATGTCTAAAAAATGTCACATTCATTTATTCAGCGTTTATAATTATTAATATCTCAAATACCCTAATTGATTTTGTTTATTGTAAGACATATTGCTGAGGACAATATACTCTATCACATTTACAGTGGGGGCTCTCTGCTAATACTGATGGTATGATTTGATCTGGTAACCTCCTGCTTTTGCTCTCCCAACCCTGTCCACCTCTCCATATTGTCTTTCCTATGTCTGTTCCTCCCTATTCCTCTCCCTCCACCACCCTCTGTCTCCCTCCCCCTATCACAGCCACCCATGGCGGACGGTCTGATGGCGTGTCGTACTCGCTCCAAGAGGCCCCTCCGGGACGTCCCCATGGGCCAGCTGGAGGCAGAGCTCTGTGCCCCCGACATCACGCCTGACATGTACGGGTGTGGCTCCGCCCCCGAGGACCTTGAGTGGACCCACTGGCTTCAGGGCATCATGACCTCTGACATGTACAACGATGGTGAGGGGGTGGAGCGTGTGTGCGCTGCTCAATTCCAAATCCACTCCAAGCAACTATTCTCGGCAGCTAGTGTAGATGGGACATTCTCACGAAGCTGTCAAAAAACAAAACCAATTCTCAAGTGTCATTTTTCACAAAATGTCCTCTTGAATCACTGCGATTAGGATCTGTACTTATCTATTTCATAATTTATTATAGTTTTTTTTATCATATGTGTTTTACCAACATTTTCACAAAATTCTCATTATCCTGTAAGTCCAAAAATAACAAATCAATATTCCTAAGATTTTTTTACATTGCTCCCCTAATGAGTTAAACATAACACTGAAAATAAAATTAGTATTTTTCCCAATTTGAGCTCTTCAGCCAGTTCTGTAATGAGAAGGACAAGTGGGGTAAAAGGGGTGTTTTGAAAATATAAACCTAGTTCTGAAGATATATAAGCAAATAAGTTAACTTATGGGGGCGGCAGGTAGCCTAGGGGTTAGAGCATTGGGCCAGTAACTGAAAGGTTGCTGGATCGAATCCCCAAGCGGACAAGGTTAAAACCCTGTCATTGTAAATAAGAATTTGTTCTTAGCTGACTTGCCTAATTAAATAAAGGCGAAATAAACTTTGGGAAACAATTACCCAGATGTGAAAGGACTGGATATAAGCACTATGACAATTCTATTCTATCTATAATCAAATCCAACTTTATTTATACAGCACATTTCAGACAGGAAAAAAACAAATGAAAATAAAAGCTGAAATATTTACAAACATAAAATATAAATGCAACTTGATTTTACTGAGTTACAGTTCATAGAAGGAAATCAGTCAATTGGAATAAATAAATTAGGTCCTAATCTATGAATTTCACATGACTGGGCAGGGGTGGGTGGAGCCAGGTCCAGCCAATCAGAATTAGTTTTTTTTCCACAAAAAGGCTTTATTACAGACATACTCCTCAGCACCCGGATGTCGTCCTGGTCTGGCATGGTTACACGTGGCCTGCGGTTGTGAGGCCGGTTGGATGTACTGCCAAATTCTCTAAAATTATGTTGAAGCCGGTTTATGGTAGAGAAATTAACATTCAAATCTCTGGCAGCAGCTCTGGTTGACATACCCGCAGTCTCCCTCAACTTGTGTTGTATGACAAAACTGTACATTTTACATTTACATTTAAGTCATTTAGCAGACGCTCTTATCCAGAGCGACTTACAAATTGGTGCGTTCATCTTAAGACATCCAGTGGAACAGCCACTTTACAATAGTGCATCTAAATCTTTTAAGGGGGGTGAGAAGGATTACTTTATCCTATCCTAGGTATTCCTGAAAGAGGTGGGGTTTCAGGTGTCTCCGGAAGGTGGTGATTGACTCCGCTGTCCTGGCGTCGTGAGGGAGTTTGTTCCACCATTGGGGGGCCAGAGCAGCGAACAGTTTTGACTGGGCTGCGCGGGAACTGTACTTCCTCAGTGGTAGGGAGGCGAGCAGGCCAGAGGTGGATGAACGCAGTGCCCTTGTTTGGGTGTAGGGCCTGATCAGAGCCTGGAGGTACTGAGGTGCCGTTCCCCTCACAGCTCCGTAGGCAAGCACCATGGTCTTGTAGCGGATGCGAGCTTCAACTGGAAGCCAGTGGAGAGAGCGGAGGAGCGGGGTGACGTGAGAGAACTTGGGAAGGTTGAACACCAGACGGGCTGCGGCGTTCTGGATGAGTTATTTTAATGGCCTTTTATTGTCCCCAGCACTTTAATCAGCTTCTTGATGTGCCACGCCTGTCAGGTGGATGGATTATCTTGGCAAAGGAAAAATGCTCACTAACAGGAATGTAAACAAATTTGTGCATTTGAGAGAAATACGTTTTTTGTGTGTATGGAACATTTCTGGGAGTTTTTTTATTTCAGCTCATGAAACATGGAACCAATATATTTTTTTGTTCAGTAGTTTAATAGCCCTGTCATAGCTCAGTATATATCAGGGATGGGCAACAGTCCTCAGGGGCCTGATTGGTGACATACTTTTGCCCCTGCTAACACTCCTGACGCCAATAATTAACTAATGCAATTAGTTTAATCAGTTGTGTTAGTTTAAAGGGCTGAGGGAAAATTGACACCAATCAGATGAACGAGGACTGGAGTTGCCCATCTCTGATCTATATAATATATAGTGTTACTACTCTCTGACTTACTGACTCTTGCACACAGTTCCTCTTTCTCAAATGTCCTTTCTCTTACTCTTTTCAGAGGAAGGCGACGATGATGACGACCCGGAGTATAACTTCCTGGCAGAGATCGACGAACCCGACGTGGAGGATTACCGTAACGACCGAGCCGTCCGCATCCCCAGTGAGTTACCATGGGGACCCTAGGGACGGAGCTGCCTAGCAGCCAAGAGATGGAGTCAACTCATCTAGGCTGTGACCATGTTGGGCGCTGACCCTCATCTCCCATTCTTCGTAATTATTTTTCAGAAAAGGAAGTGAACCAGTTGATGGAGGAGTTGTTTGAGACCGTAAGAGATTCTGTGTTATGTTGTTTCGGTAGCCTCTTTCTTTACCCCTGTGTTTCTGTTGTGTGGTTGTCTATGTGTTTATGTTGTCTGTGTGGTTGTCTGTGTTTATGTTGTCTGTGTGGTTGTCTATGTGTGGTGTATTTATCTCTCTCTGTGTGTTCCAGTTCCAGGATGAACTCACTGCTCAGGAGCAAGATGAGGAAGGACACGAGGAAGAGGAGGAGAGGGAGGAAGAGGCGCCTGCCCTGGGGAAGCCCGCCTTCAGTACCCCACCAGATATCCCGTTAGTATACCCGCACACTTGTGCACGTCATATACACACTGTTCTGCTGTTGTTTTTGTTACGGTGTCATCTTCACAAGTACACTCTGCTGCAGGAAGTTTTGGGGTCAATTGAATTCCATTTCTCAAATCAAATTTGTAATTGTGTAGACTAACAGTAAATTGCTTACTTACGGGTCATTTTCTAACAATGCAGTGTTAAAGAAGCAACAAAAATGAAATAGTGACACGAGGAATAAATACACAGTGAATAACGAATTCATTCAAAATGGAATTCTGAATATTAATGTCAACCTCTAATCTCAACCTTCAACTCACCCACCAACCTTTATACCTTCAACTCACCCACCCAGTGACATTTTTTCAATCTCCAATCACAACCTTCATACCTCTGAGTGACAACTTTCAACCTTGTCTGATTTGACTGCTGTATAGCTGACCCAGTTTGATGTTTGATCTCTAGGTTGGGGGACCCCATGGCGGTGGTGACAGTAGGGCGCTACCGTACGGTGAAGGAGCAGCTGGCCGCCATCCGGCATCACCGGGCCCTGCTGGAGAGCCAGGGTCTTTTGGCCCCCAGGGCCCTTGTCACCAAGCCCCGTGAGCCCCCACCTCCATTCACCCCCACCCTCTCCCACTGCCAGAGACTCCAACTGCAGCAGCAAGTCCAGCAGGTCTGTGGTCTTTGTCTTTGTTTTGTGGTTCCACAAATTCAATTATATTTAAATTCCCTGTCCCTGTAAATTAATTTAATTCAATTCCAATTCCAGGTCAGTCTTTGAATTCAGAGATGATTCAATTCCTCTCAATTCCAATGTTAGGTAAATTCCAAGAATTCTATTCCCAATTAAATATTATCCCAAACAATTACACAATTATGAATTAAATAGCCTCAGGCTTTCGGGCTGATTATGTTTATAATTATTCGGGCTGATTATGAAATAATTGCAGTCAATTGTTTTATACTAAGTGTGTATATTCCATTAACTGGGAAATTTACAAATATTTCATTTCAATTCTAAATTCCAATTGAATTCAAATTCTCCACTTCATGAGTGAATTGAATTGCAATTTCAAATTAAATTGGAATTGACCTGAACCCTGCGTTGTTACAGTTGAAGTCGGAAGTTTACTTAGGTTGGAGTCATTAAAACTCGCTTTTTAACCACTCCACAAATTTCTTGTTAACAAACTATAGTTTTGGCAAGTCGGTTAGGACATCTACTTTGTGCATGACACGTGTAATTTTTCCAACAATTGTTTACAGACAGATTATTTCACTTATAATTCACTGTGTCACAATTCCAGTGGGTCAGAAGTTTACATACACTAAGTTGACTGTGCCTTTAAACAGCTTGGAAAATTCAAGTCAATTGGAGGTGTACCTGTGCATGTATTTCAAGGCCTACCTTCAAACTCAATACCTCTCTGCTTGACAACATGGGAAAATCAATAGAAATCAGCCAAGACTTCAGAAAAACATTTTTAGACCTCCACAAGTCTGGTTCATCCTTGGAAGCAATTTCCAAACACCTGAAGGTACCACGTTCATCTGTACAAACAACAGTATGCAAGTATAAACTTCATGGGACCACGCAGCCGTCATACCGCTCAGGAAGGAGACCCGTTCTGTCTCCTAGAGATGAACGTACTTTGGTGCGAAAAGTGCAAATCAATCCCAGAATAACAGCAAAGGACCTTGTGAAGATGCTGGAGGAAACAGGTACAAAAGTATCTATATCCACAGTAAAACGAGTTCTATATCGACAATAACCTGAAAGGCCGCACAGCAAGGAAGAAGGCACTGCTCCAAAACCGCCATAAAAAAGCCAGACTACGGTTTGCAACTGCACATGGGGACAAAGATCATACTTTTTGGAGAAATGTCCTCTGGTCTGATGAAACAAAAATAGAACTGTTTGGCCATAATGACCATTTGTTTTGTTTAGAGGAAAGGGGAGGCTTGCAAGCTGAAGAACACCATCCCAACTGTGAAGCACGGGGGTAGCAGCATCATGTTGTGGGGGTGCTTTGCTGCAGGAGGGACTGGTACACTTCACAAAATAGATGGCTTCATGAGGATGGAAAATTATGTGGATATATTGAAGCAACATCAAGACATCAGTCAGGTTAAAGCTTGGTTGAAAATGGACAATGACCCCAAGCATACTTCCAAAGTTGTGGTAAAATTGCTTAAGGACAACAAAGTCAAGGTATTGGAGTGGCCATCACAAAGCCTTGATCTCAATCCTATAGAAAATTTGTGGGCAGAACTGAAAAAGCGTGTGCGAGCAAGGAAGCCTAGAAACCTGACTCAGATACACCAGCTCTGTCAGGAGGAATGGGCCAAAATTCACCCAACTTATTGTGGGAAGCTTGTGGAGGGCTACCCAAAACATTTGACCCAAGTTAAACAATTTTAAAGGCAATCCACTCAATTAGTATTTGGTAGCATGTAAACTTCTGACCCACTGGGAATGTGATGAAAGAAATTAATGCTGAAATAAATCATTCTCTCTACTATTATTCTGACATTTCACATTCTTAAAATAAAGTTGTGATCCTAACTGACCTGAAACTGGGAATTTTTACTAGGATTAAATGTCAGGAATTGGGAAAACTGAGTTTAAATGTATTTGGCTAAGGTGTAAACAACAACAAATATCTAAATCAACCTACGTAGTAAAATCCTGGTCAATCCTGGAATCACAATGAAGATAACCTTTGTTTGTTTCTTGATCAGTAATGACTGTATTTTCCTCTGTCTGCAGCACGTCCAGCTCTTAACCCAGGTCCAAATGTTGACCAGCCCGGTGGCTGCACTGCAGAGCGAAGCTGCCACCACCAAGCAGTTCCTGGTGAGAGAGAAACATACTGACAAACACACTTTCACTGATGTCTTCAGCTGCACCAACTTATAAACATACTCTCATTCTCTCTCTGATACTCTCACCATATCTCCCTCCTTTTCATCTCTCTCAAAATATATATATAGTTAATGTACTCCTTCCCTACCTCTTCCTCAGATGGAGTTACAGATGTTTGCCCAGCGTGGGGAGTTGACCCGGGGCCCAGTGGAGCCAGGGTTCACCAGTGTGTTCAACGCCTGTAACCTACAGGGGGCACTGTCACTGCTAGAGGAGCTCTCACTGTCCCCAATCCCTTACCAAGAAGCCCCTAACGAGCCACGAACACGCAGGAGAGGTAAGCGATCGCGAGAGCAATAGCGATAGTCAAATTGATGAGGTAAAGGCGACTTCTGACAAACATATACTCTGTTTCATTACAACATACCCGTCTCAATTGAAAATATTTGGACTCACTTAGGATGTTGGGCCTAATTCATGTTTGTTTTAATCTTTCTCACACTAACTGGTTCGTTGTGTGTTACCAGTCCGGAAGCATCCGTCGATGCCCCCCCAGCTGGCATGGCTGTTTGCCACGCGGCCCGTGTTCCTGTACCCCGAGCTGCTGCCCCACGTCAGCCTGGACCCAGCCCTGCATTCTGCTCGCTCCGTCAGCATGTTCACCGCAGGAGAGGACTGGTAAGAATCACCTATTAAATATAATGACTAAACGTTCTACCCGCCTAGAATGCCCATATTACACTGTATATGCTCTGTTTTATGCACACCGTCCTAAACCAATTTGTTTCCGTAGTCCGTAAACTTGGAATCTAAATGAAATTGATTTCTGTATGCTTTTTTGTGTAAACAACTCTCTGAGAAATAAACTAAGTCCGTAGGCTGAGTCTTTTGCTCTTTGCCATTTTGTTTTTCCAGCCTGATCGTCCTGGGCCTGAGGAACCTGGGGGAGACCCTCCAGCCCAAGGAGCTGCTGTGTCACTACCTGCTCCGTGCCAAGAAGGTCTCTCAGCTCCGTGACCACATTTTGGAGAAGTGTAAACCCACCCATGCCAACAACGTCATCAAGGTAGAACCTGGATCTACAAATTCTATACAGTATTACTAAAGTAAGTGTTAGTGAGACTATTTATTGTTTGGGGTAGTGCACACATTTTTCTAAATGACTTGTTTCTAGTTAGTTAGTTTGCTAGTTCCTTTAACTTGGACCTGTTCTATAGGCCAGGAGAGATTACAATCTACACTCTAGATTTCTTCACATAGACATACAGTGGCAAGAAGAAGTATGTGAACCCTTTGGAATTACTTGGATTTCTGCATAAATTGGTCATAAAATTCGCAACAATAGACAAACACAGTCTGCTTAATCTAATAACACACAAACAATTATACTTTTTCATGTCTTTGTTGAACACACCATGTAGAAATTCACAGTGCAAGGTGGAAGAAGTATGTTGAACCCTTGGATTTAATAGTTAAATAAAAATAACTGGTTGACCCTCCTTTGACAGCAATAACTCACTCCAGAAGGCATATTTTCTTCTGTTGAAGCCATTCTGTTGTTGATTTACTTCTGTGTTTTGTATCGTTGTCCTGTTGCATCACCCAACTTTTGTTGAGCTTCAATTGGTGGACAGATTCTCCTGCAAAATGTCTTGATAAATTTGGGAATTCATTTTTCTGTCGATGGCAAGCTGTCCAGGCCCTGAGGCAGCAAATCAGCCCCAAACCATCTTTCTCCACCATATTTTACAGTTGGTTTTTATGTTGGTGTGCTGTGCCTTTTTCTCTCCACACATAGTGTTGTGTGTTCCTTCCAAACAACTCAACTTCAGTTTCATCTGTCCACAGAACATCCAGGTGCTCTTTTGCGAACTTCAGACGTGCAGCAATGATTTTTTGGACATTTTTTGGACAGCAGTGGCTTCTTCTGGGGTGTCCTCCAATGAACACCATTCTTGTTTAGTGTTTTACGTATCGTAGACTCGTCAACAGAGATGTTAGCATGTTCCAGAGATTTCTGTAAGTCATTAGCTAACACTCTAGGATTCTTCTTAACCTCCTTGAGCATTCTGCGCTGTGCTCTTGCAGTCATCTTTTCAGGACAGCCACTCCTAGGGAGAGTAGCAAACAGTGCTATCTCCATTTATAGACAATTGGTCTTACTGTGGACTGATGAACATCAAGGCTTTTAGAGATACTTTAGTAACCCTTTCCAGCTTTATGCAAGTCAACAATTCTTAGTCTTCCGAGATCTATTTTGTTCGAGGCATGGTTCACATCAGGCAATGCTTCTTGTGAATAGCAAACTCAAATGTTTAGTGTTTTTATAGGGCAGGACAGCTCTAACCAACATCTCCAATCTCGTCTCATTGATTGGACCACAGGTTAGTTGACTCCTGACTCCAATTAGCTTTTGGAGAAGTCATTAGCCTAGGGGTTCACGTACTTTTCCCAACCTACACTGTGAATGTTTAAATGATGTATTCAATAGAGACAAGAAAAATACTTAAGCTTAAGCACACTGTGTTTGTCTATTGTTGTGATGAAGATCAGATCAAATTTGACGACCAATTTATGCAGAAATCCAGGTAATTCCAAAGGGTTGACATACTTTTTCTTGCCACTGCATCCACTAACATGAACTAATACTCAACTAAATGTTAGCGTTGACCATCAACAATGCGAACGAATGGGCCTCAAAAAGTGCCTCTCCCTACGTCTTTTTCAGGCCTACCGGCTCCAGAAGGTGGTTCAGCCCATGCCAGTGGCCTGTGAACGAGTGGACCCGGGTGACCTGCGCCCCTCAGTGGAGAGAGAGGAGAGAGCCATGCCCGGATGGCTGGGGGTACCAACCACCACTTAGAATAATACTGCTTGATCCCAATCACAAATCCACACCTAGGATAGTTAGAAACTATATTGTTGGCTATCTAGCATTCCAATTTTCTTAGGGGAGCTTCTACCGTATTGCAAACACTTATTGTCTGCTAACAATAAAGGTTGTTTCGGACTGAAAGTTTGTTTGTATCAGTTAAGATAAAAGTCAACTTTGTTTGGATATTTGGATAACTAAATAGTTCATATTGATTTAAATACATGTTCTATTCCTACAGAGAAGTTTGCCTTATATCTACGAAGCAATCGAAGATCTCAACAGCTCGCCAGATACAGAAACCATGTCGGCCTGTCAATCAAAGAAAGCCCCACTCAACACGCTTCTCTTCAGTTCTTCCAGGACCTTGGACTACAGCTTCCCACCCGCGACTCGCTACCCGCCCCAACTCCCCGACAGCCTTTCATTCCAGCGCTGCGGCTTCAGGCGCTGTCACCCTCCACCAGACTGTGACCTCTCGCTGTCCCTTGCTGTATCGCACAGCGCCCCCCACAGTCTGAAAAGTGTAACTACACGCTCAGAAAATAATTTGCAGACAGGTGCTGTGATTCAGCACGAACTGCAACCCATCCACCCTGCAACATCCAAACCTCCTCTTCAGCATCCCACCAAGCCTCATCTGAAACATCCCCTCAGGCCTCAACCCAAACCTTCCCAGAAGCCCCTGCAAGTCATTCTCAATTTGCCTGCCCCAGTGGCTGCAGCTGTCCTTTGTCCCGCTCATTCCGCCAGGGTATTGGCCTCCCGATTGTCCCATTCCGCTCCATTGGCCGAAGACCAGGTTGCTGGGAAGTTAAGCACGTTCGCCAACCTCCGCAGGCTGCCCAGGCTGCTGCCAGCTCCTCCACCCAACAACAAGAACCCTCCACAAACAAACCTGAATACTGTGACCCCTAACAGTGGCGCAAACCTCTTTTGGTTTTCACATATGAATAGTAGAACCGCCTCCACTAGTACCGAAACCCAAACCTCTGTCTCTACTACGAGTCCTATCGAACAATTCAAGGACAAATCCTCCAGGACCAGCCGGCGGGTGACAAAGGAACTCAAAAGCAGCCTGAAGAGTGAGGGTCAGCCCCAGCCTTCAGCCTCCCCGGAACCCCCTGCCCTGGACCAGGCTCTGACCCCTGACGACTATGTCACAGCTGTAATGGAGGAAGAGGGGAGAGATGAAGAGAAAGAGGACTGTGGCAGGGAAGAGGAGGATGGGGATGATTTTGGAATGACCCTCCTGGCCCTGTCTGAGTCCTCGGCCAGTCCCCCGGGGAGCGTTGACTGCATTGACCCCATGGAGGAGTCAGAGGAGGTGCAGGAGATAACGCTGACCCTATCACCTAGACCGTCGGGCATGGGGGATGGAGGGAGAGAGGGTGACGAGGGGATGGGAGATCAGGAGGTAGAGGAAGCGGTATCACCAGCCTCCGAGGTGTCCACGTTGTCCGTGCCAGAGCTGCAAGTGAGTGAGATCATGTGACACGTTGATATTACAACATATTAATAAATTGTATTTACCAAGTTCTTTACACGTATATCACAGGACTCATAGTTTTGGTTTGTGTGTTATCTTACCTTTTAGGAGACGATGGAGAAACTGTCATGGCTGGCGTCGGGGGGGAGGTCAGAGGACTCGGAAGAAGGCGAACGATCAGGCACACCCTCAGGTTAGCGTCCCGCCAATCTTTAAAAACCACAACATGTAGGGGGACACACACAGTTTTTCCACTAGGGTCTTTTTCAGCAGCAGTGTCAAAGTTAGCAAGGCGTTGGATGCGCTCTTTCTGGGGCATATCTATAGGTCTCCATTATAAATATTATACATTTTTTGCAGTATAGGCAACACATTGCAGAAGCAGCCGCTGCTAAATGTGTATAGGGGGGAACACTTCACATAGAATTGAATAGGTTTATGAAATATATCAATGCTATCAGATTTCTACAAAGTGCTAGGGGTCTGTTTGGAATTAGGAGGGAGTCTTTCTCTTCTCCCATCTAACCACACCAGCTGGATTTGATGTCCTTCCCAGGCTGCTGTAGTAACACCCCCAACCCTCCCAGCTCAAAGCACGAGCAGCATCACACGGGAGAAGTTGGCAGCGAGGGCATGTCCAAAATCCCACCATTCCTCTGTGACTATGACGACGTACTCGACAGCGACCCCCTGAGGGAGAAGAAGGAAATGGCTTTGGCTCAGAATTATCTCAACAGGGTAAATAATAATTTATTTTATTTATAAAGCTCATTTCTCACACCCAAAGTGCTTAAAAGGCTTTGGCCTACATTTTCTGTCTGATTAACACCCCTAGCATTGAGCAAAGTTGGCCAAAATAACCATTTGAAATGGACTGGGGTAGCATGCAATCCGATATTACATCGGAATAAGGCAGCTTGCGATTGCATGCAGTGTATCACTTGCAATACGTTGTTGCACTATTTACAGTTATAGCCACCCTCTCATCAACATAATTTAGATTTCTGCCTAAATAGACATACCCAAACGTGATTATTTTTCCTGAGATGGCTGTTAACAACTGTTGTGTAGTTTCAGAAAGGTCTGGAACTCACCTTTCTGGTTAAAAAAAATAGAGTTATAAATTGCTGAGGTGTACTCACTTTGAGGACACAAGTTCAAGTACGTTGCACTAATATCAGATTTTTCATAATGATTTCTAAATATAGAAACAATCCAATTTTAAGCGACTTACTATAATATTTCACCTTAGAACAGTGAATGATCCTACTTAGTGACAGTACAATATTGGCACAAGTTCATATAACTGACAAGAGACCTTTCTCCTAAACGTCCACTGAGCGGCGCAGAGACGCCATTCAAATGTGTGCAGATTTGTTACAACTGCAGCTTTAAGCAGGAATTAATTTCGGCCATCTGTGACCCAAGAGAAAGTGGTCTTGTTTAAATTCTTTTAGTCCTGTTGAGAGGTGTCAATCTGACTGAGAATATCACAGTGAAATGAAACCTCAACTGTTGTATTTGCTAGACTGTCCCCTTTCATATACCGTCTCCCAGGCTGGGCTCAGTCACTCAGAGGAAGAACAAATTGATGATTTGTCTGGATAGGCCAGAAAATCACTCCTTATGCAAATGTGGGGTCTAAAACCTGACACTTCAAGTCAGCGCCGCTGAGAGAGTGGTAGCACAGAGCAGACAGATGGGGGTTTCTGGCACTAGAAGGAACAGGACCGTACGACATTCACAGAGCACTTTGTACACCAGAATGTCAGTCGGAACCAGTCCAGAACCGCCCAAAATCTCCTATATAGGGGACTTAACAGCTAAGAGGTTAAGAAATCCTTAATCCTACTGCAAATATAACTCTTGCTCTTTATGACCAGGTGTGCCATGCCCTGCAGGAGGTGCCGGGGCGTGTGAAGGAGTTTCTGGAGGTACTCTATGAGTTTGAGCAGGACGGAGATGAGCACACCTCTGTGGAACTCTTCACCAGGCTAAAGCCTGTTCTGAATGAGTGGCCGGAGCTGCTCCGAGACTTTGCTGCCTTCCTCCATCTCGAACAAGCCCAGGAGTGTGGACTGGTATGTGCTGGTTTGGCCTTCTATTCACTTTGTAAATACACACTTGGAAACTTGTCGTGTGTGTGTGTAATTTCATCAAAACTAAAGCCCACTGCTCTGTTATTTGTGTGTGACAGACAGTGGTCAGTGTTAATATTCCTTCTCCTCCACCTGCCGTAGCTCGCAGAACAGCAGGCATTTGAGCGGAGCCGGCGCTTCTTGCGACAACTGGAGCTGAGCTTTGGGGAAACCTCCTCGCACTACTGCAAGATAGTGAGCGTCCTTCAAGGAGGCCCTACTCTCAGCCCTGCTGGCATCAAGGAGGTGTGCTGGGGGGTGCTACATTGATTTCACATGAGCAGCATGTTCTACTTTTTATCTTGGAAAACGGCAATATAACATAATATCAAAGCTAGCGAAGCAGACGGGAGTGAAATATCATAGTGGAGGAGGGTCCATTTATTTAGGTAGTTTATTAGGACATTAGATGTCTCTTTCTCTGTCTTTCAGATGAAAGCGCAGGTGGCCACCCTTCTCCAAGGTCACACCCACCTGCAGGGTGAGTTCTGGGGTTTTTTCAACGAGCTCCACATACGGCCCTCACTACAGTGTCAGACTGAGAACAGAGGCTGTGGTGATGTGACCAACACAAACTCCACTTCCCAGAGGTCATCAGCAGCAAATGCCAAGAGATGCCAAGGTCCTAAAACCCCAAAAGCCAAACGAGTAAGGGAGGATGAAGCGGACGAGGAGAAAGAAGGGGATCGCTCTAACCGCCCAGTCTGTGCCAAAAACATCTCGCTTACACCCAGTGGAGAGAAAGTCATCCTCTGGACCAGGTTAGAGCCATTGTCCTCCTGTTGTATGCTCGTTTAAGGTGTGGGGTGCAAAGTGTATTCTACCATTCTGGTGGATTGTCAAATAGATGCTTCGCAATAGAAATAATTGTATTAAATCTGGTTTCATTATTGTTATGTTTTAACAGGGAGGCGGACCGTGCCATCTTGACCGCCTGCCAACAGAAGGGAGCTAATAAAAGCACCTTTCGGGCTGTCTCCAACCAACTTGACAACAAGACAGCCAATGAGGTGAGCGAGAACCACACCCACTTCTATTTCTACCCCTTACCACTTCCCATAGCCCCACTATGGGGCTGAAAGAACAGGATAGAACCATAACCATGTTACTTCCTATTTAGATCTGTGAAGGGCCAGCAGCTAGACCAATGGGTACTAAAATGGAATTGGGTCTGTGTGTGATTTTAAGATGTTTCCTTTGAGGAGGTGGCCATTTGACCCTTTTATCCCTTTACTGTAACTTCCCTAAACATGTCTCCTCTAGGTTCGCGCCCGTTTCCAGGACCTCATGCGCCTGTTCCGTTTCTCCACGCAACGGGTCTGCTCCGATGAGGACGTTAGTGACACAGAGCAGCCAACCAGCAGCAGAGAGCCAGAACTGGACTGAACTGGACCCAACACCAAGGCTGCGATCAGTGGGGAACAATGTGGAACGTTCAAATGGACATATACTGAGCGTGGCCCAGGGGAGGTGTACTGTTATAACAGTCAGCTGGACTGACCTGGGAGCAGTCCAAGCTACAGAAAAGGAGGAGCACTTGATTTAACAATGTCTGAATACTTGGCTGGGACTGTATAAGAATCTCTGACTCAACACTATAGGGGACTGCGAAGACATGTCTCCCTTTGATGGCACTATATGGGTCCACTAATGAGAGTATTTTTTTACTATTATGTGCATGAGTGCCATGTGCAGGCCACATGAGGTTCCTGGTGCTATGAACCATGTAGGTGGGAGGAGGTGCAGCAAATGTGAAGTACAATTGTCTTGATTGTATAAAAAAGACCGATTGCAGAATGTGTTAATTTGGTCGTGGCTCCACATAATATTTAGTTTGCTGTTGAGGGGATTTCAATGAAAACGTACACATACAGTCGCACAATCATGTTGAAATGATCAGCTGAAATATATATGTAATATTTTGTTAAAGGGGAAAACGGGTAATTGATTTCCAACAACCAGGTCAGGCCCCATGCATAAGCGACAGTCGGTCGCCTTGGGATCTCAACTTACTGTTACTTAAACTTACTGTTGAGTTAGAATAGTAGAATACACAAGGTGCAATTTCGAAATTTGGTTGTGCATCAGCAGTTTTTCTCATATCAGTTACTGACAGTCACTAAATTAGCTATGTCAGCTAACCATTTTTAGATTTTTAGTAAATTAGTCTTGCCAGCCCCCCCAACCCATTCTTGCCTAGGGCAGCCCTTTTTCCAATTGTACAGTTTGCCATTGTGTTTTGTAATGAATACTGGTATTGAGTGGGTGGGCAATTGTGTATATTTGTTTTGCAGTGGTGCCTTCCAGTTTATTGTTGTGTTGAAATAAAACATGAATGGGATTCTTACTTATACTATTTGATGTCTGTAAATTGATGGCGTATATTTGGGACAGGTGCTCTGTACTTGAACTGTATGAAGCCTGTCATTTGGTCATGTGTGATGATATGGACCTTGGTTGCACTATGATTGACATCAAAGTGGACCGATGTACTACTTACATCGCATCAATGTATGTCCTCCTCGACCAATGACAAGGTCAGTTTCCTTCATATTCCGTTTATGTCCCGCCTTTCAATTGTCCACTCGTCTTTTTCCGGAAAGAGGAGCCGCAGGGTGACAGCGAGGGTCCTCTTTTTGTTTCTGTATTGTATTTGATAATCCTGTTCACTTGAAGGATTTGGAAATATGGCTTCCTTTTTGTCGCTCATCCCTGCTTTCATGTTATCGGTTGTAATATTTTCTGGCGCGGTAGTCGCACGGGGTGATGTGCTAGAGTTAGGGGACGCGGATTTCGATTACCTGGCAGCGGAGCACGAGACGATGTTAGTGAAATTCTACGCTCCGTGGTGAGAAATGGAAACATTCCCTTATGTCTATATCCATTGTCATTTATAGACGTGCAATGTAATTTAAGGCAAATATGTAAGTACATTATCTACTCTAGGCAACTGTCCAAGACGTGTTCCGTTAGCCAGCTAACTATATTATTTGTTTCAGCTGTCAAACTCGAGGCAAGTAGCTACTGTATCAATGCAAGCTAGCTAGTAGCATGTTGGACGTTCTGTGCAAATAGTATCAGAGCTATTATGTTTTCAAAATTGGCAATATGATGTCTTTATAACCCCAATTTGCTAATGAGTTTTACAGGTATAACACATTTATACCCACGCATAACTATGGTAACATTTGTATTGCCTGTCACTTCATATTCAGTTCCTTGGATTATATCTCCAGTAATCTATTTTATCATTATTTGCTTCGCAGGTGTGGACATTGTAAGAAACTAGCCCCAGATTTTGAGACCGCAGCTAGTCGACTTAAAGGGACAGTGCCACTTGCTAAGGTATGATAAAGCTACCACACCACTTTATCAGAATAGTTACCAATTTATTTCATTTGCCAATTTGTGGTACAGTTGCTATTTATATAACCCAGGGACATTATATGAAAGGGGCTAATGTACTTTATATAGACCCCTTTCCAGTGCACGACACAGTGACGTCGAAGTTCACGCACAGATGCACTCTACTCTTGGCTGCAGTAAGAAAGGCATCGATGTATGCGCCCATGAAACATCCTGGATTTACGTTTTTATGACTTATAAACTAAATCACCTTTCGGTGTTCTCATACGCTTACAATGATGTTTCGATTCTTGCTTGAAAAGTTGTTAAGTTTCTGTTTGGTTTTGATCTTTGCAAAATAACTTGGATGCAGCAGTTGTTTTGCTACATAAGCTGTAGCTAAAGCTAGCCAAAGAGCAATCTTTCTGGTTGAAGTGTTTAAAAAAAAGAAGAAAGTATAATGCAGGTGATTTGCGATGATGACACTATGATATTAAGCAGGACATTCACGCGAGCCTTAAAATATAATTGTAATCCAAAAGTAGTGTGAAATGCACTCCGAAATAGAGCCTTTCCCCCCAAAAAGAACTCCCATGTGTTTTGCCACCAACTTGTGCATATCGCCCTCCTGCAGCAATGTTTGAAAACACAGATGGGTCTATTGCCATTGGCATCTACCTATCGTTTTCTTTCTCCCACTTTGCTTTCTATAATTGTTTTACTCTGACTATCCCTTTCTCTCTCTCTACCTCCCCATCCTCTGTATCTCTTCTGTCCATCTCACTCTCTCACCCCTCAGGTGGATTGCACAGCGAGCCCAGACACATGCGGGCGTTTCGGAGTCACAGGGTACCCCACGCTCAAGATATTCAGAAACGGAGAAGACTCCTCGTCCTATGACGGACCACGCTCAGCAGGTGTGTGTGATTTTAAGCGTTATTTAAAGTACCCTAATCACGTAGGCCTACTAATGCTTTTGTCTGCATACAAACAGATGGGATTGTCCACTACATGAAGAAGCAAGCTGGGCCCAACTCGGTTACCCTGCGCAGCGAAGCAGATGTCGAGGCCTTTGTCAACCACTTTGACGCCAGTGTAGTGGGTACGTCATACTCTAGAAGAGTATAGTTACCTGTTTGTTCTTAACTGAATCTTTGGCTCCCTGAATCTGTACTTTTCACATTGGCCATCATTTAATTGATGTCCACTGCTCTGAAAAGCCTTGTGAGAGGTGAATGCAACATGGTGGAAGCCAACACTGGCAGTGTTGGAAAGGGCTAATGTACTTTCTCTCCATACTTATCTCTCTCCTCCCAGGTTTCTTCTCTGGGCCTGACAGTGCTCAGCTGGCAGAGTTTCTGAAGGCAGCCGGTGTCATGAGGGACCACTTCCGCTTCGCCCACACCATCAACATGACCCTGGGCCTCAAACACAGGGTGGACACTGAGTGAGTGAGTGAGTGAGTGAGTGTGAGTGAGTGAGTGAGTGAGTGAGTGGGAGGAAGGAGTAGAGAGATGGGGAGGGATAGGAAGAGAATGGGAAGAAGTGAGCGTGATAGAGAGTGAGATCAAGATAACCCTGTTGAGGTAAAACAGGTGTCTTAGTGCTGGGCTATGGCAAAATTGTGTACACCCAGGAATGGACTGAGAAACACTGCTATAGTGTGACTGTACAAGGTGTGACCAACAGACTGATCAACTACCGTCTTATCGCTCTCCCCTGCGTCTGTCCAGGAGTGTTCTGCTGTTCAGGCCCCCAAGGCTGAGCGGTAAGTTTGAGGAGAGCGTGCTGCGCTTTACAGAGACCATCACCACCCACACACTGCGCCGCTTCATCAGAGACAACATGTAAGACTACTGCTCCCGTCTGTCTACTCTAAATCCATCACCTGAATGTCTGTTACATTAGTGTCTCTCTCTATCATATCACTCTCTCTTTTTCATATCCCCATCTCTCTTTCCCTCACTACCTCTACTTGAGTGTCTAACGTTATTGGTCTTCCTGTTTCCTTTTGTCAGTTTCGGAATGTGCCCCCATCTGACCAATGAGAACAGAGATAAGCTGAAGGGGCAGGACTTGTTGACTGCGTACTATGATTTGGACTACCTTCGGAACCCCAAAGGCTCCAACTATTGGAGGAACAGGTTGGTACACCTCCAATACCACAACACTTTACACCACACTAATATTAGATGACCCACACTTAATAGCAACTTTCTCTTTTAGTTCAGTTCTGTTTTTAATTTGATACTGAATTCATAGTAGGTATGTTATTATTGTATTGGTTACAATTGTTACACTCATTTTTTTTAATGGGATGATATTGAGATACTATTATTACCTTACATGGTCATTGGGCAACGTAAAGTGTGACCAAGTAGTAATGTAGATATGTATTTTGATTTTATCCTACATACAGTACATATAATACCTGAATTCCAAATATTGTACAAGGTGGTATGTAAGTCTCTTATCATCATTATTTTAATTAAATGTCGTTCATTTTCTCTTCTCAGAGTGATGAAGGTGGGTTATCAGTTTGCGTCCCAGGGCCTGAGTTTTGCCGTGGCCAATCGCAGGGACTTTGTGGATGAGCTAGAGGAGGAGTTTGGTCTGGGTGCGTCGGACGGAGGAGATCTACCCTTTGTAACCATCAGAACACAACAGGGCTTCAAGTACACCATGAGGGAGGAGTTCACGTGAGTTAGACATATACTCAGCAAAAAAAAGAAATGTCCCTTTTTCGGGACCCTGTCTTTAAAAGATAATTTGTAAAAATCCAAATAACTTCACAGATCTTCATTGTAAAGGGTTTAATACACTGTTTTCCATGCTTGTTCAATGAACCATAAACAATTAATGAACATGCACCTGTGGAACGATCGTTAAGACAATAACAGCTTACAGACAGTAGGCAATTAAGGTCACAGTTATGAAAACTTAGGACACTAAAGAGGCCTTTATACTGACTCTGAAAAACACCAAAAGAAAGATGCCCAGGGTCCCTGCTCATATGTGTGAACGTGCCTTGGGCATGCTGCAAGGAGGCAATAGTACTGCAGATGTGGCCAGGGCAATAAATTGCAATGTCCGTACTGGGAGACGCCTAAGACAGCGCTACAGGGAGACAGGATGGACAGCTGATCATCCTCGCAGTGGCAGACCACGTGTAACAACACCTGCACAGGATCGGTACATCTGAACATCACACCTGCGGGACAGGTACAGGATGGCAACAACAACCGCTCGAGTTACACCAGGAACGCACTATCCCTCCATTAGTGCTCAGACTGTCTGCAATAGGCTGAGAGAGGCTGGACTGAGGGCTTGTAGACCTGTTGTAAGGCAGGTCCTTGCCAGACATCACCGGCAACAGCGTCACTTATGGGAACAAACCCACAATTGCTGGACGCAGTTGACAGTGAGAGGACGTTTCTTTTTTTGCTGAGTTTAGTTGAGGTTCTAAGTCTAACCTTTAAGTTCCACCACGTACAACCCTACTAATTATGTTTGTTGTTGACAGGAGAGATGGGAAGTCCCTAGAAAGATTCCTGGAGGATTACTTTGCTGGACGACTAAAACGTTACATCAAGTCGGAGCCCATCCCTGAGAAAAACAAGGGTCCCGTCAAGGTATGTTTGTTTGTCTATGTGAACGAGTGTCTGTATTTCTGTGTTATTATTCAATACTCAATCACAGTACATTTGTGTTTCTGATTTTGTTGTCGTGACAATTCACATTTATTGTGTGTGTGTGTGTGCGCCCACTCCCAGGTAGTGGTAGCAGAGTCATTTGAGGAGATTGTGAATGACCCTGAGAAGGACGTGCTGATTGAGTTCTATGCCCCCTGGTGTGGTCACTGTAAGAGCCTGGAGCCCAAGTACAAGGAGTTGGCAGAACAGGTGAGAAAGACTACATACACAGACTCACCAATGCCACGTTTTAAGTAATTTAAATCTAGAACAGAATATTTTATTTACTGCCACTGTTTACTATTATGGCTTTCCTCAGAACAATTGTATGCATTGAAAATTGTGATTTGTCAGTAAACTAAGGAAAAGAGCTAAAGCCAAGTAAACCCTTTTGTTCTCATTGGTTATTTCTCCTGTTTTCTTCTCAGCTCTACTCTGACCCTAATATTGTCATTGCCAAGATGGATGCTACAGCCAATGATGTTCCACAAGGCTTTGATGTGCAAGGGTGAGACACCACACTTTATCACCTGGTTATCCTTTCCCTTCTATCAGCTCTCGCTTATCTTTCCATTCATTTTCACCCTGTCTCTGGTCATTCATTCATTGTTTTTCTCTCGCTCTCTCATGTGTTGTTCTGTAGGTTTCCCACCATCTACTTTGCTCGGGCAGACAAGAAGGACCAACCCAAACGATATGAGGTGAAATCTCCCTAAACTGTTATTTCCATTTTACATAAGCAGACACAAACTAGTCATATACCAGTGTTTCCCCTATATTCATTTATCAGTGGCGTCCCACCACTCCCCAAAAATATATTTAAAAGATGTATATATATATATATAATATTTATTTATATTTATTTTTATATATATATATATATAGAGAGAGATTTTTTTGCATCTATAGATATTTCTGCCAAAACATGCTTTTAAAGGGATAGTGCACGATTTTCGCAATGAATCCCTTTTTGTACTTACAGAGTCAAATAAACTAATGGATACCATTTTTCTGTCTGTGTGCAGTTTGAAGGAAGTTGCTAACTGGCGTTAGCGCAATGACTGAAAGCAATGGCTCGCATAACTACTTCACCCACTAGATTTGCCACCGCTGCTGAAAAAAATCCTAGGGGAAACACTGCATATACTGATGTATCAAAGATTGTATATGTCGGGTTACAAAGTGAGCTTAAAAAATGTTCCTCTGTAATTCCAGGGAGCCCGTGAAGTGAAGGACTTCATCAAGTACTTGAAGAGAGAAGCCTCGCACATCCCCGTTGTCAGCGGCGTGAGAGAAGACTTGTGAACAGAAGTTAGGCGATGGCAGGGGTGTATGATGGGAAATGTAGCTTGAGACCCCTGGAATTGCGATTGTGGATACGCTGTTCCTGAAGAGTCACAACTTCTGCTGAGATTCTTTATTTCTGATGAAATAACACTCCAGAAACTCTACCCACAAAGTTTCTTTCCCTTGAAACAACAGATTTGAATGAAATCCAAGTTACATGTTTGACTCTCCAGGAACAGAGCCCCTTGTAATTGATCAGGAGGAGGAATAGCATTTCTACAGAAGAAGAGAAACAATGAGTGAGGACTGAAGGCTTCTAATGTCAAGTGACCTGGAAGAGAGATGAGGCTGATTTTCTTGTCATAAGACTGAACCAAACCTTCCCAATTTCCATTCGTATAAAGGCTAAATCAAAATGTACATCAACGGCATGAACTCACCAAGGATCAGTGTGTTGCAGGTTTGTCATGCATCAAATACCGTGAGATTAATATATGCTGTATAATGATACTGTAATAACATCTATTTCTATATAGATCTTGACTTATTGTCTCTCCTCTATCTCAGAATCATCCGTCTTCCTTACCATCATAAGCCGTACCATCCATTCCACCAATGATGCTTGCTTGTGTAAAATACTCTGAAATGGCTCCATATTTCCTTAGTTCTAAAAAAAAAGTTCAGACGGGTATAAATACCTGCTGGTCTTTTTATATGTGCTCTTGAGCTACTGAGTTGGTGTCATTCCAGACAGCACCAACAACCAACCAACCACTTCACTCCTGATCTATCTGCCTCCTGACTGCATACAAAACCCAAAACATCCCAACCCATTCTCCTTTTCTTTTTTTTTGTCCATGCCAATATTAAATTAACCATATTGGAAATACTGTAAAGGCAATATTCAGATATATTCAGAAAATTACAAGTAGCCACCATGGTGTTCTTGAAAACAAATGTTTGCACCCTATGTTTTTGAATATTCAGGTTTCTATTTATGTATCATTATATGCCATTTTGCCAGGGATTTTTAGAGCAACTAACTTCTGAAAGGCCTATACCATGTTTGGATGTGGCTATGAAGGACAGGTGTGTGTGTGTGTGTGTGTGTGTAGTCATATTTATTGAATAGAGTATACAGGAAGCAACATACTTTGTACATAATGTGTGAAAACAAAGGATATTTGCTATCTTAATTGTCTCTTTTTGGACAGAGCCTTATAATTTATTGATGTACATGTTGCTAGAGTTTTGCACTCAGAGGACCCATTATCCTTACAGTATATTTATTTTTGATCTGCTAAGAAATTGAGATATGTCTTTGGCGTTTTCTCACTTAAACGATTCTGGTACCATTTTTAAAAAATCGGTCTTTGTTGTTTCTTTGACTTTCTTCTGGAAAACAGTCAGAAAATAGTCTACTGTTGTACAACGTAACACAGTTACCATACTTACATCAGTGAATACATATTTTGTTTTCTGGACACAGTGCAGCGTTCCCTAACTGGCGAGCCCCCCCCCAAAAAAATATATATATATATTTAAACAAACATGTTTTTTTGTGTTGGACATACTCATTGTCGGACATACTCTGAACAAAAATATAAACGCGACATGTAAAGTGTTGGTCCCATGTTTCATGAGTTGAAATAAAAGATCCCTGAAATGTTCCATACGCACAAAAGCTTATTTCGCTCAAATTTTGTATTTCTCCTTTGCCAAGATAATCCATCCACCTGATGTCATTGATGTCATATTAAGAAGCTGATTAAACAGCATGATCATTACACAGGTGCACCTTGTGCTTTGGACAATAAAGGCAACTCTAAAATGTGCAGTTTTGTCACACAACGCAATGCCACTGATGTTGCAAGTTGAAGGAGCGTGCAATTAGAATGCTGACTGAAGGAATGTCCACCAGAGCTGTTGCCAGATAATTTAATGTTCATTTCTCTACAATAAGCCACCTCCAAAGTCGTTTTAGAACATTTGGCTTTCTGTCTAACTGGCCTTACAACCGCAGACCACGTGTATGGCGTTGTGCGGGCAAGTGGTTTGCTGATGTCAACATTGTGAACAAAGTGTCCCATGCTGGTGGTGTGATTATGGTATGGGCATGCATAATCTACAGACAACGAACACAATTGAATACAATTGCATTTTATCGATGGCAATTTGAATGCACAAAATACCATGACGAGATCCTGAGGCCCATTTTTTAAGGTATCTTTGACCAACAGATGCATATCTGTATTCCAATTCATGTGAAATCCATAGATTAGGGACTAGTGAATTTATTTCAGTTGACTGATTTCCTCATATGAACTGTAACTCAGTAAAATCAATGAAATTGTTGCATGTTGCGTTTATATTTTTGTTCAGTATAAAAACTAATAACACTAGGAAATCAGCTCAAAGTGATTTTAATTTTAAGAAATCTGTTCCGAAGTGTTCCCACACATAATAGAGAGACGTGATCGTATAGAAATGTAAGGAAGGTCTGAAATGATTGTTTTAGACAAATATATGTTTGGGCTTCTTGCGGTCAATTTGCAGTCTACAAATTATTTGTAATTATGTTCCGCTCCAGACAAAATGACTTGCTTCTGAATCTAGTTGACCCCTGCATTAGTAGGGCGGCGCACAATTGGCCCAGCGTCGTCCGGTTTAGGCCGTCATTGTAAATAAGAATTTGTTCTTAACTGACTTGCCTAGTTAAATAAAGGTACAAATAAATACAACATAGGGGTTTGGTATTGTCATTATATCTTTTTTTTCCTTCAATAAAATAAGAAGGGAAACATCCTGTAATACAGGTATCCTTGAATTTCAGAAAAGGTCTAGCCAATATTGGATAACTGTATATGGAGTTGCTTGGTTTTGTACAGGGCAATGAATATATGGTACAGGGTGTGTCTCACAATCCTGTTGCGTTTACCCCGGTTCCCCAATTGGTGGAAGTCACAGTACATTATGATTTGCTCGAAGGTTATTGGTTAACACACTGGAAGAAATCCGCCCCGCATCTGGATCTTCTTTCTCTTGTGCTGCCCAGAAGGTTCCAGGCCGTTGTCCCACACACACTGTCACGATGATGGGCCAACAGGTTTTCGTGCTGAGTAAGTTGATAGAAAAACCATAAGCAACGAGAAATGTAACATCTTAACTTTGATTTCGGTGGAAATCTGACGCATTTGGATGTTTTTGTCGTTTGTAATATCCTGACAAGCGGCCAGTACCGGCTACACAGGTAGCCAGCAACAAAGCATGTGCTTCTGCTTCCTTGCCGACCACTGACAGTGCTAGCTAGCGTTAGCAAGGTATTTAGCTAGTAGGCTAACTTGCTCTTTGTATGACTTTCTTGGCCGTAACGTTACAAAAACCTATCTGGCTGGTTACAGTACATTTTACACAACCGCTAACGTTAAGTGCTCAACTAAAATGTCCATTCTCAAGAATACAATTTGCAATGACGTTACACATTGACAATAATCTTTTCGGCAACATTAGTGAAACTCAAAGTTTGACTCAAATCACTGCAATTTGAACCTGGTCGTCGGAGCTTCCAGGCATGTCAACATCAGACAGCTCCTGCATGTCAGTAACTAGCATGTCAGATTATTTAAGACAACTTTGGTGCTGTATTTGTGTGTCGTTTAGTAACTATGTATCTGTTAGCTGCGAGGCATATTATTACAGTGTAAAATGTCAGCCTTCCAAAATACGAGACATCCATAATCCACACACGATACGCCTAGCTAGCTATTGTATGATGTAGGTAGGTAGCTAGTGAGCTACAGATGTGGGATCTTAATTTGTACATGGAAATCAAAAGGTGTAGAACAAACGTAGACTGGTTGGATCATAAGAGGTAACTAGACTAATTGCTGTAATGATGTTTTGGTCTGCTGTGTTTTTGCAGCAATATTTTACACAATATAGTATTAACTCCGTTCTCATGTTCCCTACAGGCCAGAATATGAAGAGGGAGTCTGGACGGAAGGTTCAGACCGGAAATATCAGTGCAGCCAAGGTGAGGTCCCATTTTTTTTACATTTATTTTACTAGGCAAGTCAGTTAAGAACAAATTCTTATTTTCAATGACGGCCTTAACTGCCTGTTCAAGGGCAGAACGACAGATGTCAGCTCGGGGATTTGAACTTGCAACCTTTCGGTTACTAGTCCAATGCTCTAACCACTAGGCTACCCTGCCGCCCCATTAGTTAGTGGCTTCCACTGTACTTGGTTGAATAACATAGCTATGTTATTTCAACATAATTGTATGTTTAATTGCTGACTATGGGGCCCAGTACTAGGGCTGGGATGATACCAGTATCGTGATAATTGCTAGCATGGGGGGGCATGAAGCGGTCTAAACTTCTTTTGGAAAGCAGCCCTAATGTTGGAAACTAACATGTTGTTATCTAAAGTCACATTTATTTTCCAAGCTATAGCACACATTATTTTACATACAGCGGGTGTTTAAGGACCAAAGAGAGTCTGCTTTTTCATTTTTGCCATGGAAAAAATATTGCGATACTGGTATCTTCACATCCCTACCTATTACATTGCTTCTGTAGCTCAATTGATGAGGAATGTAGGATAGCTATGATGCATTGCTTGTTGACACTATATAGATAAACCTTTTTTTCGTGTGTGTGTTGTAGACGATCGCAGACGTCATCAGAACATGCCTGGGACCAAGGGCCATGATGAAAGTGAGCTATAGGTTTATTTTTATCCTCAGGTTTTTGTCACAGTTTTGCTT
Source organism: Oncorhynchus nerka (assembly GCF_034236695.1). Classification (NCBI taxonomy): domain Eukaryota; kingdom Metazoa; phylum Chordata; class Actinopteri; order Salmoniformes; family Salmonidae; genus Oncorhynchus; species Oncorhynchus nerka. The sequence continues at coordinate 65,343,794 of NC_088399.1, read as the reverse complement.
GAAACATACTTTATGGTAGCACTTGAATTGGGGAAACCATAACATGCTTTGTTTGTAGATGCTTTTGGACCCCATGGGTGGGATTGTGATGACCAACGATGGCAACGCTATCCTGAGAGAGGTGAGAAGAGCACACTTGCTATGATTCCCAATACGTCTACTTCCATGCAGAAAATATCAATGTTCAGTGCCCCAGTACAAAGCCCACCTCCTTCCCCCTGTCTCTGCTTCCACAGATCCAGGTCCAGCACCCGGCTGCCAAGTCCATGATTGAGATCAGCCGCACTCAGGACGAGGAGGTGGGAGACGGCACCACCTCTGTCATCATCCTGGGTGAGTCACCACATGCCCAATACTGTGAATAAATACACTGCACCATCAGGTCTATTCTCATAGTAGTAGTACACTAGTAATCCAATCCAGCCTATTCTTTATGTATTACTGTATTACTGTGTCTCAACCAGGCCAATCATTTAGTGGTTTTAGGGGCAAGGCCATTTAAAAAAAATGTTTTAAACATTTATTTAACTAGGCAAATCTGTTCAGAAAAAAAATGGTGTTTAAAATGCCGGTCTACACCGGCCAAACCCGGGCGATGTTGGGCCAATTGCAGACCTGCCAACATGCACGCGTTTTGCGTACTAACTACGCAATTATCTGTCCACGTACGAGATCCGAGTTAAAAGTATGCAGAAATGAATAGGGCCTGATTGATTTTTTTTTTTTAAACATTTTAAAAATGTACATTTTAACTCTGCGTCCCATTAGTTGTGTTTTCCACGCAACCTGATAGACCGTTCCTGCTAATAGTATGTTGGAACATTTATAGCCTGCTGCCGTGTGCGCATTGCTGCGCTTATAATGTGAAGAAATAATAGGTTATCAACATTTTAATATAGAAATTCTGATCTGTTGCATCAGCCTCATTGCTTTTAAAATGTTGTTTTGATGTATGGTAGTAGTATTCATTTGGGGTTTTATCATCCCACAACTGTCCCAGAGCGTCTGTTTGGAATGTTTCTTTCTTGTACAGAACGACAAGCTGACCCATAGAATAGGTCAACTTATGTGAGATAGTAGATTGACATAGGTTAGTGCTTTTGCTGTTTGTTACTCATCTTGTTAGCTGACAAAGTAAACATGGACAGATCTAACGTCTTCAATATGTGCCTCGGAATTCCGTAAGGATGCACGCGCCGTTGTATCCCCAATGTTTCTTACATCACTAGTAGTCTACTCCGGAGCTGCGATGCCTGTGAAAAGGACCTGATCACGTGACGGGCATTGACTAATAAGAATATAAATATCTGAGAGAGCCATGTGAGTGAGGGGTGCTTCGGAGCAGGGCGCTTGGCATCTGGGAGAAGGGAATTTGTATTATTATATTCAGCCCAAGGGCACAACAGCCACTTTGGCCGCAAGGCGGGGATTTTTTTAGGGGGCGTTTCGGCCACAGAAGGGGGCATCGACAGCCATGGCCGGGCGGAGACATCCATACATTTTGTGCATCTCTCTAGCGGGTGAGATGCTGTCCGTGTCAGAGCAGTTCTTGGAGCAGCAGATGCACCCGACGGTTGTCATCAGCGCCTACAGACATGCCCTGGATGATATGCTCAACCTGCTCAAAGATATCAGGTACTGTTCCAGCCTCGACCGCCCACCCCCACACACACACACAACCTTTTAATCGTTAAGGGCTGAATTCTATCTTGACATCTGTATAACTTCACTTCTTATGCAAATCTGTGATTGCCATTAACCTGTGATTTTATATGAAGTCTAGAGCTTTGGCCCAAATACTTTTTCTGGTCACTGCATGTTTCATGTCAAACTGATCCACTTTCAAAATGCAAGATATGTTTTAGACCTGCATTTTAAGGTGAAAGTCATTCATCTTAGCAGCCATTGTCATCTTACTTCTCTGGAGTCCAGAGCAAGCAGGTTACGGCCGAGTTGTATGTTGCAGGATCGGCTGGAAAGCATGGTCTGTCTGCAGCCTTTTTCTTCCTCACAAATATTGTAACATATTCTGGTAAATGTATTACATCTTCATCCCATAAGTATTGAAGGCAGTGCGACGTTACAGCTATGTTATCTTTAGACAGATAGCCAGTTGCCACCCAAACTTGGCCTAGATCTGTCTGAAGTATGAAAATTATCAACGAATCTTCAGAAAGCCTATTCTGGCAAAGATGCGTCTGTAGCACAGTGCTAAACTTTTTATTTATTTAAACGTACTATGTTTTTGCCAGCAAAAACTGGAGAAAATGAAACCAGTGCTTTCTGGTCATTAACCTGGATATGCATGCCCGCCTTTGTGTGCCAAATGCTGATGACTGGTCAAGAGTCAAGACACTTTTTGGTTCTGAGGCACAGATGAGATGTTTTTGAGACAGGCCTACAGTATTGTACCAAATTATGTTAGTAACCAGATCGAATAGGCAAATGTATAAATATACAATACAAATAGTATCTGTAGACTATTAAATTGTAGGGAAAATACGTATTTTTCCCATTCAGTTTTAACCCCCCCACAAAAACCTTCTCGTGACCCCCAGTTTGAGAACCATTGTTTTAGGTGGCAACCGCTTTCACACTCATAACATTTGTTTAACAACTCTCTTCTCCTCCCAGCACCCCAGTGGACGTGAGTGACAGGGAGATGATGCTGAAGATCATCAACTCTGCCATCAATACCAAGGCTCTGAGCCGCTGGTCTGACATGGCCTGCAGCATTGCCCTGGACGCCGTCAAAACTGTGGAGATGGAGGAGAACGGACGCAAGGAGATCGACATAAAGAAGTACGCCAAAGTAGAAAAGGTAATGGTCAAAGTGTGTCTTTTTTAATGTTTGTTTTCCTGTGCAGTCCAAGTTCTGCTTCATCCTTTGTGTTAATGTGTTTGTCCAGGTTCCCGGTGGGATCATCGAGGACTCGTGCGTGCTCAGAGGTGTGATGGTAAACAAGGACGTGACCCACCCGCGCATGCGCAGGATGATCAAGGATCCCCGTATTGTGCTGTTGGACTGCTCCCTGGAGTACAAGAAGGGAGAGAGCCAGACTGATATTGAGATCACTCGTGAGGAGGACTTTGCCCGCATCCTGCAGATGGAGGAGGAGTACATCCAGCAGATCTGTGAAGACATCATCCGCCTCAAGCCTGACCTCATCTTCACAGAGAAGGGCGTCTCGGGTATCCCACGCTGCTTCAAAATGCATTGTTCTTGTTAAGGCCTATGTCTGATGCAACTGACTTTTTAATTTTTTTTACCGCAACTATATTTTGCCTCTTTCTTCAGACTTGGCTCAGCACTACCTAATGAAGGCTAACATCACGGCTATTCGCCGTGTAAGAAAGACTGACAACAATCGGATCGCCAGGTAAGCCAATTGAAAGCAATTATCGCAAGCAAAAACATGTTTAAATTTCACCGTTTTGCTCTGTGTCATGTTACTATGTACATAGCTAGCGAATGACCGAGCACTTTCATTGCGTATTGGTTTATTTTGGCTTCTTTTAACAGGGTGTATAGTCTTCACAACTACTGCTCTAACCTATTTCCTTGTTATCCCTTAGGGCGTGTGGCGCACGCATTGCCAGCCGTACGGACGAGCTGCGCGAAGGGGACGTGGGCCTGGGGGCGGGCTTGTTTGAGATCAAGAAGATTGGAGACGAGTACTTTGCCTTTGTCACAGAGTGCAAAGACCCTAAAGCCTGCACCATCCTGCTGAGAGGAGCCAGCAAGGAAATCCTGGCGGTGAGAAACTGAGAATAAAGCTTTCAAAATAATATGCTCTTTTTATTGTGCAACAATCACTAAGTGCTAAAAGAGAGGGAGGATAATGTAAAGAATGATGTTAATGGGATGAGTCTCTGCTTCCTCCACTCCCCTCCTAGAACTTGTTTTTTTTGTAAGTCACAAGTTATCAGCGCAAAGATGACTAAATTTTACTTGTGTTCTGAAATCTCTCTCTTTCCCCCATTTACGTCTCTCTCCCAGGAGGTGGAGCGTAACCTGCAGGATGCCATGCAGGTGACCCGCAATGTGCTGCTGGAGCCCAGCCTGCTGCCTGGCGGTGGCGCTGCCGAGATGGCTGTGTCCCAGCGGCTGATGGAGCTCTCCAAGACCCTCACTGGTGTGGAGCAGTGGCCCTACCGTGCCCTGGCCCAGGCCCTGGAGGTCATCCCCCGCACCCTCATCCAGAACTGTGGCGCCTCCACCATCCGTGTGCTCACCTCCCTCAGGGTAAGAGAGCGACAGAGACTGAGAGAGTCAAAGGTAGAACCTCATACCATCTCGGAGGAAGACCGATGGGAGCGTGTGTGCGCAAGCGTGAGAGAGGGTGTGAAAGGGAGATGGAGGTTTTACTGTACATTATAGTGGCCTTTTCACTGAGATCCATCCCCACTCCAGGCCAAGCACACCCAGAAGGGCAGTGTGTCGTGGGGGGTGAATGGAGAGACTGGCACCCTGGCTGACATGACCTCCCTGGGCATCTGGGAGCCACTGGCCGTCAAGGCCCAGACCTACAAGACTGCAGTAGAGGTGAGACTTCCAACCACCTGCTCAATACAATGTTGAGGGCATTGATGCGCTACACAGGTGTTCATTAGTTACAGTTCCTTCAGAAAGTATTCACACCCCTTTACTTTTCCCACACTTTTTTACAGCCTAAATTTAAAATGGATTCAATTGAGATTTTGTCTCTGGCCTACACAAAATACCCTGTAATGTTAAAGTGGAATGCTTTTAGACATTTTTACAAATGAATAAAAAATGAAAAGCTGGAATGTCTTGAGGCAATAAGTATTCAACCCCTTTGTTATGGCAAGCCTAAATAAGTTCAGGAGTAAAACATTTTCTTAACAAGCGCCATAATAAGTTGCATGGCAATACTATCATTTAACATGATTTTTGAATAACTACTTCATCTCTGTACCCCACACATAGAATTATCTGTAAGGTCCCTCAACTGAGCAATGAATTTCAAACAGATTCAACTACCAAGACGGGAGGTTTCCCAATGCCTCACAAAGGGCACCTGAAATCAAATGTTGGTTGCGTAAACATATTTTGCAGGTGCAGTGAAATGCTTGTTTCTAGCTCCAACAGTGCAGTAATAACTAACAAAACTATATATATGAAATATCAGAATGAGCAATGTCAGTCCGAAATAAATATATATTTATATGATGGTGTGTGTATAGACATTATGGACAGTATATGAATAGAAAAGGTGTGTACAGCAGTAGCTTTATAGGATGAGCCTTGACTAGAATACACCTATTGGTTGATGGGTATAAAATAAAAAGCAGACATTGAATATCCCTTTTGAGCATGGCGAAATTATTAATTACACTTTGGATGGTATATCAACACACCCAGTCACTACAAAGATACAGGCGTCCTTCCTACCTCAGTTGCCGTAGAGGAAGGAAACCGTTCAAGGATTTCAGAGGCCAATAGTGACTTTAAAACAGTTTGTGTTTAAAGGCTGTAATAGGAGAACTGAAGATGTATCAAAATGCATTAAAAGTAAAACTGCAAAGAAATTCGTTTTATGTCCTAATACAAAGCATTATGTTTGGGGCAAACACAACACAAGAGTACCACTCTTCATATTTTCAAGCATGGTGGTGGCTGCATCATGTTATGGGTATGCTTGTCATTGGCGAGGACCACAGTTTATTTTTATCCTAAAAAAACTAAGTAATAGAGCTAAGCACAGGCAGAATCCTGGTTGTCTGCTTTCCAACAAACACTGGGAGACAAATTCACCTTTCAGCAGGACAATAACTTAAACACAAGGCCAAATGTAAACTGAGTGAACAAAACATTAAGAACACCTGCTCTTTCCGTGACATCGCTTTCACCCTTATTGATGTATCTTGTTAAATTCACTTCAATTAGTGTAGATGAAGGGGAGGACACGGGTTAAATATATTTTTAAGCCTTCAGAAAGATTGTATGTGTGCCGTTGAGGGTCAATGGGAAAGACAAAATATTTAAGTGTCTTTTCAACGGGGCATGGTAGTAGGTGAGAGGCGCATCGGTTAGTGTCAAACTGCAACACTGCTGGGTTTTTCACACTCAACAGTTTCCCATGTGTATCAAGAATGGTCCACCACCCAAAGGACATCCAGCCAACTTAACTCAACTGGGAAGCATCGTAGTCAACACAGGCCCACATCCCTGTGGAACGCTTTTGACACCTTGTAGAGTCCATTCCTCTATGAATTGAGGCTGTTTTGAGGGCAAAGGGGGGGGGTGCCACTGGTGGTTATGAAGGTGTTCCTAATGTTTTTTAGGCTGGAGTTGCTTACCAAGATGACATTGAATGTTTCTGAGGGGCCTAGTAACAGTTTTGACTTAAATTGGTGTAAAATATATGGCTAGACTTCAAAAATGGCTGTCTAGCAATGATCCAAAACCAACTTGAGGGAGCGTGAAGAATAAAAAATAATTTTAAAAAGTGCAAATATTGTACAATCCAGGTGTGCAAAGCTCTTAGACTTACCCAGAAAGACTCAGCTGTAATCGCTGCCAAATGTGATTCTAACATGTGTAAATGTGCTAAAATATCTAAACATGTTGTCATTATGGGGTGAGATTTTTAATCCATTTTGAATTTAGGTTGTAACAATGTGTAAGTCAAGGGGGTATGAATACTTTCTGAAGGCACTGTACATATTGTTTGGCTATGCAGTTCTACTCCCTTGGACTCCTTCTTTCTCTCTCCAGACAGCCATCTTGTTGCTGCGCATCGACGACATCGTCTCTGGACATAAGAAGAAGGGAGATGAGCAGACAGGAGGAGGACAGGGCGCCGAGTAGAGGGGTAGAAGGATTGGGAACAAAGAGGAGGAAGAGGGTAATGGAGGAATAGGCAGTCGGAGCTATTTCTTGTTGTTGCATTGTTGAAGGAACCTGCAAGTAAGCATTTTGTTGGACGGTGTATACCATGTGTATCCTGTACATATGATTAATAACATAACAGCACTGTTTTATAAACCTCTCACTCAGATATGACATTTGTTATGGTCACTAAGCAGACTGGGATAGGGTTTGTTGCATGTATTACATACTGTATGAATGTACTGGATTTGGTACCAAGGAACTCAAGTTTAGTTTGGTTTGTTTGTGTGTGGTGTGTTTGTGCAGTATTTATGGCAGTAAGATGTGACTGAATATGTTCTCCTGGGATCAAGGTTTACCTCGGTTAGTCTCACGAGGCATTTATTTGTTTGGAAGAGCTCCTTCGTGACTTGAGTTGAATAACGGTTGCCAATGGATGGTGACCAAATCATGTGACGAAGTCATTTGAATGAACTACTAAAGCACTGTGATCCTATAGAAAAATAGACCTTGCAAATTATTTATAGCCTGCAATGTCTACCTCTGAAGGTCCTTTTAAATGCTGCATTATATGGATTGGATCGTCTTGCATTTCAATGAGAGTGCTTTTTTTCTGCAAGAAATAGTTGGAGTTACAGTGTCTCTGGTTCTGAATCCTGTTACTCCACCAGACCATTTCCCTCCATTACCCTTTGCCTGGGGCTGTTACCTGTGATAGAATCAACCTCAATAAACGTGGATACAAATGACACAGGCCTATGTTTGTTTCATTCACTTTGACGCCCATGATGTGTGTTTGATTATGATTCTCTCACCACTTTTGTTAACAATGTAGCTTAGCCTATGGTGAAATGTTTCATTAATTGCTAAGGTGGCATTACATTTGCTGCATCGTGAAATCCAGAGTACTTAAGTAAAAAAATACTTTAAAGTCCTACTTAAGTAGATTTGTTTGGGCTATATGTACTTTACTATTTTTTTTTTGACAACATCGACTTCACTACATTCCTAAAGAATGTACTTTTTACTCCATACATATTCCCTGACACGCAAAAGTACTTTCATTTTGAATGCTTAGCAGGACAGAATATGGTCCAATTCTCACACTTATCAAGAGCTCATCCCTACTGCCTCTGATCTGGCGGAATCAAAAAATGGAATTAAGAAAAATCTAAAATATTAGGATGAGCAATGTCACAGTGGCATTGACTAAAATACAGTATATACATATGAGATGAGTAAAGCAGTATTTAAACATTATTAAAGTGACTAGTGGGTGCTGTAGATGTCGGAGGGCAGGCAGTGTGCCCCCAGTGATGCGTTGGGCAGACTACACAACCCACTGGAGAGTCCTGCGGTTGCGGGCGGTGCAGTTGCCGTACCAGGCGGTGATACAGCCGCCTTCACCACACTGTGGGTGGACCGTTTCAGATCGTCAGTGATATATACGTCGAGGAACTTGAAGCTTTCCACCTTCTCCACTGCGGTCCTGTCAATGTGGATGGGGGCGTGCTCCCTCTGCTGTCCACGATCAGTCCACGATCAGCTCCTTTGTTTTGTTGACATTGAGTGATGAGAGGTTATTTTCCTGGCACCACTCAACCAGGGCCCTCCCCTCCCTGTAGTTTCTCGTCACTGTTGGTAATCAGGCATACTACTGTAGTGTTGTCTGCAAACTTGATTGAGTTGGAGGTGTGCGTGGCCACGCAGTCATGGGTAAACGGAGTACAGAAGGGGGCTGAGCACGCACCCTTGTGGGGTCCCTGTGTTGAGGATCAGCAAAGTGGAGGTATTGTTTCCTACCTTCAACACCTGGGGGCGGCCTGTCAGGAAGTCCAGGACCTAGTTGCACAGGGCGGGGTTCAGGCCCAGGGCCCCGAGCTTAATGATGAGCTTGGATTTCACTATGGTGTTGAATGCTGCGCTATAGTCAATGAACAGCATTCTTACATAGGTATCCCTCTTGTCCAGATGGGATAGGGCAGTGCGATGGCGATTGCATTGTCTGTGGATCTATTGGGGCGGTAAGCAAATTTAAGTAGGTCTAGGATGTCAGGTAAGGTAGAGGTGATATGATCCTTAACTAGCCTCCCAAAGCACTTCATGATGACGGAAGTGAGTGCTACAGGGCGATAGTAATTTAGCTCAGTTGCCTTTGCTTTCTTGGGTACAGTAACAATGGTAGACATCTTGAAGCAAGTGGGGACAGCAGACTGGGATAGGGAGAGTCAGTAAACACTCCAGCCAGCTGGTCTGTGCATGCTCTGAGGATGAAGCTAGGGTTGTACGTCGGACACGGAGAAGGAGAGCCCACAGTCCTTTGTAGCGGGCCTTGTCGGTGGCACTGTTTTATCCTCAAAGCGGCGAAGTTTAGCTTGTCGGGAAGCTAGACATCAGTGTCCACTTAACACAAATGCTTAATTTGTAAATTATGTCTTGAGTGTTGGAGTGTGCCCCTGGCTATCTGTAAAATAAATTTAAAAACGAGAATTGTGCCTATTGGTTTGCCTAATATAAGGAATTTGAAATTAAGTATATATACTTAAGTATATTTTAGCAATTACATTTACTTTTGATACTTAAGTATATTTAAAACCAAATACTTTTAGACTTTTGCTCAAGTATTTTACTGTGTGACTTTCACTTTTACCAGAGTATGACAATTGGGTACTTTTTCCACCACTGCTGAACTCGATACTGACGGGTCAGCTGAATACAAATCAGCTGATCAAATAAAGTACTAGGCACGTGATTCCTCCATGTGTATGCCGAAAAAGAAAGATGGCGGCGGAGATTTTGTACACAATCCACGTTTATGTCTTATTGTTGCTTTTAACGGTTCGGTTTTCTTCTAGTTTTATCCGCAATGGTGATAACTACCGTCGGAATGTAAGTTGGGTAGTACATTGTTGTTTACATTTCTGTTGTACAGTGATAAAGTGCTATAAAAGGTTGCTAACGTTAGCTAATCTTTTGCTGACCAGATAAAGTAGTAAAAACGTACTGTAAGGCGTTAACGTTAGCTAACTGACGCTTTGAGAATTTAGTTAGCAAGCTAACCAACGTTACTGCTAAATAGCAAGTTATACATTTGAGCTAGTTGGTGATTACTAACATTTTTGATATACGTGTTTGGGTTTGTATTTATAGCTCTAGCCATATTGTAATGATGACCAACAATCTATAAAACTGTAATTTACCAGTGGTGTGAAGTACTTAAGTAAAAATACTTTAATGTACTTAAGATGTTTTTGGGGGTATCTGTACTTTACTATTTAAATTTGACTACTTTTACTTCACTACATTCCTATATAAAATGCTGTATTTTTTTTACTCCTTACATTTTCCCTGACACCCAAAAGTACATGCTACATTTTGAATGCTTAGCAGGACAGAAATGGTCCAATTCATGCAATTATCAAGAGAACATGCCTGGTCATCCTTACTGCCTCTGATTTGGCGGACTCACTAAAGACAAATGCTTAGTTTGTAAATTATGTGGGAGTGTTCCCCTGACTATCCGTAAATAAAATAAAAACATGAAAACCGTGCCATCTGGTTTGTTTAATATAAGGAATTTTGATACTTAAGTAGATTTAAAACCAAATACTTTTAGACTTTCACTGAAGTATTTTACTGGATGACTTTTACTTAAGTCATTTTTTATGAAGGTATCTTTACTTTTACTCAAGTATGACAATTGGGTACTTTTTCCACCACTATCATTTTACCCATTGTTGGACCCCAGCCAACAATGCATACTGTAGCGACATGAGGCTCCACAATCCCTTCTGGTTGTGGTGGTGTGATTTTGAACTAGGGACATACGGAAAGTTGTCAGACCCCTAGACTTTTTTCACATTTTGTTACGTTACAGCTGTATTCTAAAATGTATTAGATTTTAATCCATCTACACACCGTATCCCATAATGACAAAGCAAAATGTATTTAGTTGTGTGTGCAAATTTATAAAAAATAAGTATTCAGACCCTTTGCTATGACATTTGAAATTGAGCTCCGGTGCATCCTGTTTCCATTTATCATCTTTGAGATGTTTTGACAACTTGGAGTCCACTTGTGGTCAATTCAATTGATTGGACATGATTTGGAAAGGCGCACACCTGTCTATATAAGTTCCCACAGTTGACAGTGCATGTCGGAGCAAAAACCAAGCCATGAGGTCGAAGGAATTGTCCATAGAGCTCCGAGACAGGATTGTGTCAAGGCACAGATTTGTGGAAGGGTACCAAAACATTTCTGCAGCTTTGAAGGTCCCCAAGAACACAGTGGACTCCCTCATTCTTAAATGGAGGAAGTGTGGAACCACCAAGACTTACTTGACCTGGCTGCCCAGGTGAACTGAGCGATCAGGGGACAAGGGCCTTAGTCAGGGAGGTGACCAAGAATCCGATGGTCACTCTGACAGCTCCAGAGTTCCTCTGTGGAGATGGGAGAACCTTCCAGAAGGACAACCATCTCTGCAGCTGTCCACCAATCAGGCCTTTATGGTAGAGTGGCCAGGTGGAAGTCACTCCTCAGTAAAAGGCACATAACAGTTTGGAGTTTGCCAAAAGGCACCTAAAGACTCTCAGACCATGAGAAACAAGATTCTCTAGTCAGATGAAACCTAGATTGAAGTCTTTGGCCTGAATGCCAAGAGTCACGTCTGGAGGAAACTTGGCGCCATCCCTACAGTGAAACATCGTGGTGGCAGCATCATGCTGTGGGGATGTTTTTCAGTGACAGGGCAGGGACTGGGAGACTAGTCAGGATCCAGGGAAAGATGAACGGAGCAAAGTACAGAGATCCTTAAGGAAAACCTGCTCCAGAGCGCTCAGGACTGGGGTGAATGTTCACCTTTTCAACAGAACAATGACCCTAAGCACACAGATCAAGTCAACATAGGAGTGGCTTCAGGACAAGTCTCTGAATGTCCTTGAGTGGCCCAGCCAGAGCAGGAGCTTGAACCCGATCAAACATCTGGGGACACCTGGAAAATGGCTGTGCAGCGATGCTCCCCATCCAACCTGACAGAGCTTGAGAGGATCTGCAGAGATGAATGGGAGAAACTCCCCAAATGCCAAGCTTGTAGCGTCATACCCAAGAAGACTCGAGACTGTAATCGCTGCCAGAGGTGCTTCAACAAAGTAGTAAAGAGTCTGAATGCTTATGTAAATGTGATATGTGCAAAAATGTCTAAAAACCTGTTTTTGCTTTTTCATTATCTGGTATTGTGTGTAGATTGAGAGAGATTTGGAAAAAGTCAAGGAGTCTGAATACTTGCCGAAAGTTTGGGTTTTGCATTTTTCATAATTTTTTATTTAATTGAACCTTTATTTAATTAGGCAAGTCGGTTAAGAACAAATTCTTATTTACAAGGATGGCCTAGGAACAGTGGGTTAACTGCCTTGTTCAGGGGAGAACGACAGATTTTTACCTTGTCAGCTCAGGGATACTCTAGCAACCTTTCGGTTAGTGGCCCAACGCTCTAAAAATGAGGGTACCTGCCGTCCCAGTTGCTGAGATAGCTAAATCAAATGGTGCTGAAACAAATATAAACCAAACACTACTCTGCTGGCAATCCAGCCATGTCAGATATGAATGAATATTGATTAGGAACGATCTCATTTGAGACCTGCTTTCTTACCAAGTCAGGAGCAATCAATATGTTTTTAGTGTTATTGGCCTGAGCAGGACTCTGTGCAAATCTGTTATTGATTCATGAATCACCTCTGTTTACAATTTCAGTTTGCTTGTATGATTCTCACCTGTGTCGCTATAGAAAAATGAGAAAACATACTCTCTGTTTTACATACCTCTTCCCAGGTATCCCTGGAGCTGAACCCTGGTCTGAACTCCTTGCTGACACCGCTGCCCCCTGGTGTTGGCTTGGTCCATGTGCGGGCGGTCGGCAAAAACAACACACTGCATTACCTCCTCTGCAGCCAGGGGGCGCCCGCGTTACTACTGGTGCACACAAGCTCCATTTCATCCATGGTGGAGGTAGACTGGCCTGCCTTCCTCATGCAAAATACCACAGGCAGCCTGAAAGTGACTCCAGAGAGCAGTGTTCTGTACAGCAACGCACTTGTCTTTACCAGGGTGAGTCACAAGTAGTTCTAAATGGATGGTCATCGTTTTCATAAGTGTCAGTTGAGGTGATATTCTGGTGGCTGATATAGGTCACATGACTGTATTTCATCCAAATGCATAAAACATAAAGACGAGGTGCTAGGTTTTGAACCATAATCCAGGTTATGGAAAGTAATCATTTGCATGGTCAAATTCTAGCTCTAGACATTTCTTGTAGATCATAAACGTTTGGATGGTTGTTGGCAATATGGTAATAGCTCTAACAAACACCTGGGTTTTAAAAACAGGTTGATTTCAGACTGGGCAGCCATACGTAACTCCTTCACTAAACCAACTAATTTGTCTGTCATCAGCTGTGGGAGTATGACGATGTCAACGACACAGCTGACCCTGAGCACCTACCCCCCTCCAGCTTTTTCCAGCCCTACGAGCTGCAGAATTTCACCTGGGGTGACCTGAACAAGACATTGGACCCCACAGGCCACACCGCCCTGCTTTGTGGAAGAGACGCCAGCGAGAGCTTCAGCAATGGCTCGCTCTGTCTGAAGGTAGGTGGAACTGGATCATCTAAAGCCTGCATGATGAAATTAGACATTTCATCATGAGAGATTCAGACCGTTGTCTGGATCCACTCAACAGATAGCATGGGACATGGTCTCATCTCCACTTTTAAAGTTCTGAAAATGTCTGACAAACTTTGATTTTATGATTTACTACTGATCAGGCAGATTGTACATTTTATTGCATGTTAGCTAGCCTGTATTCAACCATTATTTTCCCAACGTAGTTCTCAGCCTTTGATGTTGAGGGGCGTGACCAAGGCTGGCCCAGTCTCCTCCACAACGCTAACTCCTCCCAGCTGAGGGTGGGGCTGGACGGCTTGGCCCCGAGGTCCAATCGCTCCCGCTTTTCCCTAGAGCTACAGGCCGTGGGAAACACCCAGCCCATGAGCAGAGTGGACATGCTCCGGTCAATAGATGACGAATACACACCCTCCATATTCAAGGTAATGTTTGTGTGTGTGTTTATAGACATGCAGTTATACTGTAGTAAATATTACTGAGTAACAGAGTGTTTAGATGTTTATATTTCAACAAATTTTGTGTGGTTGATCATTTATGGTTGATTCACTGTTCTAAACCTTCTCTCTGTAGACTGTCACTAAAGCTGTCAGATTCTACAGTGATCTTGTCTTTCCTCTCCCTTAGGTATCTCAGTGGGTGTCCTCTCCAGTCAACTCCACCTCCCCTGTTCTTGGCTACGCCCAATGGAAGCCCGTGGCCTACCGCAGGCCGTCGCCTGTCTTTGAGGATGCCACTCCCTGCCGGCACTCAACACCTGTCCCTGTAGCCCAGCTTCCCCCCTCCGGCCTGGTGCGGGCTTATTTTGGAAGGGAGCACCAGACCACCGGGCTCAACATGACCTTCAGTATCACTGGAGACCCATTCTACAACACCACCAACTACCTTAGCTGGTAGGTAACTGTTTATATCCTATTGGTTCATATGTTGCATTTTAGCAAATTGAAATGAATTATACAGTAAATTGCAGTTTATAGCCCCACTGTTAACCAATCATCTCACACCACCACCAACTACCTGAAATTATAATGAAATTGTCATCACTGATGATATTCTTCCTTCTCTTGCTTTTTCTCTGTCTTATTGCCTAACCTTTTCTTCTTCCTAATTCAGGACTGTGTTGGTGGGACTGGGCTCTCCTCCTGTGGACTTGTTTTCTCCTCTGGTTCTGGTCATCATGGTGGTGGGGCTGGGCACTCCAATGCTGATCATCCTGCTGGGCGGGGTGTGTGTGTGTGTCCGCAAGAACAGGCCCCAAACGCACGTTTACGAGCCAATCCAGGATATGTGTCCCACCACATTTTCTAGCCAATGAAGAGAGACACCTCTGGGCACAGTTTTTCAAAAGTGATCTATCTGGATTTACCCTATCGGATACGATTAAATGCATAGAGAAAGTGTCCGGCGGGTGTCAATCTTTTTTTAAATGAGGTGCACTGATACATGTGGAATTACACCACTTGCACGGAGCTCTGTCTAATACGGCCATCCATTGTTGGCACAATCAACCAATAAGTCTTTGACAGAAACTCATTTCTAACCACTGGCATAATTTGGGAATGGGCTGAATCATCCTGTGGACGAGAGCCAATTAATGAGTGCGTTTATTTGTGCTTGTGAATGCCAAAGGCTCCCATCTCAGCCCTAACATTCCATGTGAGCATTTTTATAGGGCAAATTGTGAAAAGGCTTCTTACTGTAGTTGTACTTTATTATTATAATTATTTTAAACTCATGATTAAGTACACACTTTCAGTTCTGTGTAAAACAGTATATTATCTTATCATTGTTGCTCAACAAACAGTACACAATGACATGTTACACTGAAGCTGTCTGTTTGGCACTGCCAAGATAGGATATACTGACCTGACATGGGTCCTACACTGTCTAATGATCGACTCACGCACATATAAATATCTGACGACATTAGAAGAGTCAGAAGGGAGCAGGGTTTTTTTTTTTTTTTTACACTGATCTGAGGTCAGTTTTTATTGTAATGGTTTAATAATTGGTTAAGATAAGCTAATCCTGGATCTGCACCTGAAGGAGACCCACACCTGGAGCAGTGAGAGAAAAATAAATCTCAGGGAAGAACCTTATAGAAACAAGGTTTGTTGCTTTCTTTCCCAACCCCCTGGATGTTAGTTATTCTTTGGGGAAATGGGAAGCATAGTTTGGGTCCATGTGCTCTTCAAAGTAAACTGAAATGTGATCATTCTAAAATATGTTTTAGGCTTGTTTTAAATTCTTGATTAATGTTTATTTGAGCTTCAATGTGTCAGCTAAATTAAGTTAGAAATCGGTATGGGATTAGAAAATGTTTTGTATGATCTTGTAATTAATGTTACTTTGACACCCAGTGTTGATTGTTGCCACACAAAAGAAAATGGTCAAACTTCTCCTTTGGAATGAATTTAAAACATGCTTCATAATCAGGTTGCAATCACAGAGTAAATTACCATGTGGAGTTTTTACCTGTGTTTTTCAATTAGGCAACAATATGTTACCTTAATTTCAGAGCTAAACGCAAAATGTAATGCAAAAACACCAGTACCTGAAATATTATTATGCAATCTAATACACAGGTCATGTTCATTTTTATTTTGAGGAGACTTTACCTTTAAATTAACTGAATGGTAATGTATTGTCTCAATCCATACAATTGTCTTTTTTTTAAAGAAGAAATGGATAGGCAAGTTATTTACTGCTAATTTATTTTCTTTGTTAAACAATGTCTGGTACAGAAATGTCAACATGTTTTAAAAAAGCAACAAGGACCTCTAAATATAACTGGGTTCTTGGCCACATTTTATATACACAATATTGTTTTAGATTATATATATATATTTTTTTTCCATCTCTACAAGAGATGGGAAAAGGCAGGCTGTTAAATTATGTACATTTGTATTACAAAATATATATTTTCTTTACAAACTACACATCTGTTTTCATTATTCAACTACATTAACACTAAGACGCAGATGATGCCAGCTCTGGGCTGCATTTTTCCATTGCAGGCAAGCATTAAATTACAACTAAGAAAAAGTGCAGTCAGCTAACCAGTCATGTGAGGCAGTCAATGTCCAGTGACATGCTTTTCAAATCCCATGACATGGGACCTGTCCAATCACATGAGGACGCTGTAAGAAATACCATGTCCAATCAAATTATGTCCAGCAGTGAGAGATCCTGAAACGCATAGTTGGCTGTAGTTTATCTACAACTGACATTGCTGCCATCAGAGGATACCAAGAACGCCATCTTAGTTGAAAATAGTGTTCCTGGATGCATCCAATTCCCCAGGTCACCTAAGTAGGTTAGAGCAGTGTCCTTTCACAGAGTCCTCGACCATGTCTCCATCTGCCAGCTTGTTAAGCTCCTCCAGGTCTAGGGGATCGATCTGAAGGGGGTTATCCAGGGCAAAGGGGTCTGCATCAAATCCCAGCATGGGCAGAACTCCAGAGAAATCCTCAAAAGCTGTTTTGTCTATTAAGTGGGAAACAAAGATAAAGTGGATAAGAGAGAAAGATTATGACCGGGATTAAATCCCGGATGCGGGTTACAGGCATTATGGCTTTTAAAGGTAATGCTCCCGTACGCGGAGTTCCCATTCACGGTAAATGCTGCACATGTCGGCTCAATCGGAAATTGCCTTTAAAAGCCGCAATGCCTGTAACCCGCAATCTGATTTAATCCCGCCCAAAGTTTTAAAATAGACAAGATAAGATTTATAAAAGGTTTAAATCACGGTGGCAATTAAAAAAAAAAAAAGTTTATGATTCAATTGCCAGGTCCAACGTTTCAGGAAATGGACTTGTAACTGTCTGGATGAAACAATACCCTGTGTAAATTGAAAATAAGGTAACACTTCCCCCAAATGTTAACTATTTAACTGCAGCAAGCGATTAAAAAGTATAAGAGGGGGGAAGGAGTGGGTCCTACCTGTCATAAGGATGTTATGACAGTCCACACTGCTTTGGTTCTGGCAGTGGACGGACATCTGAGGTACTTGGATCCCACAGTAAACCCCTCCATCTTTCCCAACCACAGATTGAGGCCCAGAATCTCCCCAGAGAGGCTCCTTACTGAGTTGTCCCAGCTGTGCAGAGTTGTGGACAACCAACAAAGATTAGAGACCGTTAGATTAAAAGTATGGACACTGAATGAATCGACAGGTAAAATAGAGTTGTCCTTTCAATACTGTTAGATTATTTACAGTTTTAGGTCTTAGGTTACCTGCTGGGAAAGCGCCTGAGTCTGGCTGGGTGTGAGGTGTAGGCCCATGTAGGACTCATTCTGGAAATGATCCAGTATGGAAGAGTCCTAAGAAAGCAGAAAGGGGGCGAGTGAACCATTAATAGGGCTGCACATTGAAATTGCAATATTGACATGCGCATTACCCATATCGCAAGAGATCGATATCGCATGCAATTACATCCGTTTTGATAGTTAACTTGTTTTTTCTATCTTGCGGCTGCTTTCCTCACACAACAAGCCCGCACCCTGTCACTCTAGCAGCACAGTTCCCCAGTTAGATTCACTATACAGATTTGAGCCAGTTTGCTACAGTAGGAGAATAATCCTGCAGCAACAGGACATTTGAATTATTATGTGGATGATAATTAATGGACATGTTTGTAGGGGTTGATACATTTATGGTAAGGGAAAATCAAGTCTGAAATTTCAAAGTGGAAATTACAAACTTCAAATGCCTTTTTAAACCTAAAATACAATACAAGTTTTACAGGTACGTTCTCCTGCAACAGGGTTATCAAATTAAGATCCTACATCTAAGTTTGCCTGCAGTTATGTTAGGTCAAATGCATTCAACTGATTGTTCCAAACAAGAACGATGCTGTTTTCCACTTTTCTTCTACATTCTATTCCAACAGTTCACCAAAGTGTTTTGATCTATATTGCACATCAAACCGCAAAATTTGATTAAAAAATAGCAATTCCAGTTTTTGCCCATATTGTGTGGCCCTACATTTACCATCCCTTACTGACCAAACATCAAATAGCCTCTTACTGATCCTAAACATAGCCTAAACTGACCATAAACATAGCCTAAACTGACCCTAAACATAGCCTAAACTGACCCTAAACATAGCCTACATCACAGACAAAACAAAGAGGCTGATAAAAGTGCAAAATGTACACGGACACAAAGTCAAAATAAACAAACTCAAACTAGTGAAAACAGATGGGGTTATTCTCACATTGTAGAGGTCCGGACTGTTGTCCATGAAGGAGTTCATCTGTGAGGAGAGTTTGGTCAACTGAATCTGGTCCTTCTGACCTTGCACCTTTTGATGTGCCCAGCTCCTTCCCTGGACTTGGGTGTGATGCTTACGAGTCATCTGCATCGTTGGTACTTTTTGTGGGTTTGACATGTTCTGCCCACTCAAGTTGAGGCTCTGAGATGGCGGGTATGCACACTGGAGATGCCACTGATGTTGCTGCTGTTGCTGCTGCTGGTTACCATTTTGCAGCTGCTGCTGTTGGTATGGTTGAAACTGCTGGAGCTGCTGTTGCTGCTGTAGCACCTCATCTTGTCGAAGTGCTCGGTGTTGCTGAGGTTGTCTTTGGCATGCTTGTTGATACTGTTGCTGATGTGGGTTCTGCTGGTGTGGGTGTTGCGGGTGCAGCTGGTATTGTTGCCTTTGCTTCTCTTGCTGTTGCTGTGGGAGGTTTTGGTACACTTGTTTCTGTTGTTGCTGGTGCTCTTGTTGTCGTTGATGCTGTTCCTTTTGTAATTGATGTAAGTGTTGTTGCTGTAAGTTCTCACACTGGTTTGACCCACTTTGACATTGCTGTTTTGTGTCCAGGTCCTGACCTTCTGTCTGGACATGCTGGATCTGGCATTGATATACTTGATTTGGGTGTTGGTACTGTTGTTGATGGTGATATTCCACTCGTTGGAGATTGTGTGTCTGTGGGAGCTGTTGCTGTGGGTGTTGTTGAGGATGTTGTTGTTGCTGCTGCTGCTGCTGATGTACACCTCGTTGTTGTAGATCCCTGGATTTCTCGTGGGGTGGTGGCGTTTCCTGCGGTTCCTGCCTGGGTTGCTGCTGCCCCTCTGTCAGAGAATGCTGCCGCTGTGGCAGGCCTCTATGCATGGGCTGCTGAGCTGCTGGAGTACCCTCGTATTGAGGTTGGCAGTGACGATACCCTGGTGGCCTTGATTCCTGTGGTAATTGGTTGGTGTTCAGGAGAACTCCCTTGGAATTTAAATAAGAGCAATACATCAAACTGTCTTAATATGGAATTATATGAAATAATCGTATTAACGAAAACAATGATGTCACTTAAATTCCAGTTTGCTGGAGATACCTGAGTTATAGAAGATAACTTTGGAGACCCAACCGGTGAAAACTGTTTAGATTGGAGCCAGCGAGACTCTCCGCCAGTGGGAACGGCCAGTGGGCTGAGGGGAGTCCGCCTCCTTGACGGCGGCACCTGCGTCTGGCTCGTTGGACGTGGGGAGCAGGATAGCGAAGAGGAGGAGCAAGAGCGGGATCCACCAATCCCACTGCTGTAGCTACAGTGGCTAGTTGTGGATTGCAGGGATAGGCCGCTTAGGGAAGAACTGCTGAGGAAGGACTGGAGGGATTGGTTGCTAGGGGATGACTGCAGGGAAGTGTTGCTGAGTGAGAAGTTCAAGGAGCTGGAGCTCAGAGAGCTGGAAAGGGAGTGGCTGCTGAGAGAGGATTGGATATTGGGGATGCTGTGGGAGGACTGGAGCAATGGGTTACTGTATGAGCCTTGGAGAGACAACGACAAACCTGAGAATACAGAATAAATGGACACCATCATCACCATGTGAACATACCTCAACTGGCACCGACATACAGTAAGAACTTAGCACACAGACAAACACACCTGGCAAGGGAAATTCATGGTCCCTGGCTCCAAGGTGAGAGGGAGTTCCAGGTAGGTGGCCAGTGCTACAGGCAGTGGGTTTGTCTGGGTCCACACCTACTGGCTGTGGGGAGGGGAGGTGCAGGCTGGAGAGGTCGGGCAAGGAGCCACTCACATTGAGAGCGGACGGGACGTTGAGAGCACTGAACTGCTGATCTGGCGAGGACAGGATGCTGGGGAAAACCACAAGAGGGAAAGATGGGAGGTTCAGCTAGGGCCCAGGGGTTGACTTTCCTTTTGACCATATTCATTTGGAAAAGCGGAACTTACTTTACACCAGGGAATTTACGTGATTTGATTCCAGTGGGAAGTGCAGGACACTAGGATGAGAAACAATTAGCAAGGAAACATCAGCTACATCAATGGGGAAAATAGTCAGGCGTCTGCTAGACTCAATAGAGAAATATCGCACCCGTTCGTTCGCATAGGAAATATGAAGCATTGTGGATGGTTACATTGGCAGGAAAAGGGAGAATAATACCTTCTTGGTATTTCTTAATGGTTTTCCCTCTTCTAGGACATTCTCCTCAATCGGAGGCACTGGATATGGAAAGACTGAGTTGACAAAGAGGAAACCATCAAATTGGATTAACGCATGGCATAGAAAATAAAGGCATTCACTATAATTAACTAAGGACTAACGCAAGAACACCGAACACAATGCTATGACTATTTCAATACGACCGGAGGCATTGTGGACTTACCACCACGTCTGTTCCGTGAGGTTAAAGCCTGCTGGTTGGGGCTCAAATGGTCCCCTGTGTGGGTGTTCCTCACACTGGTGTGCAGGGCCGAGTCTGAGTTAGTTCTGGGGAGGAGAGCACACATCTTAGAGGGGAAAGCAAGAGCGTAGAAGAACAGCAGAGAAACACCATGGATACATTGCTCACCTATTAAGTGCTGTGATGGGAAGGTGCATCTGTTGGCTTTTGTCCACTGTGCTTGACCAGTTCCTTTTCGTGTGACAGAATCAGAGTCAAAATATGTATTAAGATATTTATTACGAAGTGAACTAAATATATCAGTTTGGATCCGTTACCTTCTCCAGCTGGGCTCGGGTGGTGGAGACAGATGAACTGAGCGGTAGGGAGAGTTGTCAGTCTGTGACGGAGTGTTAAGGCTACACACAGTGTCCTTAGAAAAACCTAGGCATAGACCTACTGTTGGCAAACAATGGTACGAAAAGTTGACAGGGCATTGTCTGCACTGTGCGGTGTGCATGATTAATCCCCTCCATCGGTTTCTTAAGTGGGTCAACTTTTAACCTCTTAGAAAAAAAGGTGCTGTCTAGAACCGAAAAGGGTTCTTTCGGCTGTCCCCATAGGAGAACCCTTTGAATAACCCTTTTTGGTTCTAGGTGGAACCCTTTTGGTTCCAGGTGGAACCATGTCCACAGAGAGTTCTACATGGAGCCCATAAAGGGTTCTACCTACAACCCAAAAGGGTTCTACCTGGAACCAAAATGGAGAGAGCCGAAGAACAGTAGTGTGGCATTTGACCCCAGCCCGCTTTTACACACAATAGATGTTTGGTCATCTTGCAATAGGCAGGAAGTAGGCTACTGTGGATTTAAGGCAATAGTTCACCCCTTTATTGCAATATAGAACTATTGCTTTACATCCACTTTTATGGTCGTCCTCCAGTGCTTGACTTGGGCAGGAGCTCACCGGAGCTGAGTACTGGCACCACCATTTTACTACTGTTTGAGCTCCTGTTCCTCTTCTAGAATATTAGCTCAAAAGTATTGTGGAGATCCTGCACCTAAATGTAAACAGTGCTGGCACCCAAAATGAGCACAGGCCCCTATTTTAGTCCAAGTCAAGCACTGTCGTCCTCCATGCACTTCAGATATCTGAAGTGCATGGAGGACGAACATAATTTCTGTGTGCTTACTTTACTAGAGTAGCAAATGGCTAATGTTAGCATTGACCATTAAAAAACCCTTAATAGCTTCTGCTTGTGCTTTAGACAACTATGAATCACAGCCAGTCCTATGTTAGTGTTCACCAATCTTTTTTTAGTCAAGATCACTTTCTAAGTCAAAATGCAAGCTGAGATCTACCGCTCAGGTTTAAATTAAATAAAAAATGTAAAAAATAAATAAAAATATGACTTAAAAAACATAAGCCTATAACAACATTAACCCATTGAAAACAGTTATGTATCAATGATGTTTGTGCAGTAGGCTATAGGCCCAATACCTTATCACTGCATATTGGCGACGCTTGAATTTCCCTGCCAATGTTGTTCTTCTCAGACCCTTTTGAAGTTATATTTCAAATAAATGGTATATAAGGTATATGATCACACTGGTAATATATCACTTAATGTATTACTTGTGAAAACATTTTTTTTTACTGGACTGAAGGCCTGCATCTGATGCTCAGTCTGAGGAGAGGTATTGGTATTTGGTATTTTATTAGGATCCCCATTAGCTGTTGCAAAAGCAGCAGCTACTCTTCCTGGGGTCCACACAGAACATGAAACATAATACAGAATGACACAATACAGAACATCATTAGACAAGAACAGCTCAAGGACAGAACTACATACATTTTTAAAAAGGCACACGTAGCCTACATATCGATGCATACACACAAACTATCTAGGTCAAATAGGGGACTCCCTGTCCC
Organism: Oncorhynchus nerka; assembly: GCF_034236695.1. Lineage (NCBI taxonomy): Eukaryota > Metazoa > Chordata > Actinopteri > Salmoniformes > Salmonidae > Oncorhynchus > Oncorhynchus nerka. Next base: position 65,320,710 of record NC_088399.1, on the reverse strand, counting down.
TTCTCTCTCCCTCCGCTGAGAAAAGGGACACAGTCCTCCAGCTGATGGCGAAACTTAAGTCGAACTGCATTACTTCTGCCTCGTGCACCAATTCATGTTGTTAGTCCTATGACCAGAGAAAGTGAAATATTCCTCGATATTAAAAAAGACACAAGCCGCAAATAATAACGCAATTTTATCGAAACAAACATTTTATGGCTTATTAAACTTTTGAATAAAGTGTTTACAGTGCTGAATAACAACTTAAACATGAACTTACTCATGAAAACAGCAGCTCTTTGCTATATTCATTGAGTCTCTCTCTAGTCATGGTTTTAAAAGCTTTGAAATTTCACACGATCAACTTCGCTGTGCGTTTGAGGCTTCTTTTTACAGTCTATGGCACGAGGAAACTTTTGGGACACAGTGATCTGAGCTATCTGATTGGCCTATAGGTGCACTTGATTTGCTATCTACTATGCAGGCTGGGCCTGCCGGGTAGGCGGAGTTCTACCTTCCATAGATATGAAATGGTTCAAAATGGGAACACCTTGCCTTCCCGGCGCTAGGGCTGCTGAATCAAGTGCACCTACCGTCAACAGCACGAAACAAATACGAAAATAGGAACGCAAGGCTTTATCGTTGTTTTTTTAATGAAATGTTTGGTGATTGACTAGGACTGGCTGGACCGGTTGGTGACCACTGTCCTATGGGATCAACTAAGCAATACAGACATTGTTACGCTAGCAGTGACCTCACTTCACTTTGTCACTTTAAGTGACCCGTCACTGCCTGCCCTTGACTGAGCATAAAGGATACATGTCTCCTGTTTGGCCTGACTGGGAAACTGAGCCGCCCCTCTCCTTGTGTCCGCTCTGCCATTGGGTGAAGTCTTATGGGGCAGCCATTGTCTGGACTACAGGGGAGCTGAACCTAACAGTCAGACAGATCAAGGGTTCATTTGACTTTCAGTAGCCTACAGTTGAAGTCGGAAGTTTACATACACTTAGGTTAGAGTCATTAAAACTCATTTTTCAACCACTCCACAAATTTCGTGTGAACAAACTATAGTTTTGGCAAGTCGGTTAGGACATCTACTTTGTGCATGACACAAGTAATTTGTCCAACAATTGTTTATACAGACAGATTATTTCACTTATAATTCACTGTATCACAATTCCAGTGGGTCAGAAGTTTATATACATTAAAGTTGACTGTGCCTTTAAACAGCTTGGAAAATTCCAGAAAATTATGTCATGAATTTAAAAGCTTCTGATAGGCTAATTGACATAATTTGAGTCAATTGGAGGTGTACCTGTGCATGTATTTCAAGGCCAACCTTTAAACTCAGTGCCTCTCTGCTTGACAATATGGGAAAATCAAAAGAAATCAGCCAAGACTTCAGAAAAAAATTGTAGACCTCCACAAGTCTGGTTCATCCTTGGGAGCAATTTCCAAACACCTGAAGGTACCACGTTCATCTGTACAAACAATAGTATGCAAGTATAAACACGATGGGACCACACAACCATCATACCACTCAGGAGGGAGACACGTTCTGTCTCCTAGAGATGAACGTACTTTGGTGCGGAAAGTGCAAATCAATCCCAGAACAACAGCAAAGGACCTTGTGAAGATGCTGGAGGAAACAAGTGCAAAAGTATCTATATCCACAGTAAAACAAGTCCTATATTGACATAACCTGAAAGGCCACTCAGCAAGGAAGAAGCCACTGCTCCAAAACCGCCATAAAGAAACAGACTACGGTTAGCAACTGCACATGGTGACAAAGATGGTACTTTTTTGAGAAATGTCCTCTGGTCTGATGAAACAAAAAATAACTGTTTGGCCATAATGACCATTGCTATGTTTGGAGGAAAAAGGGGGAGGCTTGCAAGCAGAACAACACCATCCCAACCGTGAAGTACGGGGGTGGCAGCATCATGTTGTGGGGGTGCTTTGCTGCAGGAGGGACTGGTGCACTTCACAAAATAGATGGCATCATGTGAAAGGAAAATGATGTCGATATATTGAAGCAGCATCTCAAGACATCAGTCAGGAAGTTAAAGCTTGATCGCAAATGGGTCTTCCAAATGGACAATGACCCCAAGCATGCTTCCAAAGTTGTGGCAAAATGGCTTAAGGACAACAAAGTCAAGGTAATGGAGTGGCCATCACAAAGCCCTGACCTCCATCCTATAGAAAATTTGTGGGCAGAACTGAAAAAGCGTGTGCAAGGTTTGAGGCCTACAAACCTGACTCAGTTACACCCAACTTATTGTGGGAAGCTTGTGGAAGGCTACCCAAAAAGTTTGACCCAATTTAATTAATTTAATGCTGCTAAATACTAATTGGGTGCATGTAAACTTCTGACCCACTGGGAATGTGATGAAAGAAATAAAAGCTGAAATAAATCATTCTCTCTACTATTATTCTGACATTTCACAGTCTTAAAATAAAGTGGTGATCCTAACTGACCTAAGACAGAGAATTTTTACTAGGATTAAATGTCAGGAATTGTGAAAAACTGAGTTTAAATGTATTCGGCTAAGGTGTATGTAAACTTCCCGACTTCAACTGTACATCATATAACCATTGCTATAGCCTACATGTACGTTAATGGGCTAATAAATAGACAAATGGTTGTAAATAGTAAGTCATGTAGTTAAAAGTCATATGTTAGTAATAACTCTCACCTGTACATCTGAGGTGCTTCTCCCAATCTGGTTGACATTGGGAAGGGAGCCTCCGTAATAGGTGCCAAAGCTTCTGGCCTGCCGCGCTCTCTGGACCTGAATCTGAGACCCGGGAAAGAGTTGGGCGATTAAAGGAGGAGTGAATAAAGACAACAACTAGTTTCAATTGGTTAATTACCAGAAAAAGCTAATGGCATTTACAGTCAATGTTATAATAGTCTTGTATAATGGAATTACTGGTAATTGTAAAACTGAGACAAAGTATATTCCGTATATAGTGACACTATAAGAGTGAGTCAAGGTTACTGTTGGCTCAGTCTCGGAAAGAATACCCCCTGACTGCCAACCCTTGGCATGAACATGGAAATCAGATACTGCAGGAGAAATACCCTGACATACTTCAAAAGCCAATGTGTAATAATCCATAAGTGTAGCTGACTACTGTCTCCTATTTCTATTTTAAGGATAGTGTTGCATGGTGGTTAGGTAACGTGTCGAATTAGGGTATTAATGATATGTAAAGTGTAGGCTATGCAAGAGGTCAATGATCTACATTAAAACAAGTGCCATGAAGTCTAGGCTCCTCCATTTCAAGCCAGAGCAGTGGGCTGCAACTCATTGCACCTGACACCCAGTCTGGTCTCATTGACTAAACGTAACATAGTAAATGTAAATCCAGGACACTCAAATTTGTATGATATGTTTTTCCATTTGGTATGGTTACATAAGACAGATGGTTACTTAAGGAAAAAACAAAACTAGGGTGGAACCCGAATATCTAGCAACCCAAAGCTTACGTGTTTTAATCTCATCACGGACAACTTTAGCATTTGAGCTAATTAGCAACTTTTCAGCTACTTACTTATTTTTATCCCCAAACTTTCCTTATCCCAGGATACTTCAACTGGTGACTATCCAAAAGAATAAAGAAAAGGGAGCATTCAGTTGCTGTGTAATCTCATTTTTTGACGGGACAAACAAACAATAGGCTTACGTTTTTGCATGAATCGCTTACGCTTTCGGCAGAGTGCTCTTCATCGGCCACTCTGATGAAGGCAATTCATGCCAAAACGTAGGCCTATTGTTTGTTTGTCCCGTCAATAAATCGATCCGGTTTATGCAGCAACAGAGTGCTCTTTATTCTCCCATAAGGTAAGGGATGTTTTTTGCATTTTCAAGTCCTTCAGTCAAGCACCTGATCCACCCCCCTTTTTCGTTTAAGCTGTGCTGAAGCGCATTTGGGTATACCTTTTTACCATTGTTCTTTTTAGCTACTTTGCAACTACTTAGCATGTTAGCTAACCCTTCCCCTGACGCTAACCTTAACCCTTTTAGCTAACACTAAGATGAACCCTTTTACCTAACCCTAACCCCTAGCCTAGCTAATGTTAGCCAGCTAGCTAACGTTTGCCACCTAGCCTGAATTCGTAACATATCATACGTTTCCCAAATTCGTAACATATTGTAGGTTTTGCAAATTCATAACATATTGTACGTTTTGCAAATTCGTAACATATCATACCAATTGTAATTTGTATCATGTCATACGAAATAGGTGATGGACATCCACAAATTAATACATTCTCATACGAAACGTAACATATCATACTAAATGGAGTGTCCCGGATTTACATACAGAATAATACAACATGCTCTGAGACCAGGTTGCGACACCAGAGGCTTATTCAATAGGATTCTGCATTGTGTTCACAACATTGAAGATTGAGGTGCAATGTAGCCCAGCTATAACATGGACAGTGCGCTCTATAACGCAGAATAGGGGAACGCAAACTTGCGCACTTTACACATACGTTTACCATGTTTCAAACATATATTTATTACACCCCCGGCAAAAAGCTGGAGTCAAATTCACAGAAGGCAATTAGATTCCAAAACGATAACATAAAGTATCATATTATCCACTACTTAATACACTCACTGAACTCTGAGGTTGTAGCACTCCAACTGTGTACTGGGACAATGACACACACTCCCATAGAAATAGAATAGTAATTATATTTAATATTGACACAATAACAAATCAGCACACTCCTAGCCTAATAGACACCCCCATGAATAGCAACGTGAGGACATAGCCCATAACTCTTAACATATTTACATTGTTCAAATCTACTATGCAGGCTACCCCAAGATTGCAATTTGTAAGTCTTGCCTTGGAGGTTGTGGGAAGCCTGCACTCCATGCAGCTCTATGGCAAATCAACAGGTGTTATAAGCATGCAATAAATGTGGTATAAGTATATATAAAGCATATATTATGTTTAAAGATTACAGTTAGAGTGTTTTGAAGTTAAATTATATCGACACTTTGGATTAAACTGAGATTTGTCAACCAGGGTATGGACTATTTGCGGTGATAGTCTCTATATTGCAAAATCGAGCGCGCTGCTTAATATGGCCTGGAATTTATTGCGTCTCTGAAAAGTAAAAACAAAGTCCTCTGACTGTCTGGTGGTCAACATCACTGACGTTTGATTTTTTTTTCACGGCTTTGTGGTTACTCAAATTTTATCAACACAAAGCGCGTAGGCCTGTACTCTTGACTCACCCTGGTGGAAGTGATGTCCATCATAACCTCCTGGAAGGCTGCGGTGTCCTCAGCTTGCCGCTGGGTGAGGAGTGCTATCTTCTCGCTAAACTTTCGCGGATTGCAGGACCCAGAACTAGAGCCTGGCCCCTGGCCTACCCCGCAGCCCCCGTTGCCTGTACCTGCCATAAACATAATGGATCACAATTAGTGTACAATTAACTTGACACAAGCCCCAAGAGAACAAGTTGCAAGCCGAGAAGGACGACTTTATTCACGTCATTTCGAAGCGCTTTGTGGGATATGTTGTTCTTTAATAGAAGCGGGAGGCGTGTAAACCACAAAATTAAACTACAAGACCCATGCTTAGTTTTTCCATCACAGACAAAAACAACTTTGTGGATATGGGATATGTGGTTTTGAGTGTTGTGTCCCATGACATTGTGACGACGTTGTAATTACATTGTTGTTACATAGTGCCTGTTTATAGTTTCTTACAGGTTAACTATGGCTAATTTATTATAGATTTATATATCAACCTCACCATAGAACAATTGTCCTTTTTTTATCACTTAGTCCTCTCTTTTGTGAGTTTATTTCCAAATCATTGGCCACAACCAACCTGGTATAATTGTATTATAGAATCTAGTATATACCATTGTTTCTACCATTATAGTTATATATTATATCTACCATTATAGTATCTACCATTGTTTATGAATAGACACAGCCATGGTCTACCAGTATATAACATTATTGGAGACACAGTGGACCTGTATCCACTGATAATAATCTGCTGTACCTGCTTATGTATCACCCTTACAAAAAAAGATGGCAGAAACTTCAGTTAAAAGTGCAGTATCTGCTGTCAACTGTGGTATTTTGTACGCAGTAATTTCAGAATAACTGCAGTTGAACAGCAGTTATGGTGCACTGTAACTGAAGACACACTGCAAAATTAATGCAGTAAAAAAAACTGTTCTTTTGGAAGCAGTATTTGAAGCATACTGCAGTTACACTGCACTCTCAATACAGTTATACTACAGTGTACTGCAGTTATACTGCACCCCGACAGAAATATATATTTTTCATAAGGGCAGGTATTGGGGACGTGCATTGGCTACGGTCAACTGGAAATGAAGTAGGCCTACATTTGATCTTACATGATCAAATATCAAGTTAGATACTACAGAGCAATATTATACATAAGGCCAATGTATGCCCAGAAGATACCTTTGAATGAAAGTGTAATAGAGTGGAGTTGGTCATCATCTGGGCAGACCGGGCCCCTAGTAATTTCAGTTATCCAACATCATTTGTCATATAAATTGTTTTCCAGTTCTTTCACTAGCAGCATACCTAGACACAGTTTATTAACGGCCTGCTTTCAAGAAGAGTGCTAGGGGGCGCTGTCGGTACTGGGAACGGGTGCAACGCATTTGATGACGTGCGTATTCATCAGCGTTTACAACATGACTCAAAATGGCTGTGCTCTTCTCCACTGGACGGCTACTCCGGAACTGAAAGAAAAAGCAACCTAATCACACCAACAATTTGTTCGACATCTGTTAAGGTTTGTTTTTCAACGAATAATATCGTAATCTAAGGGTACATTTTTATGTTAAATTCTTTCCGCATGTGTATGAGAAGGGCTTTTGGTGAGTTATGCTGGCTAGCTATCTTCTCACTATATAACGTTGTTACTAGCTAACGTAGAGTAAGTAGTTAACCTAGCGAGACTATTTGGAACAAAATAGCCAGCTGCTAATCATCTGGTTTGGTATGTCATGTAGCTAACTTGGTTGGTTAGTGCCTAAACGAATTAGTACCTTCACGTTGTCAAAAAAAGAGAACATAGTTTACTATTGACGTTACCTAGCTAACATGTAGCTAGCTAGCTTCGTGATGCATACATTGGTCAGGCGTGGTTTTTACGTTAAATGCTTTCAGCATTTGTATAAGGGCTTTTGGTAAGTGTGCTAGTATGCCACCTTCTCACTATATAACTGATAATAGTTAACTAACTTAGCTAGCGTTGTAACTGTTTCCAGCTGTTAGCCAGCTAACGTTAGTTGGCCACAACTGCACTCCCTAAAAGCGACCCGCGTTATCTGCTTTGCTCACAACGTTAAGGAGTTACCTAATATCGCTATTGGAAAGATGAGATCAAGGTTGAAGTCCAGTTGACTGTTGAAATATTTACTGCATTGTCTCATTCATTGGTGAGTTCAGAGATAAATTGCTGGATAAACCACACCTGGCTAATGTATTTATCATAAAGTCGGTTACAGCTGTTTAGCAGCAGACCTTCCCCACAGAAGTAACGTTAGGTGTCCACAGTCGACCTACGCTGTTACTGTTGGGGGGGGGGGGTTCGTTTTAAATGACTGGAAGACAGAGGTCTGAGGTCCAGCTCTAGAAACAGTTGAACTTGTCCAATTGAAGCATGCTGGTTCATGTAATGAGATTAAGTGGCAACTAGATAAGCTTCTTTGACCTTTAAACAGTGTCTTAGTGGTTGCTAATTATAAAAGGGATAAAGAGGTGTTTAGTTGTTGAACATGAGCATCGCCCTTGCCCATTGTTTGTCTCTTAGTGGTCATTTGATTGTGTGACAGGTATCAGCCATTTTGGACCATAGAGGATAATTCCACTATGACAAGCTTCCAGCCTTGATTGTAATTGTGGCACACATCTCACACACCTGCATGGGGAGGATGGAGAGCGATTGCAGAATCCCCATGTTGTGCTTGAGGCCCAGAGTCCTGGCTTTGCATGCACTCTTCTGGGGTTTGGTGTCTCTCAGGTGAGTGTACTGGTGTTGTACTTCTTGCTGATAATGCTTTATGCTCTGCATTGCTTCAGAACTTAAGTGTCATTACTGTCTCTTTCAGAGTGTTTGGTGCAGCTCTGCTGAGTGAGGAGAAGATCACAGGTACTATACTTTTATCTGTATTTAAGAATGAGTTGGAGAACTTGAGTACAGGATTGATGTGGTGCTGCAAACACAAATGAGAGTGCTCATACATTTTTAGTATAGCAAGTTAGCAACATGTTTCACGGAGAAGCAAATGTTTGTGCGTGGGGCTGATATGTGCATCTACTATTTGCAACATATATCAATGTTCCAGTAGAAGCTCCAGTTTGCTTGACTCCTGTCAGGATAAGAAAATGTGTGCCTCTGTTCGTGTCATTAAGCACAATTTCTGTCATTAAGCACAATTTCTGTCAAAACTATTCTCAGCCCTTTTCAGATACTGATTCAAGGCTTTTTGTTTTGCCTGTCTTCTAGTGGCCAGGCCGGTAACCACCCCCTGTTGGCAGATGGAGGAGTTTGTGGTTGCGGTGGAATGCTCCCAGTGCAACGCTTTCCAGTCGGTGAGATCTCTCTCTTTGTCCATCTCCCTCCCCACACTTCTGCTGACTTTTGGTTTCATCCTCCAATAGATCTCTGCTTAATAGTTTATTGTTGGGTGACGTGAATGTATGCCATGAATGTAGTCATGGTTTATGCCACCTCACAGTCCAAATGGTTGCTTATGACAGTGGATTTCAAGCTGCAACAAGGCCTTTTAACTGTTAGCTATAGAGAAACTTAGATACTCATATCTGATTTTAAAGTGGACAGGTTTTGAGATAGCTCAGTGAAAGAGAACACTGGTATTGTTATCTGGTTTAGGATGCTTCCCAGCCAAAAATAGAACCCTCTCCCCAACTTTTCTGTTGGACCCATTAAATTGCCTTGCACCTTCCACCAACACATTACTGTAATTAAAACATTGTTTTGTGTTTGTTGATGCATCATTTGGCAGTTGGTAGACTAGGCACCCTTAACCATCCTGTCCTCACTCTAGAAGTCATGGGCAGCATGTACTCAGACGGGATACGTGGAGAGGATCAACTGCACCAAGTCTAATAAAGACGAGTACAAGAGGTGAGTCCCTACAGCTGCTATTGACATTTCTTTGTGATCGTAGCTGTGATGCCGAGCGATCTCTTGATTTGACAGGTTGGATCCAGATCTTGTGTGAATTGGATGTAATTAACCTGCGTAAACAGTTGACTAATAATAAAAAGTACGCTCTAAAGAACTTTTTCATCATAGATTACAGAAGACAAACTCAAATGTTTAGACTACTACACAGACTGATTTAAGTTTGAATGAAGATCTATTTATGATTTTTACATATCAGAAATACTATTCAGTCAAGCTAATATTTCCATAATAAAGACGCTTGTTTCCCTCCTGCACATAGCTGCCGCTCTACCCTGATGGAGGAACACCTTTTCTGGAAGTTTGAGGGAGCCATGTTGGGCCTTACCATACTGTTCGCCCTCGTAGTGGTCGCTAGGCAACGTTCGCTGGACCGGCTTGCCTCCGAGAAAGTCCGCAGGCAGATCGAGTCCATCTAGCACAGTACACCAGAGTGAAGAGACTAATAGACCTCAACATAGTCGCTCAGCTCATTTCAAACTCTTAAGAATGAACAGAGCCACCGAATTTCAACAGCATGGAGGTCTGGAGAACGGTATATCCGACAATGGGCCAGGCTTACTGGAAAACGGTTTCTAAATTTTGTTATTGAAGAAATGAAAATGAAATCAAGATTGAGAATGAAACTCCAGCCCTAATTATAACCTGCCAAAGGACAAATGATGAACAGTGTCTGGTGTTTTGTCAATGGAATTATTATCCCTAAAGGGAATGGCTCTTCTGACAAAGTCTGTGAAATTGATGAATGTTGGGAACTGGCTGCATTCTAAGTAGAAGACAATTGATGGATTCGTTCAAGCCACATACATGGTTCTTTAATTACGTTTGAATGTATTTATTTTTTGCCTGTATACAGAATTGTCTGACAAATGCCAAACAAGTTTCTGGCACATGTTTCTGTTCTCTGAGAGAACCAAGAATATAATTTAGTGTCAAATGCCCTGTCTCACTTGGAAACATGGACTAATAACTAGGTCTGTGACTCGAATGGATCAAAAATCAGTCTTATGGGGGCATAAATAAGAGTTTGTTCTTAACTAACTTGCCTAGTTAAATAAAGGTTACATTAAAAAAAATAGGGGATGGGTTTGCATAGTGTTACCGTGTACTGGAGTATGAGTGTCATGCTGCAATGCTGTTTTCACCTTTGTGGGTTTCATATTTCCAAGTTTCAGTATTGGTGTTCTACTGAAAGTCTACAATCACTATGTTGTGAAATCTTATGTGTTTGGAGATTCCATTGCAGACATGGTTCTAAATGCAAACACTAACATTTGACTACTAGTGTTTTTGTTAGGCTATAGAGTATCCAATATACACGACACACATTCATTTTAAAAACTGTTGGATTTCCACTGATTGTGACTTTTTTTTTAAAAATGTTGGTTGGTCTCTGAGCTTAGTGATTTGTTCAAAGTAATGATTATCATATTTTTACATTTAAACTTTAAATAATGTATTTTTAGGAAAGGTGTAAGATGTTTTCAAACCTCAGCAGCTGACAGATTACAAAATAAATGGGGGGGGTATCTGGGTTTTTGTTGTAATTAAATCCACTTTTCGGGGTTATAATCGACAACACAAGTTGAATATGAAAAAGATGCTTCCCGGAGTCAACTTGGCCTACAGTATTTGTATCAATACACTTTGATGTACCAGGAAAGCATTCATTGTATTTTTCACTTGAAAATGTGCAGTTTTGTTATCAATACAGTTGGAGGGAGACAAAACAGCACAACTGACATGGGCCATCTAGATTGAGCTCCACAGACTCTTTTGATGCTCTTGGACAGCAGAAAATGTGGCCATGTTGAGCTCCATCTTTGACAGAACAGTACTTGCCCATGTTGGAATTGCACTAAAAGAGAAAAGTAAATGACAAAGTTGATTTTGTTTGTGAGCGATTGCAATAACCAAACAAGGGCACTGAAGTTGGTGTATGTTTCCGAGTAACCACTAGATGTTGCTCTAGTACCACAGAATCAAACTGAATGCAACTAGAGAAACTTGAAGCCCTACTCAAAGCTGGTAGGCCTAACTGGGATATCCCAGGAACCTGGTTAAAGGTTTTGATTGGGCCCTTGGTTTATAAAATACAAAAATTAGGAAAGGAGACTGTTAGGCTACTGAAAACAAGTTGTCCAACTGCATATTTAAAAAAAAATATATATATATATATATACAAAACAGCTCTGTGAAGCATATAAGATAGGCCTAAGCCTGTGGTTAGTTACAGACCATAATGTACAATAATTGTGATTCGCTTTCTGCGTAACGTTAAACTTTGACATACTCCAGGAATTTCACAAAACTAAGGAAGACCATTCCCTCTGAAGCTGTCCCCTATCTTGGAACTAGAATAGAAGAGTGAAAATGACAGCTATATTGGGGCTGAGACCATAATAAAAATCATCATACTCTTACCATTAAACAATTATACTAGACAATTGATTCGTAGCATTAATTTATTCTCTTAGCCTTATCAAATGACTATGCTGTTTGAATCATAGCCAGGATACCTAACCTAATTTACCAGTTTATGCTCGTGTGAGTCACGCGTTTTCAACGACAGGACGTCTGGTAGTCTTGCCTCTACTCCAACAGACAGAAAGTGCACAACACAGCAGAAACGATACACACGGTAATTTCCACAGTGGTCAGACAGTTGCGCTGCTGATCTGTACATGCCACGCGATTCACAACGCGCGAGAACTCCAAGGTGCTGAGCGGATTCCTGGTCAAATGGTGAGTCGTTTGACGCCGTTGTCCCCAAACAATATTTGTCTCGACGTCGATTACTGACACGATTACTGTCCTCGATGCACAGTAATCTTCCTGTTTCTTATGGTTCAAATCCCGTTAACGGGATCGATTTGACAACATCCGGTGAAATGGCAGAGCGCCAAAATTAAATTATAAATATTAAACTTTCATGAAATCATACATGCAATACACCAAATTAAAGCTACACTTGTTAATCCAGCCAATGTGTCAGATTTCAAAAAGGCTTTACGGCGAAAGCAAACCATGCGATTATCTGAGGATAGCATCCCACCAAACAAACACAGACAATCATAATTCAACACGAAACTCAGAAATAAAGATATAATTAATGCTTTACCTTTGACGAGCTTCTTCTGTTGGCACTCCAATATGTCCCATAAACATCACAAATGGTCCTTTTGTTCGATTAATTCTGTCGTTCTATATCCAAAATGTCAATTTATTTGGCGCGTGTGATCCAGAAAAATACTGGTTCTAACTCACGCAACATGACCACAAAATATCTCATAAATTACCCGTAATCTTTGTCCAAACATTTCAAACAACTTTAGGTATTTTTTAATGTAAATAATCAATCAAATTTAAGCCGGGATAAACTGTGTTCCAAAACTGGAGGAAAGCTAATTTTTTATTTTACCTTTATTTAACTAGGCAAGTCAGTTAAGAACAGCTCGGGGATTTGAACTTGCAACCTTTCGGTTACTAGTCCAACGCTCTAACCACTAGGCTACCCTGCCGCCCCAGAGTGGAGCGTGCTTTCAGGTCACGCACCTCGTTCTGAACGGGGCTACTTCTTCATTACACAAAGGAAAAACATCAACCAATTTCTAAAGACTGTTGACATCCGTTGGATGCAATATGAACTGCAAGCAACTGCCTTAGAATTCTAGAATCCCATTGAAAAGAGTGACCTCAACAACAAAAAAATACTGGATGGTTTGTCCTCTGGGTTTTGCCTGCCAAATAAGTTCTGTTATACTCACATCATTCAAACGGTTTTAGAGTGTTTTCTATCCAAATCTACTAATAATATGCATATCCTAGCTTCTGGGCCTGAGTAGCAGGCAGTTTACTTTGGGCACGCTTTTCATCTGGACGTGAAAATACTGCCCCCTAGCCTAGAGAAGGGAACGGATTTAATGATCACATCAGGTGCAATGACACTTTGACAGGTTGACACAGGCTGTAGGCCTTGCCGTTTAGCTCAAATGAACCAAACATGGTTTATATCCACAAGACAGGACAAACATTGCCTATTAGCTAATCACACAATTTAATTTTTGTTAATCTACAGTGCCTTAAAGTGTTCCCACCCCTTGACATTTTCCACATGTTACATTTAGATTGTCACTGGCCTACACACAATACCCCATAATGTGAAAGTGGAATTGTTTTTCGAAATGTTTACAAATGAATGAAATATGAAATGGCTTGAGTCAATAAGTAATCAACCTTTTTATTATGGCAAGCCTAAATAAATTCAGGAGTAAAAATAGCTTAACAAGTCACAATTTGCATGGAATCACTGTGTGCAATAAATAGTGTACTATCATTTTTATCACTATCCACTCATTTCTGGGTAACAACCTTACTAGCTAGGTTTCCATCCAGTTGGTGAGATTTTCATGCCAATAGTCAAAATAATCTGCATAAAAACAATATGCTCATTTTCCCACCATGTTTTTCCATCTAATTTACTTGTTGCGGATAAAAGCATGATGAGGTAGTGAACATAAAAATAACTTTTGCGTTAAATTCCCACATTTTAAATGGCTTTTCATCACATTTTAAACTCTACTGTTGGTTTTGGCACAAACATTTTGCGTTATATAGTATATGTGCACACCATGGTCTTGGCACGTGTGCTCAAGCCAACAGCTTGCAGATATAGCCTACTACATGATGAGATTATTATGGACAAAAGCACTAGAATATTTTTATTTGTCAAACGGCAGTCAAGCATCTATCCTCCATTTAGATTGGGAGTGGCAGTGAACAACAATCTTCAAGTCTTTCTGCAGATGTTCAACTCTGAAGCAAGTTCTCATCAAGGATTTGCTTTTATTTGGCTCCATTCATTGTTCCCTCTATACTTACCAGTCTGCCAGACCTTTCCGCTGAAAAGCATCCAGCTAGCATGATGCTGCCACCACCATGCTTCACATAGAGATGGTGTTAGACGGGTAATGAGCTGTGCCTGGTTTTCTCCAGACATATAGATTTGCATTCAGGCCAAAGAGTTAAATTTTTGTATCATCAGACCCCAGAATCTTTTGGCCTCATGCTCTGAGCCTTTCACATCTTTTTGCAAACTCCAGAAGTGTTGTCATGTGCCTTTTTCTCAAGTGTGGCTTCTATCTGGCCACTCTCCCATGAAGCCCTGATTGGTGAAGTGCTGTAGAGACTGATGTCCTTCTGGTAGGTTCTGCAGTCTCAGCCAAGGAACTCTGTTCTTTGGGTTCTTTGTCACCTCCCTGACCAAGGTCCTTCTTTCCCGGTTGCTCAGTTTGGTCAGACGGCCAGCTCTAGGCAGAGTCTGGGTACTTTAATATTTTTTCAATTTCCCAATGTGGAGACCACTGTGTGCTTGGAAACTTTCAACAATCTACAAATTGTTTTTATACCGTTCCCCAGATACTGTATATGCCTCATCACAATTATATATTGGAGCTCTACAGATAGTAAATTAGACTTCATGGTATAGTCTCTGCTCTGACATGCAATGTTAGCTTTAGGACCATATATATATATATATATATACAGGTGTGTTCATTTCTAAATGTCCAAACAATTGAATTGGTCACAGATGGACTCCAATCAAGTTGTAGTGGCATCTCAAGGATGATAAATGGAAACAGGATGCACCTGGGCTCAATTTGGAGTGTCATACTAGTGTAAATGAGATATGTCTGTATTTACAAAAATGTCAAACATGTTTTCATTTTGTCATTATGGGGCATTGTGTGTAGATAGGTGAGATGAAAAACTGTCGCACCCTGATCTGTTTCACCTGTCTTGTGCTTGTCTCCACCCCCCACCAGGTGTCTCCCATTTTCCACATTATCCCCTGTGTATTTACACCTGTGTTTTCTGTCTGTTGCTAGTTTGCCCTGTTAGGTCTTACCAGCGTGTTTCCTGTTCCCAAGTATTTGTTATCCAGTCTTCCCGGTTCTGTCATTTCTGCCTGTCCTAACCCTGAGCCTGCCTTCCGTCCTGTACCTGTCTGACTCTGACCTGGTTTACAAACCTCTGCCTGCCCTGGACCTGCCTTCCGTCCTGTACCTGTCTGACTCTGACCTGGTTTACCAACCTCTGCTTGCCCTGGACCTGCCTTTTGCCTGTCCCTTTGTTATAATAAATGTTCTGAGAATCGAACTATCCGCCTCTCGTGTCTGCATCTGGGTCATATACTGAGTCATGATAAAAACATCTATTTAATCCATTTTGAATTCAGGCTGTAAGACACAAAATGGGATTAAGTCAAGGGGTATGAATACTTTCTGAAGGCACTATTTTATTTTCATAAAAAGATTTGAATGATACATGGTTTCTGTGATTGTTTTCAATTAAAATGGTCAAAAATAACTTCTTAGAAATAAGCTATTTCTCTAGAAAGAATTTGGCCAGAGTGGTCTGAGAGTGGAGGGGAAACTGAAAACTAGCTGTTATTGGTAGAGAGGTTTGGAACTCTCTTTCTTATTGGTCTATCCACTAATTTACCACCTGCTGATGTCACCAGGCAGGCCAAAACGCCATCCCACCAAAACAGGCTGATATTTCAGTTGGTCTTTTCCAACAGCTCTTACACTTAAAGGGCATTATCATAATTTTAACAATTTCACAGTATTATTCCAACCTTATAGTGTGGAAGTAGATATATATAATACATGAGAATCACATTTTTGAAGACACCTGGCCTTTAATATCTGAAATCTGCTAGTTGAAAAGGCCATAGGTCATCTTCATATCTCACGCATTATTACATTATTTTCATATTATCTCAGCCAAAAGGTCAGACAAGTTGATATAAACTATTGGTGATAGAAATGTGCATCATATAAATGTTTGTATATACACTGGCCCATTAACCAATGACTGAGACAGACTCCAAATCCATCTGGCATTAAAGATCAACACTTGTCCATCCAGGTCAACTCAATTCTTGAGAGGTTGATTCATATTTGATTGTAAAGTCTTATGATGGTAGCACAATTAGTCATAGGCCTAGTCATTATGGAGCGAAGACATCTGATCTTCTGCAACAATGTAAAATTACTTCCAAACGTGCAGTTATCACCTTGGTCTTTTATCCATGAACTAAACTGTGTTCAAAATTCCGACCTAAAAAAATGTAGGCCTAATAAAAAATAGCATTTTTGACAGTATTTCTGATGGATGAAACTTAATCCAATGTTTCAATTTTCAATGTCATTATAAACAACCCATTTGGAGTTTTACCAAAACTGATTCAAATGTAGGTGTAGGGCTACAAATGCAATAGGAAAATAGTAAGTGAACTGTTTTTTCAATGGGTCATCTAAAGGCTAGTACTCTACAATGCAAGAGGACGCGTGGAGCTTAAGAAGACGTTTTAATAAACAAAGAAATACATTTACTTATACTTCGAAAAAGACAAAGGAACTCAAGACAGTCATACATGCAGACTGACATTTACATTGGTAATGGCATGCGTGCACGGGAGTATCACAAGCATGGGTCTCGGAAACGTTGTGCGTCTGAGGGTATAGGTATGTGACCGGGGTCAGTAACAACGCAGGAAGAATGTGTTGCACGCGGTGCCTCGCAGACAGTCACAAAGCCTTCCAATGCGCGGCCCGTGCTTCATAGCGCACCGCTCTCCAACATCACACTGTATATATGAGAGAAGAGAGAAATTCCCTAAATTCATTAGGTCCTACTTGCACATTTCTGTTCCCAAATCAAAGCATCTTCAATGTAACAGGCAACTTCTCACAGCACCATAGGCTATGCTGGCTCTCCAAATAGATGGCTCTGGTACAACCTGTTGCGTTTTGGAAATGAGAGATATGAGGTAGATGTGAAAGAACGAAGGTTCTTGACTTAATTTACTTACCCTTGGAATGAGACTTGCTTTTTTCTCCACTGATAGACCTATCCTGTCGTCTTGCTGTACCCCTTCCAGAAGCTTCTCGAGGGCATTAGCCTGAAAAAAAAGTCCCCAATAAAGATTATTAGAACCATCTTCATTATCAGACTAAATACATATTGCATGTCATCGATTTTTCGACATTTAGCTTGAAGTTGGGACGATAGAATCGGCTACTTTACATTGGGAAAGAATGGGCACAAATGTATCATGTAGATCTGCGATTCTCAACTGGTGGGTCATGACCCACATTTGGGTCGAGTAAAGTTTTGAATGGGTCTGAGTAAAACAACTTTTAATTTTTTTTATTTTATGAAAAAATACTACAGTCTGAAGTTAAACGACTAGAATTCAAGTGTGTAGAAATTATAATTAACGTAATTAACGTAATTTTTTATCTTCAATCACAATGAAAGAGGTAATATCAATATAATATATATATATATTTTTTAAGTTTTCCAGGATGTATTTTGCCGATGCTTTTTCGTTATGCGAATATTGGGCCACGATTGAGACAACCTGGTTCAATGTGGGTAACTAGGCAAACCCAGTTGAGAACCACTGATGTAGATAACATATAGCCTACATAGCTAATTTGAATAAGTAAGGTAAAAGTAGACTATCCTCCATCTCTATCAAAGTATAGTCACACATCAGTTGATGGTAAATAATAGATCAATAGATCAAACCTGAACAAGTTCTGGATTGGTTTGAATCGAAACAAAATGCTTTATCCTAAAATCCTCAAAAAGGACAAAACCAAGTGAATTAGTAAAGTGACTTACCAAATCTCTGGTGACATATCCCAGTGGAAATTGTTCCTCTTGTGAAGAGAGTCTGTTGTCATCTGACATCTGCCCCTGGCAAACAACACTGAAGACAGACAGACAGACGCCCAGGTAGAAGAGTGAGCGAACCCTGATGCTGTCCATGGTTCTCAAAATCTTGCGCTTGAACTGAGAGAATGCGAAACAAGTCGAATTTCAGCTAATTTCTCTTGGCAACTATCCGTGTTTTTGGTATTATTCTCTCCCTTTCTATTTCACAGCTCAGGTCCTCACTCTTTCTTCTCGTGGGTACTGCACTTGCTTCTGTTGTTGCTTGGAAACTTTTGATGGCTATTTATACAGAACCAACCCCGTGCTGCTCCCGTTTCGCTCAAACGTCACACCGTCGTCTCCTCAGACTTTTTTTTGTTGCATGGATTGGGTGAGATGGATATCTCGGTCAATGATATTAAACATTCACGCGACACCAAGGAATTCATCGACCAGGGTGAAACTTTAGGAGCCTATCCATATATTACCATGGTGTTTATATTGTGCCTCCAAAGTTGCAGCCTGGCCTCAGATTAGACGTAACATAGTACATGTACATCTGTGACACTCAAATTAGTATGATATGTTACTTTGTTATAGTTACATAAGACAGAAGGTTACTTATGCTAAAACTAAAAGAGGGAGGTTGGTCGGGGAGGATGGACGCCATATAACGCAAACGTCTAGCAACCCAAAGGTTGCGTGTTCAAATCCCATCACAGACAACTTTAGCATTTTAGCTAATTAGCAACTTTGCAGCTACTTACTACTTTTTAGCTACTTTGAAACTACTTAGCATGTTAGCCAACCCTTTCCCCTAACTCCTAACCTTAACACCTAACCTTAACCTCTAACCCTAGCCTAGCTAATGTTAGCCACCTAGCTAACGTTAGCCACAACAAATTGGAATTCGTATTGCACTTTTTTTAACATATTGTACGAATTGCAATTCGTAACATATCATACGGAAATGTAACATATCATACTAAATGGAGGGAGACAGATTTATATTGAAGTTGAAGTTGAAGTTGAAGCAGTTGAAGCTCGCATCCGCTACAAGACCATGGTGCTTGCCTACGGAGCTGTGAGGGGAACGGCACCTCAGTACCTCCAGGCTCTGATCAGGCCCTACACCCAAACAAGGGCACTGCGTTCATCCACCTCTGGCCTAAAAGATTTAGATGCACTATTGTAAAGTGGCTGTTCCACTGGATGTCTTAAGGTGAACGCACCAATTTGTAAGTCGCTCTGGATAAGAGCGTCTGCTAAATGACTTAAATGTAAATGTAAATGTATATTTACTTTGTTACATCTATCCCCGAGTCCAGGTTGAAAGGTGTCATGTTACCATATTGCTATGGTGCTACATCAAATAAGAGAAGTCAACATTCTGTATAATGCTTTATGATTGATGTTGTTCTCATTTCTTCAATACGCAACAGTCCGAAGGAAGGAAACTACAACATGCCTTGTTCAAATGCATATCAAGCACAACTTACTTTGCAATTGTTTCATTTTGATGAATTACGTTAATTAATTTATGGATCACTTGGAAAGTGCCTTCTAATACCGTCACGAATAGGACAAGATTATATAATGTAGCCTAATGTGAGATTACTGATCATCTCATTGTCAGTCAAAAATGACCTACACTACACCACAGTTCCCCGGGCGCCGAAGACGTGGACGTTGATTAAGCCTCTCTGATTCAGAAGGGTTGGGTAAAAAGCGGAAGACACATTCCAGTTGAATGCATTCAGTTGTACAATTGACTAGGTATCCCCCTTTTCCCTTTCCCCACAGTCACCTTTACTATTGGCTTAACTGGTGTGATTAAATCAAATGCCGTATTGCTCTTCAATATCTAGGTCTAAATGGGTTTATGGATGTTTCTCAATGTTGTGTGAATGACTCTGCCTACAGTGCCGAAAGTACCTAAGCAAATGGTACATATGTAATTTGCTGGGATACTTCATGCATGCCCCCCTTGCTAGAGGGTGACATCACTCTAGGCTTTGAGGCTTGAATTATTGCCTCTGTGGAATTTCCTCTCTTTAATGTTATTCTAGTGTGATTGAATCCAATAAGTATCTGCTAGTGTGTAAGGGCAATCAAGTCTACGGTTAGAGAATAGGTCCACCATAAATATCAAATGACTCAATCTATGGTATCCAGCAGATATATCCTAGGCCTAGGTAACATCTGAGCAATTTCTGGTCCGTAAACAACTTGCCTACAGTCAATACTGATTTTTTTCCTTCGTCAATGTAAATCTAGAAGGAAGAGCACCGGTGTCAGGTGCACAGCTTGTTTCAGAGAATGAGGGCAAGTTGTGCGTTTCTCAAATTTAGTAAGGCGCGTTGGGATTGGACACCCGAGGAGCGTTAAACGGGACCAAGCATGCACTGGCCTCTCTTCGCATCAGGACTTTGATGAGTCAGAAAGCAGCTTGCGCTTCGTGGACCTCAAAGTGCATGGAGCCTCAGGCCTCTATGGTGCGCACCACGTGGGTCTTGATACGTCCTATATTAGACCTAAAGTTATAAAGACATCTACAGACTCGTCCTCACTGTTCGCCTCCAGGTCTTTGTCTAAAGTAGCATATTATCCTTTCTTGGTTCATATAGACAAGAAAATACAATAATTTGTGTGTTATTAGTTTAAGCACACTATGTTTGTCTATTGTTGTGACAGATGGAGATCAGATCAAATCTGATGACCAATTTATGCACAAATCCAGGTAATTTCCACATACTTTTTCTTGCCACTGTAGTTCAACAGCTGTCATCACTGTCATCTCATTATAATTCACTGCAGAAGGTTTAGCTCAAGGATCCCTCTCCATCACCAAGGCGTAATTATGTTCCTACTTTCCTGACACTCCCCAGCCACAGACAAGTGGAGGTGGAAACTGGACTGCAGTGTTGAGCCATGATGGACGTCCATTGGGAAAGTGGCTACAGGTGACATGCAATTAGCACTTGCTGAGTAGAAAGGCACATGTTGTTGTGCAAGTGATGTGGACTTTCACATTTGGTCACCTTCGGGCTGCTGCTATCCATTGTTGACTAATTGACAGGTCAAGTAAAGTTGTAAGTAATGAACGGATTCAGTCATTCCAAAGTGAACCGCTTGGCCTCATCACAGTGGTTCTTGATGTGGTAATTTGGGATTATATTGGGTATTTGGATGTGGGGGAGTTTAAGAGGGGTGAGGGTAAGGGTTGAGCCAGAGTTGAACAAAAGACTCATAATTAGGGCTAGGGTTGAGCCAGAGTCACGACTTGATTAGTGTAGTGTCAACAACGCAGCCACTGCCAGCTAGCCTATTTCAGCAGTACTGTATCATTTGAATCATTTTAGTCAATAAGATTCTTGCTACGTAAGCTTAACTTTCTGAACATTCGAGACGTGTAGTCCACTTGTCATTCCAATCTCCTTTGCATTAGCGTAGCCTCTTCTGTAGCCTGTCAACTATGTGTCTGTCTATCCCTGTTCTCTCCTCTCTGCACAGACCATACAAACGCTCCACACCGCGTGGCCGCGGCCACCCTAATCTGGTGGTCCCAGCGCGCACGACCCACGTGGAGTTCCAGGTCTCCGGTAGCCTCTGGAACTGCCGATCTGCAGCCAACAAGGCAGAGTTCATCTCAGCCTATGCCTCCCTCCAGTCCCTCGACTTCTTGGCACTGACGGAAACATGGATCACCACAGATAACACTGCTACTCCTACTGCTCTCTCTTCGTCCGCCCACGTGTTCTCGCACACCCCGAGAGCTTCTGGTCAGCGGGTGGTGGCACCGGGATCCTCATCTCTCCCAAATGGTCATTCTCTCTTTCTCCCCTTACCCATCTGTCTATCGCCTCCTTTGAATTCCATGCTGTCACAGTTACCAGCCCTTTCAAGCTTAACATCCTTATCATTTATCGCCCTCCAGGTTCCTCTGGAGAGTTCATCAATGAGCTTGATGCCTTGATAAGCTCCTTTCCTGAGGACGGCTCACCTCTCACAGTTCTGGGCGACTTTAACCTCCCCACGTCTACCTTTGACTCATTCCTCTCTGCCTCCTTCTTTCCACTCCTCTCCTCTTTTGACCTCACCCTCTCACCTTCCCCCTACTCACAAGGCAGGCAATACGCTCGACCTCATCTTTACTAGATGCTGTTCTTCCACTAACCTCATTGCAACTCCCCTCCAAGTCTCCGACCACTACCTTGTATCCTTTTCCCTCTCGCTCTCATCCAACACTTCCCACACTGCCCCTACTCGGATGGTATCGCGCCGTCCCAACCTTCGCTCTCTCTCCCCCGCTACTCTCTCCTCTTCCATCCTATCATCTCTTCCCTCTGCTCAAACCTTCTCCAACCTATCTCCTGATTCTGCCTCCTCAACCCTCCTCTCCTCCCTTTCTGCATCCTTTGACTCTCTATGTCCCCTATCCTCCAGGCCGGCTCGGTCCTCCCCTCCCGCTCCGTGGCTCGACGACTCATTGCGAGCTCACAGAACAGGGCTCCGGGCAGCCGAGCGGAAATGGAGGAAAACTCGCCTCCCTGCGGACCTGGCATCCTTTCACTCCCTCCTCTCTACATTTTCCTCTTCTGTCTCTGCTGCTAAAGCCACTTTCTACCACTCTAAATTCCAAGCATCTGCCTCTAACCCTAGGAAGCTCTTTGCCACCTTCTCCTCCCTCCTGAATCCTCCTCCCCTCCCCCACCCTCCTCCCTCTCTGCAGATGACTTCGTCAACCATTTTGAAAAGAAGGTCGACGACATCCGATCCTCGTTTGCTAAGTCAAACGACACTGCTGGTTCTGCTCACACTGCCCTACCCTGTGCTCTGACCTCTTTCTCCCCTCTCTCTCCAGATGAAATCTCGCGTCTTGTGACGGCCGGCCACACAAACAACCTGCCCGCTTGACCCTATCCCCTCCTCTCTTCTCCAGACCATTTCCGGAGACCTTCTCCCTTACCTCACCTCGCTCATCAACTCATCCCTGACCGCTGGCTACGTCCCTTCCGTCTTCAAGAGAGCGAGAGTTGCACCCCTTCTGAAAAAACCTACACTCGATCCCTCCGATGTCAACAACTACAGACCAGTATCCCTTCTTTCTTTTCTCTCCAAAACTCTTGAACGTGCCGTCCTTGGCCAGCTCTCCCGCTATCTCTCTCAGAATGACCTTCTTGATCCAAATCAGTCAGGTTTCAAGACTAGTCATTCAACTGAGACTGCTCTTCTCTGTATCACGGAGGCGCTCCGCACTGCTAAAGCTAACTCTCTCTCCTCTGCTCTCATCCTTCTAGACCTATCGGCTGCCTTCGATACTGTGAACCATCAGATCCTCCTCTCCACCCTCTCCGAGTTGGGCATCTCCGGCGTGGCCCACGCTTGGATTGCGTCCTACCTGACAGGTCGCTCCTACCAGGTGGCGTGGCGAGAATCTGTCTCCTCACCACGTGCTCTCACCACTGGTGTCCCCAGGGCTCTGTTCTAGGCCCTCTCCTATTCTCGCTATACACCAAGTCACTTGGCTCTGTCATAACCTCACATGGTCTCTCCTATCATTGCTATGCAGACGACACACAATTAATCTTCTCCTTTCCCCCTTCTGATGACCAGGTGGCGAATCGCATCTCTGCATGTCTGGCAGACATATCAGTGTGGATGACGGATCACCACCTCAAGCTGAACCTCGGCAAGACGGAGCTGCTCTTCCTCCCGGGAAGGACTGCCCGTTCCATGATCTCGCCATCACGGTTGACAACTCCATTGTGTCCTCCTCCCAGAGCGCTAAGAACCTTGGCGTGATCCTGGACAACACCCTGTCGTTCTCAAATAACATCAAGGCGGTGGCCCGTTCCTGTAGGTTCATGCTCTACAACATCCGCAGAGTACGACCCTGCCTCACACAGGAAGCGGCGCAGGTCCTAATCCAGGCACTTGTCATCTCCCGTCTGGATTACTGCAACTCGCTGTTGGCTGGGCTCCCTGCCTGTGCCATTAAACCCCTACAACTCATCCAGAACGCCGCAGCCCGTCTGGTGTTCAACCTTCCCAAGTTCTCTCACGTCACCCCGCTCCTCCGCTCTCTCCACTGGCTTCCAGTTAAAGCTTGCATCCGCTACAAGACCACGGTGCTTGCCGTACGGAGCTGTGAGGGGAACGGCACCTCAGTACCTCCAGGCTCTGATCAGGCCCTACACCCAAACAAGGGCACTGCGTTCATCCACCTCTGGCCTGCTCGCCTCCCTACCACTGAGGAAGTACAGTTCCCGCTCAGCCCAGTCAAAACTGTTCGCTGCTCTGGCCCCCCAATGGTGGAACAAACTCCCTCACGACGCCAGGACAGCGGAGTCAATCACCACCTTCCGGAGACACCTGAAACCCCACCTCTTTAAGGAATACCTAGGATAGGATAAAGTAATCCTTCTCACCCCCCTAAAAGATTTAGATGCACTATTGTAAAGTGGCTGTTCCACTGGATGTCATAAGGTGAATGCACCAATTTGTAAGTCGCTCTGGATAAGAGCGTCTGCTAAATGACTTAAATGTAAATGTAAAAGGGGCCAGGGATCCAGTCTAGGAGCACGTTTTTGACTGCTCCTACAGTCTTGCTTCGGTACTGCAGCTTAACTGACGCCGGGCCCAGAAAGACAATCTCCGTAGATGACTACATAGAGAAGTCAGATTTGAAAATCTATAATAAGACACTTCAGTCATCACATTTGTGCACAAAACATCCATTAAATTATTCTAATAATTGTCGCTGAGGCTGACAGAATGACTTTAAAACAATAACGATGATTAAAATATACCATTTCGCTATCAACATTGAAACAAAGTCAAATAACCAACGTGTAATCGAATCTAAAATTCTGCACTTCAAACACCCAATATACACTGAATGTACAAAACATTAAGAACACCTCACCAATATTGAGTTGCCCTCAGAACAGCCTCAATTCGTCATGCAAGGTGTTGAAAGCTTTCCACATGGATGCTGGCCCATGTTGGCAGTCTGTGAGTGCATTCTGACCTCTCTATCACAATTCCTAACTCCATCTCTCCTTCCCCTGAATGTGGAATGGCCAGGGCCTTGCTGGCCAGTTCAAACCAGTTTCTAATAATGATTCCCAGGTAAATTATTGGTCCACCCTTACTACCGCTCATTATAATACTATAGGAATGGACAGTTGGTCTTTAGCCTGCAGTGCATCCTCGTGTATAGGGAATAGAGAGGGATCCGCTCCCCCAGCATTTTATTGATTATTGAATGACTTACAATTGTACTGACTCGATGACTCACTCTCCCTCGTTTTTTTGGAGTGACCCATCTTACAAATTAACTACTCAATTTCAGTGATGCAGTCCTGTCGAAATGCAATACTGGAAGAAAAAAAACATGCCACACAGCAATTGGCTGAAGTATTTGAAGTAATTGGCTGAACTATTTGGAAGATATTACTGAAAATGTTTGCAGTCGAAGATCACTAAGAGAGAATAATTTAGGCAAAGAGCAGAAAGTAGATTGTTCACCAAGACCATAGTGTAAATTAAAACTTGGCAACATATATTGGTCGATTTTGATTGTTTACATGTCTGTGTGTGCACATATGTGTGAGTGTGAGCCCTTGACAGACAGCCCTGCATTATTCAGAGGTGTGGGGTCTGCCATGTCCCCCGTCTACAAGATGTCAGGTCATTTTTCATTCCCTCACCTGATTATCGCAATAACCTTGTGAAACACACTCACAGAGGAACAAACACTCTGAAATATGTAAAGGCCGTGCGTCACCGGCACCGTGCGAAGCCTCCCAAGGACCTCTCACATAGGAAGGAGTTGCACTCTGGACTGGGTTCTATGAAGTACTAACTGACCCAACAAGTCTGCAATTGTCCACCAAGGACTTATGAGTTTTACTACACTTCACTTCTGAGTTGCCATAGCCATTTAGGCTGCACATCACCACACTCACATGTAGTCGGTGGGGATTTAAAGCTGCTGAAAGCTGGCACAAGCATGTCTCAATATACGTATCCTTAATTCCGGACTCCATAAATACAGTACAGCATTCTAACAGAAGCTAATGAAATGTGGATTAAATGCTCTTTGTTTTCAAAGAAAAATCCTAAAGAGCTGTTTAATCTGACGAGACACATCTACATGAACAGTTCGGGTTGTGTAATTCAAGGGCATGGGATGATATCACTCTGAATCCTATAGTATTCTATTGTAAACAAGCCTATATTTACGTGTGCTTAGTGGGTGGGATTTATTACCCAAGCCTGGGCTTATTGATTAAAATCATTGTATCAGCAGGTGGCCATGAGTCAGACATTTTACACCTGTATTCAGGTGTGCCACAGGGATCAATTCTAGGCACTTATTATTCATTATAAACAACATTCGGAAATACTCATTCCATTGTTTACTGTAGTGGCAGTAGTTATTTTGGAAGTGTACAGTGGAGCTGTGAATAGAGACAAAAGTATATCAGAGGGACATCTCCATGTCTCTGTTGGTTCACTCGCATGTACTGTTTTAGCCGAGAGTATTCAATGTTGATGGAGCCTGACTTAAGGCAGTTGGACAACTACAATGAATTTCTTCACATTATCAGCCAGTAGCTAATGATAGTAACTTAAACGATTTTCTTTTGAGTAGAGATGCATTCTAAAAACGTCATGGAAATGGAGGAACATAGTCCTGTACTGTAGTTTGAATGCCATGGCATACGAATGTTAATTTATGCTCTGCCATGTCATGTTGCCGTTTCCAATGTGTGTGTGTGGGAGGTTTTCTGCTGAAAGTGGATCGATAATGACATGATTAGCATGTGTGAAAATAAAGGGGGAAGGTTCTACATCTGTTGTGGGCTAGCATCTCTACCATAGGTGTCTACCGTAAGCAAAGACGTCTAGATGTTCTACTATAGACAAAGACTAATTTATCTCCAAAGAACAGCCCGCTCTGTACCTATTTTGTTTTCGTTTTTTTAGTACGTGCTTAATTGTTCTAGGGAAATACGACAATTCATTCAGGGCAATGAAAAGGACCAACAGATTATGTTACACTATTGTTTCTCAAATAGGAAATTAATGAGGTTGCTGGTTTCAAGACGAGCCCCTTGTTACACTGGTGTCAAAAGTGGAATTGTAGACCGCAGATAAGACAACCAAATATTTGTATGAGAGACTTGAGATGAATGAGACAATGTGAGGGGACACTGTGAAAGCCATTTCGCTTCAGTTGGGGTCCAGTGTTCTGCCCAACAATTAGGTTTGGGTAAGCATGACTGCAATACATTTCTCTGTAAACCCAGAGGTCTTGCTTGGTTTTCTTCTTAATGGGGGACATGGTGTAGCTCCAGATGAATGATATAATAGAGCTTATATTGAGTTATTTGCACAATGCTTTGTCACGATGTTCAGATTTCCGAGGAATCCAGCTGAAGAGAGCTGATTAATAAACGCTTCCGGCTGACTCGTCTTATCTCTCCTCCACATCAACGAGCCGGCCAGGTACATCTCTGCTGACCTTACCGTGCGTTTGTTTCTAAATGCCTTCTGACACCTCTATTCTCTCTCTGACACCGCTATTCTCTCTCTGACCTATTGACACTGACGCTGCTTCTCCAGTCCAGTGCGGGCGTCATGAATATTATGCTCTCCCAAATGAAAGTATCTGACGCATGATTTCCGAAGCAGCGGTACAGTTTCAATGCCCATTTCCCATTTGTTTTGTTTCTTAATTATCTGATCAAATCCAACTTTATTTGTCACATGCGCCGAATACAGGAAATGCTTACTGACGAGCTCTTAACCAACAATGTAGTTCAAGAAAGTTCAAGAAAATATTTAGTAAATGAACTAAAGTAAAAAATTAAATAAAAAGTAACAAAAGAACAATAACGAGGCTATATTCAGGGGGTACCAGTACCGAGTCAATGTGTGGGGGTACTGGTTAGTCGAGGTAATTTGTACATGTAGGTAGGGGTAAAGGGATTATGCATAGATAATGAACAGTGAGTAGCAGCAGTGTAAAAACAAGGGGGGGGGGGTCAATGTAAAGTAGTCTGGGTGGCCATTTGATGAATTGTTCCGCAGTCTTATGGCTTGGGGGTAGAAGCTGGAGTGGCAGCAACTAGCTATGTACTATAGTACAGTATATAGAAAGATAGACGTTATGACAGTGAGTTGATGCACCGTAGTGGCTGTTTTTACATGTACAACCTACCATCAGGCAAAGAGATGATTTAAATAGCTTCTCAGGTTTGACTAATTAGACCATGTTGACTGACTAGTTCCATAGACGTCATGGTGAACGTGCCCTGAAAACAAGCGCTACAACCACATTTAGGTGTTTGTCTTGGAAATAGTCCCCCCAAAAAATGGCGTGTTTCTGAATACTGAAGAGTCAATGTGTGCCCTGGAGGCGTCTTTTAGTGTATAACAGAATTCAGATGGGGCAACTTTATTCCACAATAAATAAGATGGGCAAAACCTTGTGTTAGTGTGAGACTGCTACAAATTCATAAGATTAGTAATTTCTTTATGGCACGGTAGCACAGTGTGTTTCCCTGGCTTGAAAGTTCAGGTCAGACAACAGGCAGCATGCAAAGTGAAGATTAAAAAGCCAAGCTGGGGAAATGATTGTAATTGCTGCCTGAATCTAGGTCATTTTCTAAGTGACCAATGTCAGGCATTCTCTCCGGTGTGACTTTTCATATCCATTTTGGCAGACAGTTGCTCAGGCCACTGACTGTTTTTAGCCGGTCAAAGGTGATGTGTGTGTGTGCTCTTCTCTTAGACATACAGTACCAGTCAAACGTTTGGACACGCCTACTCGTTCAAGGGTTTTTCTTTATTTTTACTATTTTCTACATTGTATAATAATAGTGAATACATTAAAACTATGAAATAACACATATGTAATCATGTAGTAACCAAAAAAAGGGTTAAACAAATCAAAATATATTCTTCAAAGTCGCCACCCTTTGCCTTGATGACAGCTTTGCACACTCTTGGCATTCTCTCAACCTGCTTTACCTGGAAGGCTTTTCCAACAGTCTTGAAGGAGTTCCCACATATGCTGAGGACTTGTTGCCTGCTTTTCCTTCAATCTGCGATCCAACTCATCCCAAACCATCTCAATTGGGTTGAGGTCGGGTGATTATGGAGGCCAGGTCATCTGATACAGCACTACACTCACTCTCCTTGGTTAACTAGCCCTTACACAGCCTGGAGGTGTGTTTTGGGTCATTGTCCTGTTGAAAAACAAAAGATAGTCCCACTAAGCACAAACCAGATTGGATGGCGTAACACTGCAGAATGCTGTGGTAGCCATGCTGGTTGAGTGTGCCTTGAATTCTAAATAAATCCCTGACAGTGCCTCTAGCAAAGCACCATCACACCTCCTCCTCCATGCTTCACGGTGGTAACCACACATGCAGAGATCATCCATTCACCTACTCTGCGTCTCACAAAGAAACAGTGGTTGGAACCAAAAATCGGGAATTTGGACTCACCAGACCAAAAGGACAGATTTCCACCGGTCTAGTGTCCATTGCTTGTGTTTCTTGGTTTCTTTGCAGCAATTCAACCAGGAAGGCCTGATACATGCAGTCTCCTATGAATAGTTGATGTTGAGATGTGTTACTTGAACTCTGTGAAGCATTTATTTCAGATTGCAGTTAACTCCAAATCAAATCAAATTTAATTAGTCACATACACATATTTAGCAGAAGTTATTGCGGATGTAGAGAAATGCTTGTGTTCCTAGCTCCAACAGCGCAGTAGTATATATCATTGCAGTAGTATCTAAAAACAATTCACAACAATACACACAAATCTAAAAGTAAAAGAATGTAATTAAGAAATATATAAACATTAGATTGAGGAATGTCGGAGTGGCATTGACTAAAATACAGTACAAAAGAATACAGTATATCCATATGAGATAAGTAAACATTATTTAAATATTATTAAAGTGTCTAGTGTTCCGTTGTTAAAGTGGCCAGGGATTCCAAGTCTATGTACATAGGGCAGCAGTCTCTAAGGTGCAGGGTTGCGTAACCGGGTGGAAGCCGGCAAGAGATGGCTGTTTAACAGTCTGATGGCCTTGAGATAGAAGCTGTTTTTCAGTCTCTCGGTCCCAGCTTTGATGCACCTGTACTGACCTCGACCTTCTGTATGATAGCGGTGTGAACAGGCCATGGCTTGGGTGGTTAATGTCCTTGATGATCTTTTTGGCCTTCCTGTGACATTGGGTGCTGTAGGTGTCTTGGAGGGCAGGTAGTTTTCCCACAGTGATGGAGAGCCCTACAGTTGCGGGCGATGTAGTTGAGACTTAGAGACTGCTGCCCTATGTAGCAGTCTCTAAGTAGCAGGATCCTCTCAATTGTACACCTGTAAACGTTTGTGAGGGTTTTAGGGGCCAAGCCACATTTCCTCAGCCTCCTAAGGTTGAAGAGGAGCTGTTGCACCTTCTTCACCACACTGTCTGTGTGGGTGGACCATTTCAGATCGTCAGTGATGTGTACGCCAAGGAACTTGAAGCTTTCACCTTCTCCACTGCGGTCCCTTCCCTCTGCTGAAGTCCACGATCATCTCCTTTGTTTTGTTGACGTTGAGTGAGAGGTTATTTTCCCTGGTCCAGTTATTTTCCCGGGCCCTCACCTCCTCCCTGTAGGCTGCCTACTACTGTTGTGTCATCTACAAACTGGATGATTACGTTGGAGGCGTGTGTACAGGAGGGGGCTAAGCGTGCACCCTCGTGGGGTTCCCTGTTTGAGGATCAGCAAAGTGTTTCCTACCTTCATCACCTGGGGGTGGCCCGTCAGGAAGTCCAGGACCCAGTTACACAGTGCAGGGGACAGACCCAGGGCCCAGAGCTTAATGATGAGCTTGGAGGGTACTTTGGTGTTGAATGCTGAGATACAGTGGGGCAAAAAAAGTATTTAGTCAGCCACCAATTGTGCATGTTCTCCCACTTAAAAAGATGAGAGAGGCCTGTAATTTTCATCATAGGTACACTTCAACTATGACAGACAAAATGAGAAAAAAAATCCAGAAAATCACATTGTAGGATTTTTTATGAATTTATTTGCAAATGATGGTGGAAAATAAGTATTTGGTCACCTACAAACAAGCAAGATTTCTGGCTCTCACAGACCTGTAACTTCTTCTTTAAGAGGCTCCTCTGTCCTCCACTCGTTACCTGTATTAATGGCACCTGTTTGAACTTGTTATCAGTATAAAAGACACCTGCCCACAACCTCAAACAGTCACACTCCAAACTCCACTATGGCCAAGACCAAAGAGCTGTCAAAGGACACCAGAAACAAAATTGTAGACCTGCACCAGGCTGGGAAGACTGAATCTGCAATAGGTAAGCAGCTTGGTTTGAAGAAATCAACTGTGGGAGCAATTATTAGGAAATGGAAGACATATAAGACCACTGATAATCTCCCTCGATCTGGGGCTCCACGCAAGATCTCACCCCGTGGGGTCAAAATGATCACAAGAACGGTGAACAAAAATCCCAGAACCACACGGGGGGACCTAGTGAATGACCTGCAGAGAGCTGGGACCAAAGTAACAAAGCCTACCATCAGCAAGGGCATTGAAGATGAAACTTGGCTGGGCCTTTCAGCATGACAATGATCCCAAACACACCGCCCGGGCAACTAAGGAGTGGCTTCGTAAGAAGTATTTCAAGGTCCTGGAGTGGCCTAGCCAGTCTCCAGATCTCAACCCCATAGAAAATCTTTGGAGGGAGTTGAAAGTACGTGTTGCCCAGCAACAGCCCCAAAACATCACTGCTCTAGAGGAGATCTGCATGGAGCAATGGGCCAAAATACCAGCAACAGTGTGTGAAAACCTTGTGAAGACTTACAGAAAACGTTTGACCTCTGTCATTGCCAACAAAGGGTATATAACAAAATATTGAGATAAACTTTTGTTATTGACCAAATACTTATTTTCCACCATAATTTGCAAATAAATTCATAAAAAATCATACAATGTGATTTTCTGGATTTTTTTTCTAATTTTGTCTGTCATAGTTGAAGTGTACCTATGATGAAAATTACAGGCCTCTCTCATCATTTTAAAAGTGAGAACTTGCACAATTGTTGGCTGACTAAATACTTTTTTCCCCCACTGTATAGTCAATGAACAGCATTCTTACATAGGTATTCCTCTTGTCCAGTTGGGATTGGGCAGTGTGCAGTGCAATGGCAATTGCATTGTCTGTGTATCTGTTGTGGC
The DNA here is from genome assembly GCF_034236695.1 of Oncorhynchus nerka. Lineage (NCBI taxonomy): Eukaryota > Metazoa > Chordata > Actinopteri > Salmoniformes > Salmonidae > Oncorhynchus > Oncorhynchus nerka. The sequence goes on along the minus strand of NC_088399.1, from coordinate 65,288,496 downwards.
AGTAAGAAAATTTAAGTGGGTCTAGGATGTCAGGTAAGGTAGAGGTGATACGATCCTTAACTAGCCTCTCGAAGCACTTCATGATGACAGAAGTGAGTGCTACAGTGCCCTAGTCATTTAGTTCAGTTACCTTTGCTTTCTTGGGTACAGGAACAATGGTGGACATCTTGAAGCAAGTGGAATCAGCAGCCTGGGATAGGGAGAGATTGAATATGTCTGTAAACACTCCGGACAACTGGTCTGCGCATGCTCTGAGGACGTGACAAGGGATGCCATCTGGGCCGGCAGCCTTTCGAGGGTTAACACGCTTAAATGTCTTACTCATGTCGGCCACAGAGAAATAGAGCCCACAGTTCTTGGTAGCGGGCCGTGTCGGTGGCACTTTTTATCCTCAATGCGGGTGAAGAAGGTGTTTAGCTTGTCAGGAAGTAAGACGTCAGTGTCCGCGACGTGGCTGGCTTTCCCTTTGTAATGTGTGATTGTCTGAAGTCCCTGCCACATTTGTCTCGTGTCTGAGCCATTGAATTGCGACTCCACTTTGTCTCTGTACTGATGTTTTGCCTGTATGATTGCCATATGGAGGGAATAACTACACTGTTTGTATTGGGCCATATTTCCAGTCACCTTGCCATGGTTAAATGCGGTGATTTGCGCTTTCAGTTTTGCTGAAATTATGAACTTATCCTCTGCAGCTGTGGCGGTCCTCATGAGAGCCAGTTTCATCATATCGCTTGATGGTTTTTGGGACTGCACTTGAAGAAACTTTCAAAGTTCTTAAAATTTTCCGTATTGACTGACCTTCATGTCTTAAAGTAATGATGGACTGTCGTTTCTTTTTGCTTATTTGAGCTGTTCTTCACATAATATGAACTTGGTCTTTCACCAAATAGGGCTATCTTCTGTATACTACCCCTACCATGTCACAACACAACTGATTGGCTCAAACGCATTAAGAGGGAAAGAAATTCCACAAATGACCTTTTAACAAGGCACACCCGTTAATTTATATGTTTTTCAGGTGACTACCTCATGAAAGCTGGTTGAGAGAATGTCAAGAGTGTGCAAAGACGTCGTCAAGGCAAAGGGAGGCGACTGAAGAATCTCGATTATAAAATATATTTTGATTTGTTTAACACTTTTTTTTGGTTACTACATGATTCAATGTGTTTTTTCATAGTTTTGATGTCTTCACTATTATTCTACAATGTAGAAAATAGTAAAAATAAAGAAAAACCCTTGAATGAGTAGGTGTGTCCAAACTTTTGACCTGTAGTTCTACCCTGCAAAGCCTGACCAAGTCTCCCTCCCCCCAGACACCATTCATGGTGCAATAGTTTGGTGGAATAGTCAAGGGAAGAAATGTAACACGATTGCACAAACTGATATTCATAAAAACAAAGTCAAGATAAACAATTATTTGCCACTTTTCTTCAATAAAGCTGTCATGAGTGGAGTGCACAAGTGTACCCAGGTGCTGAAATTTGCTGAATGTATCAGTTGAGAAATTCTCAAATGCTTCCCTTAACAAATACACGAAACCCGGGTGGATTACTCAATGTAGGAAGTCAGAATTTAACACATCTTTGTGGAATTTCACAGAGTTTAATCTTTTGAATACACAAAAATGCATTATATCATGTGAAAATGAATAGGTCCATCAGACACATAACAATCATTAAAAAGGAGAACAAATGTATTCAAAAATATTCATTATGAAATATAAACCATATGTATAAATGCATACACTACATTGACAAAACCATTAACCAGTTGACATGATTAACCCTGTGTGCATTTGAGTAGTCGGTATGACCGCCTCTGTAGAGTTCATTTATTCACTGTCTATAAAACACTTATAAAACACTTGTAAGAATGATGGAAAACACAACATGGTAATAAGAGTGTGCTGCAGAGGGTCACCGGCCCCTTATGAGGGGGTGACTGGTGATGCAGAAGTGCCATTTTCTAAGGAAAGTGCCTGTGTGTGTGGTCAACAGCATGGCTCAGATTAGGATGCTGTGCCATGTTTGTGTGTGATGCTTCTTACATCCTAAACACAGACAAACCAGGGTAAATGCGCCACACACAGGAAGTAGTGAATCTCGGAATGAACACGTGTAAAACGGAACATCAGATATATTTGTGCCCATGGTATCGAGATTCACAATCTTTTCAAACTGGTCTTTTGGGAGCTTCTCATTAACAGAATGACACATTTTCTCAACACAAAGCCACGTGAATCAAAGTAGTTCCAAAACAGAAGAAAAATACGATTGAACATCCTGATGGGCAAAGCGCGTAACAGGTTGCTTCGGTATTGTAGATATTTCCAATCTGTTTCTTACTTCTCGAGCAACACTTTAATATCCTCTCATTAACCTGGCCTCCTTTTTCTTCTAAGACCTGCTTCCCTTTAATACATCGTCGTTGGGCATTTATTTCTGTCAGCTTCATATTGCCTGTACCAACTTCACAGATCAGCTACCTCCCTGAATGATGCAAAACCATATGAATATCGTGCGGTGGTAGCGTTTGCTACATAAGCAGTGTTGCGTGCGTCTTAACACATAAAAACAACAGGATGTGAAGTGGTTTATCCTATGTAGTGGTTTTCGTCTCTTGACTGCTAATAGAATACTACGGGTGATGTGTTGCAGTGACATGTCCAGTGGGAGCAGTGGTTTGAGTCCCCGGTTTGGGCTTCAGGTCCTGAGGGGGGCGCAGTCATAGACTGAGGGGTTCTTTTACATACGAATGTTTGAGTTCACAGTATTTAGGTGAAATGTCCCCCAGAGTCACTGCTGTCCTTTCACGCTCTTGCCTTCATGCTTCGACCCATGGATATCTGAAATGTTCGAGGAAAAACAGTCATGTTTTCCCGCCAAATAAGAATGAACTCATCACCCTATACACGATGTAATGCACATAGGTTGAGAAAGAGGCATGCTACTAATGGCATCCACTTCATAATCAACACGTAGGTTGCAAATAGCTCTGTAGCAATCAGACATATTCACCACATTTAGTGTGCAGAAAGCACCATCAACTTTATCAAAAGTATCACTACATCTACCTACCATGTTGTTATTATTATAACTGTAGAACACACTTATTAGAACCTTTCGCACTTAAATCTGTAGTATGCACTATTATGCATTAGTGTCCTTGACCCGCCAATGTGTATACATACTGTATGTTCAAGTGTGTATTCAGTACATGTATTTTAGCGTGGGTCAGACCCACCTCCTAAGTGTGTGTCCTATAACGTCATTGGTCCCGACCCGCTCATAGGAGTTGGCCCAGGTGGTGCACGGTTAAGCCCACGGCCAGCAGCAAACAAGGACGAGCGGTCCTGGAGCCCTGGACAAACCAATACACAACACCAATGTAAGTCATTCTCAACCGTAACAAGATAAATTAGTCCTGCCAAGGATAAAAACAGAAGATAACCGTGCAAGAGAGTTATAAACTGAGGAGTGGCAAGGTGACCAGACGAGAACGGAGTGAGATGCAACCACTGCCACCAATGTCCACCAGTGCCATAAACAGCAGAATGTTCAGCTGAAAGGTTGGGCGTGATCTACTGTGGGAGAGATGTATGGTTCAAGTCTGTCTTATAAACAGCAGAACGGTCATCTGAAAGGTTGGGCGTAATCTACTGTGGGAGAGATGTATGGTTCAAGTCTGTCTTATAAACAGCAGAATGTTCAGCTGAAAGGTTGGGCGTAATCTACTGTGGGAGAGATGTATGGTTCAAGTCTGTCTTATAAACAGCAGAACGGTCAGCTGAAAGGTTGGGCGTAATCTACTGTGGGAGAGATGTATGGTTCAAGTCTGTCTTATAAACAGCAGAACGGTCAGCTGAAAGGTTGGGCGTAATCTACTGTGGGAGAGATGTATGGTTCAAGTCTGTCTTATAAATGCAGTATGTTTTTGGTTGGGCTAGAAGGCAATAATAACAGTTGCCTTTAACATTCATACAGTTATGTGAATGTGTTTGCATGTATGTACATACATAACACTTTACTATGTATACAATACACTGAGTACACCAAACATGAGGAACATCTGCCTAATATTGAGTTGCACCTCTTCCCCGTTTTCCCCTCAAAACAGCCTCAATTCATCGGGGCATGGTCTCTGCAAGGTGTCGAGGGATTCTGGCTAATGTTGACTCCAATGCAGGTGTTCTTAATGTTTTGTATACTCAGTGTCTATATTCTGTGTATTGCAGTCTGCATCTTCAGTGCTAACTCTATATGAATGTGCAACGCTCAAATGATTTAATCACACACCCACTAAAGAATGGCGCTGGATTGTTACTTAACCTTAGTGTTATATATACTAGACAATTCTTGGAAAGGTCCTGTATGAGCCTTGAGCAAGGTGGCCATCCCAGACTCTCTTTATTCTTGCACAGACACAGAAAGAGTTTCTATCTAAACATGAATTCCAATGATACTAGTGTTTGTTTAAATGTCAAGACTAAAACCCCCTAGAGTTTACATTAAGAGATACCACAAACGTTTATGTGTAAGGTATTACAGCTGGTCACGCACATTCACGCGCACTTATAACATCAGTAAGATGCGATCACTTTATTGGTCAATTGCACACGGGGTCCAACCAAAATATGACTTCCGCTTATAACCCAACCCCTCCGAAAGACACACATACACGTACATATTCCAGGTTTTAGACAGGCTGTACTACCACACTGGCTGCCTCCCCTTTCGGAGGGGTTGGGTTATAAGCGGAAGTCAAATTTTGGTTGGACCCCGTGTGCAATTGACCAATAAAGTGATCACATCTTATTGATGTTATAAGTGAATGTGCATGACCAGCTGTAATAACTTACACATAAACGTTTGTGGTATCTCTTAATGTAAACTCTAAGGAGTTTTAGTATTTTTATCACTATTATTATTGGAATTTATGTTTGTATGAATGGTAAAGGAATTACAAGAGGACCAACATAAAAAAGTGACAAAGTAGTAACACACACACACACACACACACTGACTGTTGGGGATTGATATTGCTTTTTGGCAGAAGGTCCTCCTGCTTTCTCATGGTTGGGAGGCTTTGGACAAATCCCAGGGTGTTTGTTGATAAGGGTTTCCTGGACTTGAGTTTACAGATACAAAGCGGATGGGGCTTTCAGACAGACCCGTATCGATAATAGGATCCACCTGTTGAGATCTAGACTAAGCCACTGAAATGGGCTGAATTTGTACTTCTAAAATAAGTACCCTCAAAGCAATATGTATCAGATGTCATCATTAAGTGGTATTGTCTTTCCGGGGGAAAGTATGCCTGTCTGAGGACTTAACATGTTCAATAATCAAGTACAGTTATCAGTTTGGTAAAGCTATCCACTCATTTTGAAATAGGACTAGGTTAACTCAACAAAAGTGGGTTGCCATAGTTTGTTCTTGCTGTCAGTTAAGATTTGGATGTAGAAATGCTGTTTATTTGAAATGAACAAAAACAAAGTACTGTGGTGGAAATAGCAGGAGAAGCGGCTCCAAAAATTGCTGTGATTCCTAGTAAATGTATTGTTCCGAATGAACCCATCAAATCTCCCCAGTGCTGGTTTGCCCCTGGGTAATCCACACACCCACGTAGAACACAAGTAATCATCCTCGTAACGTCCGCAGGCATGGAACAGGTCAGTGTGACATTCGTGTTCTCAGGGCAGAGGTATGTGGTTTTGGTTTAAGCCTCCATCTTAAAAGATATATCACTCAAAGGTCAACCATTTCATTTGGGAGATAAAAAAGGGAGTCTAATCAGACACAAGCGACTACAGCAATATGATGGGATACCTTCGCCATGACTATGCTGCTGTCTGTGGTCGACATAGTGGTCGAGAAGGTTGTGTCTTCCTCTTCCTCCATATCTTCTCCCTCATCATCCTCCTCTTCACTCCCACTTAGAAACTTGTCCAGGTCCTCAGTACTAGTGTTACCTAGTGAACAACATTTTATTTGTGAGGTAACTTTCCAGTACTTACTGTATTTCAAAAGAATTAAACACAAACAAGCAGATTAAAGATTTTTGTTGTTGTAATTATGTTGCCCCCAACGGGGATAAACACATCGGTCAAAATGTATAAAAGTAAATGTTTTAACATACTGAAAAATGTGTATTCAAAGGTGGCATTGTAGTCGTAGTCCGGTGTCGGCGTTGTGTCACCGTAGTCATCATATTCATTTTGGCCTGTAGGGAAGGAGCAGAAACAGAAGTTATGTCAATGCAGTGAGTCAATAACAGATTGTGTTTGGGTAAAAAAAAAAAAGATTTAACGAAAATCAAGGTCAAAGATGAGAGGGGGAAAGCTGACCTACAATGTTTTATTTCCCATGTGCTGACTGGCACATGGCTAGCGTCAGCATTGCTTAAAGGGATAGTCCACTCAAAATGCAAGGTTTATCAGATATTTCCAGACCTAAAAAGTGGTCTAATGTTAAGACGAGTCCCAAGCTATCGGTTGTATGGATACAGCTACAGTGGGGAGAACAAGTATTTGATACACTGCCGATTTTGCAGGTTTTCCTACTTACAAAGCATGTAGAGGTCTGGAATTGTTATCATAGGTACACTAAAACAACAATCCAGAGAATCACATTGTATGATTTTTAAGTAATTAATTTGCATTTTATTGCATGACATGAGTATTTGATACATCAGAAAAGCAGAACTTAATATTTGGTATAGAAACCTTTATTTGCAATTACAGAGATCAGACGTTTCCTGTAGTTCTTGACCAGGTTTGCACACACTGCAGCAGAGATTTTGGCCTACAACTCCATACAGACCTTCTCCAGATCCTTCAGGTTTCGTGGCTGTCGCTGGGCAATACGGACTTTCAGCTCCCTCCAAAGATTTTCTATTGGATTTTAATCCATGACGGCATAGTGTGTACTAATGGTTTTCTTTGAGACTGTGGTCCCAGCTCTCTCCAGGTCATTGACCAGGTCCCGCCGTGTAGTTCTGGGCTGATCCCTCACCTTCCTCATGATCATTGATGCCCCATGAAGTGAGATCTTGCATGGAGCCCCAGACCGAGGGTGATTGACCATCAACTTGAACTTCTTCAATTTTCTAATAATTGCGCCAACAGTTGTTGCCTTCTCACCAAGCTGCTTGCCTATTGTCCTGTAGCCCATCCCAGCCTTGTGCAGGTCTACAATTTTATCCCTGATGTCCTTACACAGCTCTCTGGTCTTGGCCATTGTGGAGAGGTTGGGGTCTGTTTGATTGAGTGTGTGGACAGGTGTCTTTTATACAGGTAACGAGTTCAAACAGGTGCAGTTAATACAGGTAATGAGTGGAGAACAGGAGGGATTCTTAAAGAAAAACTAACAGTTCGGTGAGAGCCGGAATTCTTACTGGTTGGTAGGTGATCAAATACTTATGTCATGCAATAAAATGCAAATTAATTACTTAAAAATCATACAATGTGATTTTCTGGATTTTTGTTTTAGATTCCGCCTCTCACAGTTGAAGTGTACCTATGCTAAAAATTACAGACCACTACATGCTTTGTAAGTAGGAAAACCTGCAAAGTCAGCAGTGTATCAAATACTTGTTCTCTCCACTGTATATGCCTCAATTCCAAAAGAATGAGAAAGATAGGCGCCAAATAAAATCAGTAAATTAGACAGGGCTTATCTTATATTCATTTAGGGTTGAGGCATATAGCTGTATATATACAACCGATAGCTTGGGACTTCAGAGGTCTGAAAATGTCTCGCAAACAGTGATTTTAGAGTAAATGATCCCAAATGGACAGTAAAAAAAGGGGGAGGAATAGATCATGGTGCCAATCCTAAATCTCAGTAAACCTTTAAAATGGGTTAATCCATCTCGCCCTCTGTCTAAATTCCCTGAGCTCTTTAATCGTCAAGCATTATTAAAGTGATTTTAATCAGTATTTACAGTCACCCCATTAACACTACTAAAATTATGTGATGAACCTTTATATTTTGAATAATCTAATGCCATTTGGTCAGTAAAGATTCAGCAGAGGCTGTTGAACGTTAATGACAGCCGTAATAATTTACGACGATTCGTGTATGTAGAATCCAGCGCTAAACAAAGCTGATCGACTCAAAAACAGAAGCTGACTCAAGGGAAATCATGCTTAGTTTTGTCACACAAGCAGTGTGGTGAGGGGGGAGCTTAGCATGGGATCCATGAATCGTGCCTGGCCAACAGACGTTTCTGTGAGGGAAATTTCTCTCTCTCACGATATGTCCTAAATATACCGGGTGTTGAATGCCATCTCTAATTGTATGTCGCTCTGGATAAGAGCATCTGCTAAATTACTAAAATGTACGTACGTGTAAAAATCTGTGCATCTTTTACAGTTAAAAGCAGTGGGTTCACAAAATGTTCTGTCAGTTGTTGCTCAAACTTAATTTAGAACAGCTTATCGGGTAAGGCAATATTTGAGGCAAACTCAGGTTATTAAGGTGGGTCAGGTAAAGCCACAGCAAAGCTTGTTCTATCAGTCAGTCATGATGGTGGACACGTGGCAAAAGGGTTACAGGAAGTCAGCTTTTATCTGGACAGCACTGATGTCACTCAAGGAAATAATGTACTACCCCAATATAAGTATTGACATAATTGTTTTGTTAGAATATCCGTCTGTCATTCATTTCACTGCATCCCCAAATGTTGTGTTGAAACAGTTACGAATCGGTCTCGCTCACTTGAGAGTATTTTGTATGATTAGTTTACCTTTGTAGGTCTGACGAAGATTGCAAGGCCGAAACATTGGAATTAAATAAGTGACACTTTGAAACACTTTTCTTTACTGCACCAACATTTTTCACCAGTGATCTGTCCACCTCAAAGTTACTGGGACCCCTAACTTCCTCAAGCACTCAAGCATTCAAGCTGCAGGACTTCCATCCAGTCACCTGGACATCAGGGAAAGACGATGGCAGCCAGAGGACATCTCGTCATCAAACGGTTAGGAAGGTCACACATCACTTAGGCCATGCGAACCAGGGCTAGAGTTCAGGAAAAGAAGACATGATTGGCTGCTTCTAAAAATAAAATGTTAAAAACTCCAGGCTTTCCCGCATGAGAGATATGGGAGACCTCAGGACAGGGGCCACCCTGCCCGCCAACGCTGTGGTGGTTCTGGGACTATTAGAACTCACAGAAGCTCTGGACCCTCCTCTGGTGTTTCGGAGGTCCTGAAGAACAGACGATGGGAACTGAACTGACCCCCCCACTTCCTTGTCCCCCAAAAAATGTCTATCTAAATAGGGATCCACCAGCTGCACGTGATTCATTTATACAGCTGTATTCGTTTCACTGTGAGTCGAGTGCATTTCCCGAGGACACAATATATACTGTATCTGCCTGCCTCTGTGCTTGAACTGGGACTCCCTGCTATGAAGTCTACATCAACTTTTTTTCCAGATGTGTTCAATTGCTCTCTACATCAGTGAGACTTATCGTGATCATCATGGGTCATTTTTTTCCCTGTGCTAATTTCCCTCCTCATTCCAGTTTCCCACATGCAACCACTGCCCCAAACATCCTCCTGCTTCAATTTGTCTACTTGAGCCGACCCCAATAAATCACCAGTCCCGCTCCCGGATCATCTGTTTCTGGTGAAGTCATAATGACTGCCTTGAAGTATAAGAGATAGCCTACATTACAATGACTGATGGGGAGGGTCAGGGTAAAACGATAAGATACACGTGGGAAATGTTATTACCAAAGAAATAGTATCAGATGGGCTTTGATTCTAGCTTCTCTTTTTGAAACTTAAAACAAAAGAAAGAAAAGTTGAACCCAGAGATGAACCATACTCCGTAGCTTGTGGCAGGCTGCCATCGTGACTTCAGATATACAATCCCATTCTCTTTAAACACGCCACTGGCAGCGGAGTGCTACGCGGAGCTAAACATCAATGCACTAGTATCATTGCCATTGTGTGGACCACTTAAGAAAACCGTTGAATCTCGGGTCCAGGCTAACTACGTTGAAGCTCACATGCATCATTAATGAGGCAGTGTGTGGCCTCCTGTCCTCTATATTCAATCCCTCCACAATGCTTGTGAGTCGCAGTCTCCTCTCAGGACTGAGATTTATGCTACCTCTATGAAAGTCAATGAACAAGTGTTGAAAAACCCTCCCATACACAACCATGAGTGACACAACCCTTTAAATAGTATAAGTGGATCTGTGCTTCATCTGAGAAGACAGGCTGCTTGTTTTAACCATGCCCTCCAGTTTAGGAAGACAAGGTCCCATTGTGGTCACTGTATGTGTTGTACAGGGAAAGAACTGTGGGAAGAGAATCTCACTCCTGCTGCTTTGCATGCTGCAGGTTCAGCTGATTCACCTAGTGGGCTCTGATACCAAACTAGATACAAGTTCAGAATACCCACCACATCACATGCTAAGCCCGTAGGGGAAAATATATTAGCAAACAGACAGTAAGGTCTGGAAGGACCGTTTTCACACACCCTATTATTAAAGGAGTGGTCCTTTCATGTCTCCCTCCAACAGGGAACATTAATGAAGTCACTCAAAATGTTGCCTCGCATGAAACACTGGGAGCCAACAATTTTTTAAATAAAAAAAGTAGGGCATTTTCCTCTGTCACACTTCATATGTAATGTAGGCTATGGGATGGTAGACACAATGCACACAACACTTAATACTCCCTCCAAGCTAGTTAACCACTGTATTTAGTGTTGACATTATAATTCAATTACAATGGACTAGTGAGTTTCCATGAAACTGCTGCCTGTGTTAGCTGCCGAGTGTTGTGCTAGCTAGCGAATATGCTAACGTTAGCTAGCTTGTTAAACATTTGGCTTTGGCCTTGCACTGGCATTATGGGATTATGGAGGGTGAATTTAATTGTTTCTTCGTCATCTTGCTAGGTAGTTATCCAGCTGTGGCCATCTAGCTAGTACCAACAAGGGGTTTCTACAAAATAGCAACATTAGCGCAGATAGCTTGGAATCTAGACCATAAGCAATATGCACGGATATGCATTGCCAAACAATGCTACTGTCAAATATACAACCAGAAAAAAAATCCTAGACCACCTTTACTCCACACACAGAGATGCATACAAAGCCGTCGTCCCCACAGTGACTGTACATACATATCCCAACCAGAAGCCATTGTGCAAGGCAAGCAACACTGAAGCATGCACAAGAGCACCAGTTGTACTGGATGACTGTGTGATAACACTCTTGGTAGCTGATGTGAACAAAACATTTAAACAGGTCAACATTCACAAAGCCACTGGGCCAGACGGATTACCAGGACGTATACTCAAAACATGCCTGGACCAACTGTCAAGTGTCTTCACTGACATTTTCAACCTCTCCCTGACCGAGTCTGTAATACCTACATGTTTCAAGCAGACCACTATAGTCCCTGTGCCCAAGGAAGTGAAGGCAACCTGCCTAAATGATTACGACCCAGTGGCACTGATGTCGGTAGCCATGAAGTGCTTTGAAAGGCTGGTCAACAGCATCCTCCCGGACACCCTAGACCCACTCCAATTCACATACCGCCCCAACAGATCCACAGATAACACAATCTCAATCACACTCCATACTGTCCTTTCCCACCTGGACAAAAGGGACACCTATGTGAGAATGCTGTTCATCGACTACAGCTCAGCGTTCAACACCATAGTGCCCACGTAGCTCATCACTAAGCTAAGGACTCTGGGACTAAACACCTCCCTCTGCAACTGGATCCTGGACTTCCTGACGGGCCGACCCCAGGTGATAAGAGTAGAGTGTTAATTGCGGTGAAAAGTAGTCTGGTGTAGGACTTTAACACCCCATACAGCTTTGTTAGGCTTTTAGGCCTTCATTTCAACCTCTATGTGTCATTCTCACCAAGGTTTGCAAGATGATCAAATTTCCTAAATCTGGCAGGTGGCCAATGTCAAGGAACATTTATTCTAAGGAGCCTGAAAACAGCCTGAACATTGCAAAGCACGGGGAAAAGATTCTCACCAACAACATTTGAGACTGGCAAAAAGGGTTAGCGTGACACATGGCATTTTTCCCTCATTCGGCTCTAATCTAATCTTTTATGATTAATATAAAAGAAAAAAATCCCTGTCGGTACAATCTGTCACACCCCCACAAGAGGAAGTTGCCAAGCCTCATGAAAACACCATGCCATGTTAAGCCTCCAACCATAATGAAATGGGGAAAAACAATCAAACACTGTGTGCTGAGATTTCAAAACAAAAAGGCAACCGTCAAGTAACACATGCCATTCATCATCATTAAGATGAGTAGCATCCGGTCATGTCAGAAGATGCAACATGTTTTTCATCCAGACTTGAACCCACAACTGCTATCCGTTTGGCCCGAGGGTTTGACAGGGACTTGCAGACATATCCTGAGAACAATCAAACTTCCCACTCACTGACTAAAAGCCAGCTCAGCCCACGGTGGGACATTGGTGTGAGGGGGAGTGAAGGAGGATGCTGGGATAGTGTGCTCACTTTACAAACATGTCTACACATAACAGCTGTGCTGTGGGAAGTGCAGTGGGATTACATCGCCGGCTGATTGTTCTGCCCCCAGGGTTCTCCTGTGCTTGAGAGAGGAGCCTTGTTCCGCGCAACGTTAATTGTTACACTCGGCTAGATTCACTGGCTTGTGTGTTTTCAGACTTTTCGCAGACTTTTAAGCATTTTAGCTGAGTAGCCCTCTGATAAAATATTTTGATGGAAATGAACTAGATTTGTAAATCTGATAGTCGGCAATACCTCATCCCGCTATTACCCTGTAACTCCAATTGTACAAGTCTGGCAATAACTTCAGGTAAAAAAAAAAAAAAACGTTGAAATGATCTTGCAGCAAGTTCCCAGTCTCTTAAAATTCACCTACATACACAATCCACTGGGCAAAGACATCAATTCAACTTCTATTCCACATTGGTTCAATGTCATTTCATTGAAATTACATGGAAACAACATTGATTCAACCAGTGTGCGACCAGTGGGAAAGCTCTTACACCTGCCCCCCTCAGTACTCACTCAAGCTATGTTCTAGATCACCCAATAATACTCTAACACACGCTAACACACATGCCTGTCTCTATCAGAGCTCAATGCAAACAAATACACATGCCACAGGTTCTCAATTCTTACATTCTGTTTTGTTCATGTTACTCAATCTCCGCACAGACAACCATACTACGCACCCACAAACAAAAACACTGCCTAATGCAGTACTCACCCCAGCAGAGAGGTAGCAACAACAGCACTCCAGTCAAGCAGACCAAGAGAAAGTGGTAGTGGGTCAGCCTGTGCATGTTGCTCCAGACAGAGAGAGTGAGTGATCAGACTCCAAACTGGGCTCTGAATGAATGTGGTGTGTGAGTGTGTGTGATAGGGGAGGGAGTGAGGGGTGGGGGAAGAGGGAAGAGGGAAAGGAAGGAGGCGGTAGTAGGGGGGAGCTCTCCTTTGCCTCAATGTTGCAAGGGGTGTAAACCAAACATACTCAACAATTGTCAGTGGCACACAAAGTGGCTGTGGTCTGGATTAGGGTGAGGTAAAATGATTCCGGATCCATCGTGACTTTTTAACACTGATGAGTTGAGGTCAGGATTACAGAGGATTAATCAGATTTTGAGTCAGCACCACTTTTTTTTACAAACTGTAGTTTGGGGTTAGGGATTATATTTGGATGACCTGATTCTGGGTTGTAAAACTTTAGGTTATAAAGGACATGGAGTTATGGTCAATCGTCCAGTCAGTGGGTCCACTAAACGAACAATGTGTTCAGTTAAACAGACTCCAGTACAAAAGGCACTGACACGGATCTGCCTTTCACAACTAGTGGAGAGATTAGGAATAATATTCGGTGTTTCATAACATTTACACAATACATGAATATACATTCTAACATGACCATTAGATAACATAGTATAACGACGTGTATCCAGTCATCCATATTTTACACGTGTTTAAATTGTGCCTATAAAAAAAAAAGCCCTTGTTGTTTGGACATCTTGCTGTGAGCCGGCCAGTTAAGACACAAGCAACTACCCTCTCCCTATTGTATCTGTAGTAGAGGAAATGCTCTTTACCAAATGCCAGATGTTTTTGAGTTTTACATAGGAGGGGTGGGGGTTGACTGCCCCCCCCCCCCATCCTCTCCAGTCAGCAGGGGGGGGTCATGAGTAAGGTATATTTAAGTATGCCCCATGAGGAAGAGAAGGGGGTTGGGTAGGTGTAGGAGGGGTGGGTATGCCTAAATCCTGCCCCCTCCATCCCATGGCTCTCTCAGCTCTCCTGATGATTGTGTCTTGGCTGTGTTCCCCTGTCAGCTCTATGACTCAGTGAGAGTTGGCCTGGTTTCTGTTGTTGCTGTAAAGCACCTCCGGCTGTGAGCAGGACCGTGGGACCATGTAGGTGACTGGCTACGGTAGTGTATACGTGAGCCATCGCATTCGCCTCCTACAAGCAGCTCTTGTTTCTCGCCGCCAGTGAGCGTCAGGGTCTGACTGGTGTCAGAGTCCAACCCATCTGCTTGCATCACATCACAGTAAACTAAGAGGCCCCACAAACTGCAAGGGATGAAAGCTCATATCATTTGCATGGGTACGAGAGCAAGGACACTGTCGTGCATAGGGGAGTGTACGGGCGATGACCTAGAGTGCACCGACCCAGAGCCAAGTCAAACTTTCCTCACGAGATCAGCCTCGGCTCCCGACAGGGGTTGAGTTCCAAAGAACATCTCGGGGTCAGAGTTTGGTTCGGTCTTAAACTCTTTTCTTGCTCCCTCTCTCCTTGAGGCCTGTTTTATTTCCCCATGTGAACAAATGCCCAAACCCCAAGGGTCTCGTCGGTTTCCCTGCAGAGTTGGCAAGGGCGAGTGCAGCAGCCTGGAAAAAATCTTTACAGAACTGTCCTATTTGTTATTTTTTACACAGAGAACCGCTGGTCAAGGGATGTGAATGGTCCACTGCCAGGGGCAGATGGTACGAACGGAATACGCACAAATGCACCCTTCTCCAAGTCTCCAGTTCCAGGACTGCAGGGTGACCGGGGGATGTCTGGGAAACCAGCCCCGAGAGCAAGAGTGACATCCCTGACCTCAGCATTAACAACGTGGCGGGGAAGGGCATGTAAACAATTCACGCTGCTGACACCCTGACGGAGAGATATGGGACAGGAGTGGGGGGAAAGGGTTTTGAAAATAGTCATGGACAGGGGGATTGGCAGGGACGCCCAACATGCCCCAGGCTGGCTGTAAGGCAGTGTTCAATGAAGTGGACAAAACTTGGTTCGAGGCCATGTCCCGGGACTGGTTTTGTGGTTGTCACTGTGTCGGCTTTGCAGGCTGACATACATATTCCAAAGAATCTCATTTAATCCACACGGCTTGTCAGCATCCTGCAAGAGTGTGCTCCTTTAGAGTAAGTGTAACCTAGCCCAGTTTGAAGTGCTATTTACCAATGAAGTAGAAATATGAAAGGCAGATGAGAGGACCCCTGGAGGACAGGGAATGGTAGTTTAATGAAGTGTTAGGGTAGCAGGTGATAGACAGGTCTTGGGTGTTATTTCCTTTCTAGGGCTTCCTTGGCGGCCCTATCTATTATATGCGTTGATGGATGGTGCTGTTGGATATTCGTTGAACGTTCGACAATATGATCCGAGTTCTTAGAGACTTGGATGATATTCACTCTTAAAATTCATTATCCACACAACACTCAAGCCTCCATTCATTATTATCCCAACTTCCTACTGCCATAAAGTCCAAACACCCTGTGTAACTATAAATACCAGAGCTCTCTCTCTCTGAAGACTGAGTCAGCTTTTGTTCTCTCCCACAGAAAAACGTGTGTGGGTGTGAGGGAAATCTACAAGATTTTTTTTTCCGTGGGAGCATCCAGAAGATAATTCTCTGGGCTCCAGGGGGCCCATGGGGGTGGGGTTGTGATGGATCTGTTGTGCTTGCAGAGGGTCCAACCCAGCGGGAGAACACATTTGTGAATGTTTACCATTGGACATTTGCATGGAATCTGGGCATGGTTCCAGCAACTGTTTTCCATACGTGCACTCCCTCTCCATCATGGCTTCTCAATCATCTCCTCGTATAAAATCTTCCCAATGCTCATTATCTACATGGAAGATCAGAGAGCCTGTAATACACCCACGGTGGCCCATCTAATAGCCAAGGCTTTCTCAAATGAGACTAAAAGGGTTTTTGATACTTGAGAATAATGTTACTGTTGATATCTGAGAGTGAACCTATACTGAGCACTAGGCTTATATTTTCAAGCAAACACATGAATTAGAAAGTCTGTACTGCAGTGTTAAACATGCGCAGATTTGCCATTTTTGTTCAAAATTAGGGACAGACGTTTGGCTACTACCATAAAGAGGAAGTCACAACTATCCGCCTCTTTTCTTAGAGCCCTGAATCAAATCTAGCCACAGATAATAGTGCCTGTTTGTCATCCTCAAGACATCCTCTGAAACTAAAGCTGATGGATGGGGACTTACACCAGTGATAAGAATAGCCATCAGACTCATGATCTAGGAGATCCAGGGAAGCATAAACACAAAAGGAGAGAAGACAATGACAGGATTCAATGGTGGTAAACTGGAACTACCCTTCACTTTAATTCTTTGTGACTTATACAGATGGGTTCGTTTTAAACAAGTATATGTAGAAGGGGAATGCAACTCCCTTCACTGGAGGACTCAGCACGTAACCGAACAGAAACCCAGTAAAAAATACAAAAAACTCTAAAATGTATTGTTCAGCCCATCCCGACCCAACCCTATCCCCAACATCTGATGTGGGTGGAAGAAAAAACTTGGAAACTATTTCCAAATGTTGAGGCAATGTGGTTCAGTCATTACCGTGGCAGGATTACATTTGCAGACGATCTGATTCAACAAATCTCTAATCATTGTGTGGATAAAGATCAATTGCTACAAACAAAATATATATATATATATATATATATATATATATATATTTTGTTTGTTTGTTGTTGTTGTTGTTGAATTTTACCTCATTTTCTCCCCAATTTCCATGGACCTCCCGGTCGCGGCCGGCTGCGACAGAGCCTGGGCGCGAACTCAGAGTCTCTGGTGGCACAGCTAGCACTGCGATGCAGTGCCCTAGACCACTGCGCCACCCGGGAGAAATTGCTACAGTATTTTAATAGAATAATTAGGTGGGATAAAAATCTGATTCAAATGGAATTTGATAGGGGGTTTTGCCTGTGGGTATGTTAGGCTCTGAAATGTCTGTTCCCATTACTGCCCACAGAGGCAAAGGACTGAGGCTATGAAGTGAAAGAAGAGTGGGGGACTGGGAGTTGGATGAGATCCCAGACTCAGGCACCTGCAAGGCCTCCCGTTCCCACAAATGCTGGTCAGGAAATGTGTTGCAGTGTAAACTGTCAAGCACAAGGATTAATTCTTTGAAATGTAGACTGTGGCGTTTTTTTTTCTTCAAAAGAAGTTAAACATTGTCATGGTAAAGAAAACATTTAATGCATCATGAATGGGCTTAACTGAGAAGAAAGTGACGCTTGAGTTCTCGACCTATTATGCTGTTACAGGAGACTTAAGCATATTTTGAGTAGGAAGAGTATTGGGGAAGCTAGTCTGAAAATATAGTTTACCAAGCTACCAATTACTTCACACTGGAGGAAGTTAAGATACACTAAAGCCACCTTTAAAAAATATATTGGTTTACTGAACTAAAGTTACTTTGAATTACTTTGTGAAAAAAACGTACTTTGTGGAAAGATTATCATATGTAAATCTGAAATGTCATAGATGACAAATTGCAAGACAGATCACTTTGAGGTCATATGCAATTTTGCCTATTAAACACTAAGGCGATTTTCAAGTGAGATTTAGGCAGGTTTGATGGAGAAAAATAAAGTAAATTGCCTATTTTACCCATATTTTATTTTATTTTGAAAAAGTAGTTTGTAGTTCCAGTAGTTAGCTACACCTCTACATGGCCCAAAAAAAACGAATTGGCTACTGAAAACACTACCTAGATTTGAATTTAGGTCAACTATGAGCCACCAAGCTACTGCAAAATGTAGTCACATTACTAGTTGAGCTACATATACTACTCCCCAAACACCGAGTAGGACGTCATGAAAGTCCCTACAGTATATTGGTAGGAGGTACATAAAGATATTATTGATGGCTTCTCTGGGAAGAAAGGAGTATCCTGTACATAGCAACCTACAATATACAGCATCCACTACAGGAAATAAATAGTACTTTCCCCCACAATAGAGGACAACATGGAATCATGAATGTACAACTGTATTTACAATAAACTAAAGGAAGTGTGAAACTAATTGACCAGATGTTTGTCTGACCAAGAGTTTAAGAGTGAGACTCTTAAGTCCTTGGTCTGACGTGTTGAGGATGTGTATGAAATCCCCCAGCTGTGAAAATGACTCAATAGTCCCTCTGGGCTTATTGTGATTTCAAACAAGCTACTTATTCTTAGGAATTAATACATTAGCTGCTCTCATTACAAATAAATCCACTACAGCTTTTAACGCCTATTATGTTGATCAGACAAGGGGAATGTGCATATACTGTGAAGGGTTTCCTGATGAACCACTGGCTGATGGTTTTACGTGCACATGACATTGAGCTGCCTAAATATAGTCATAGGGTCCCCTGGCAGAAGTTGTTGAGAACTAACAGGCATACAGATCCCACATACAGATCCCACATGAATGGAATTGGAACTGGGAAAAACTATACAAATACAGTGGGGCAAAAAAGTATTTAGTCAGCCACCAATTGTGCAAGTTCTCCCACTTAAAAAGATGAGAGAGGCCTGTAATTTTCATCATAGGTACACTTAAACTATGACAGACAAAATTACAACCAAAAAAATCCAGAAAATCACATTGTAGGATTTTTCATGAATTTATTTGCAAATTATGGTGGAAAATAAGTACTTTTTTGCCCCACTGTATATTAGTGTCATTTAATTGGATAGCCCCCTTAGGGACAATGGTAAGAATCCACAAAATGTTGACGTTGAGAATGGTGTTTTGCGGGTATGGTTCAATGAAGCTGCCAGTTGAGGACTTGTGAGGTGTCTGTTTCTCAAACTAGACACTCTAATGTACATGTCCTCTTGTTCAGTTGTGCACCGGGGCCTCCCACTCCTCTTTCTATTTAGGTTAGAGCCAGTTTGCAGTGTTCTGTGAAGGGAGTAGTACACAGCTTTGTACGAGATCTTCAGTTTCTTGGCAATTTCTTGTATGGAATAGCCTTCATTTCTCAGAACAAGAATAGACTGCCGAGTTTCAGAAGAAAGGCCATTTTGAGCCAGAAAACTCAACTAGTCTAAAGAAGGCCAGTTTTATTGCTTCTTTAATCTGCACAGCCGTTTTCAGCTATGCTAACATAATTGCAAAAGGGTTTTCTAATGATAAATTAACCTTTAAAAATGATAAACTAGGATTAGCTAACACAATGTGCCATTGAAACACAGGAGTGATGGTTGCTGATAATGGGCCTCTGTATGCCTATGTAGATATTCCATAAAAAAACTGCCGGTTCCAGCTACAAGTCATTTACAACATTAACAATGTCTACACTGTATTTTGGATCAATTTGATGTTATTTTAATGGACAAAACATTTGCTTTCTGTCAAAAACAAGGACATTTCTATGTGACACCAAACGTTTGAACGGTAGTGTAAGTATTCAGACCCTTTGCGATGAGACTCGAAATTGAGCTCAGGTGCATCCTGTTTCCATTAATCATCCTTGAGATGTTTCTCCAACTTGATTGGAGTCCACCTGTGGTAAATTTAATTGATTGGACATCATTTGAAAAGGCACACACCTGTCTATATAAAGGTCCCACAGTTGACAGCGCATGTCAGAACAAAAACCAAGCCATGAGGTCGAAGGAATTGTCTGTTGAGCTTTGTTGGATTGTGGATTCTGTGCAGCATTGGAGGTCCCCAAGAACAGTGGCCTCCATCATCCTTAAATGGAAGAAGTTTGGAACCACCAAGACTCTTCCTAGAGCTGGCCGTCCGGCCAAACTGGGAAATTGGGGGAGAAGGGCCTTGATCAGGGAGGTGACTAGGAATGCAATGGTCACTCTGACAGAGCTCCAGCGTTCCTCTGTGGAGATGGGAGAACCTTCCAGAAGGACAACCATCAAATCAAATCAAATTTATATAGCCCTTCGTACATCAGCTGATATCTCAAAGTGCTGTACAGAAACCCAGCCTAAAACCACTAACAGCAAGCAATGCAGGTGTAGAAGCACGGTGGCTAGGAAAAACTCCCTAGAAAGGCCAAAACCTAGGAAGAAACCTAGAGAGGAACCAGGCTATGTGGGGTGGCCAGTCCTCTTCTGGCTGTGCCGGGAGGAGATTATAACAGAACATGGCCAAGATGTTAAAATGTTCATAAATGACCAGCATGGTCGTATAATAATAAGGCAGAACAGTTGAAACTGGAGCAGCAGCACGGTCAGGTGGACTGGGGACAGCAAGGAGTCATGTCAGGTAGTCCTGGGGCATGGTCCTAGGGCTCAGGTCCTCTGAGAGAGAGAAAGAAAGAGAGAATTAGAGAGAGCATATGTGGGGTGGCCAGTCCTCTTCTGGCTGTGCCGGGTGGAGATTATAACAAAACATGGCCAAGATGTTCAAATGTTCATAAATGACCAGCATGGTCGAATAATAATAAGGCAGAACAGTTGAAACTGCAACTCTCCACCAATCAGGCCTTTATGGTAGTGTGACCTGACCGAAGCCACTCCTCAGTAAAAGGCACATGACAGCCTGCTTGGAGTTTGCCAAAAGGCACCTAAAGACTCGCAGGCCATGAGAAACAAGATTCTCTGATCTGATGAAACCAAGATTGAACTCTTTGGCCTGAATGCCAAGCCTCACGTCTGGAGGAAACCTGGCACCATCCCCAAGGTGAAGCATGGTGGTGGCAGCATCATACTGTGGGGATGTTTTTCAGGGACTGGGAGACTAGTCAGGATCGAAGCAAAGATGAACTGAGCAAAGTACAGAGAGATCTTTGATGAAAACCTGCTCCAGAGCGCTCAGAACTTCAGACTGGAGCGAAGGTTCACCTTCCAACAGGACAACGACCCTAAGCACACAGCCAAGACAACGCAGAGTGGCTTCGGGACAAGTCTCGGAATGTCCTTTAGTGGCCCAGCCAGAGCCTTGGACTTGAACTCGATCTAACATCTCTGGAGAGACCTGGAAATAGCTGTGCAGCGACACTCCCCATCCAAACTGACAAAGCTTGAGAGGATCTGCAGGGAATGGGAGAAACTCCCCAAATACAGGTGTGCCAAGCTTGTAGCGTCATACCCAAGAAGACTCTAGGCTGTGATCGCTGCCAAAGGTGCTTCAACATAGCACTGAATAAAGGGTCTGAATACTTATGTAAATGTATTATTTCAGTTTTTTAGCAAAAATGTCTAAAAACCTGTTTTTGCTTTGTCATTATGGGGTATTGTATGTAGATTGATGAGGGAAAAAACTATTTAATCAATTTTAGAATGAGGCAGTAAGGTAACAACGTGGAAAAAGTTAAGGGGTCTGAATACTTTCTGAAGGCACTGTATATTCTGCAAAGGTCCCACTGTCCGCAAACCTAGTTAGTTTACATGATATTTGGATAGGTAATGACATTGTAAACTCTGATTTTGTTATAACTGCTTGGACAAGGTCTACAGACACAATTGTATTCCTGGTGCAGTTTTAACAACGTTTCAGTATTGATTTGATTAAATGCCAGCACAAGTCAAGCAGAGTTCAGGAGGCGGTCAGCGAGACAGTAATCAACGGACCACAAACTATGCTTTTACCAAGATGTGCACGTAGACCTACATGACAGTTGGCTATCCCCCATCATAGCCTATATTTGGCCTTACATTGAGAACACTTACCCACGAGGCAGACCTTCAAGGTCCATATCCCCCACTGGCCGGGCTGGGCCGTAAAGGCATGTACCCTTACTCACTTCTCTAACATTGTTTGTTCGGTGACCACTACAAGGATCAGGGAATGAAAGCTTGCCACACACTTGTCCTCCCTATGGTAGGTCAAGGACATGGTCTCTGTAAGACTAGTGGATGAGGGCTAATTTAGGGAGATCATACAATTATTACATCATAAGACGAAGAGGGGGAACGATGAAGGGTGAGAGTCACAACTGTTCAACTGTTGTTCACCAAAAAATTGCCACCGCGATCATCATGAAATAAAGTTGCACCATACATTGTGCTGTAGCCGGGGTTGGGTAGGTTACTTTGTAAATGTAATCCGTTACAGTCACTAGTTACTTATCCAAAATTGTAATCAGTAACATAACTTTTGGTTTACCCAAACTCAGCAACGTAATCGGATTACATTCCTTTACTTTTAGATTACTTTCCCTTTAAGAGGCATTAGAAGAAGACAAAAATGTATGTTACCAACTGCAGGATAAATCAATACTAAAGTTTCCATAGCTGGCCATATACAGATGTTAATTTAATTTTACTTTATGGGTTGGTTATGTAGGCTTCTTCTAAACCCATCGCTTTCTACTACATATAATATGATTAAATTATAACTTCACATTAAAAACCAGTCTATCAGAATTCCAGTCGTTCCAATAAATGTTATACCCCTTGATCTTCAGAATAGGACTTGGAAATATGGAAGTATAGACTTGCCAAATTGTTTTATCTGATCATAACCCTAAAACGAAGGACTTATTAGCCAGCCCTGCTCTGTTGTTTATGATTTTGTTGTCATGGAACACTGATTGAGCTCATTGATTCAAGCTGAAAAATAAATGCTGCGCTCACGGAATGGCATGCTTTGAGCACTATTGACAAAATGCCATTTACATGTGAAAAATGAATGCCATATGCTGCATTTACTATAGGCCTATTGTTTACCTTTTTGTTGGTGACACTTTGATATATTGATAATGTGCAGCTGTTTAAAGGGCAAATCCACAGATGAAACAATAACAAAAAGTTCGCCCCGCCACTGTTTTGATAAAAAAGCTGAGGGATGGGCCTGGAGAAATGTAACCACTCTCAGATTAATAGACAGAGCTATGGATGCAAGGACTGACCATCCATGATATCAAAATTATTATTTTAACAATGATATGAGGCTATACTGTGTTTGTTTACATTTACAATGTTTAAAAACAATGGAGAGAAACAAGCTTATATTTTGGGTTCTCGTGGATTGTGACAGTTGAACTAAGCTCATGAGGCATTTCTAAGTTATATTCCTCAAGAATCAATGGATATATATATATATATATACATACACACACACGCACACAAATACACACATATATATATACATATATATAATTTATACGTCCAAAAATGGATGTAGCAACTACAGATTGCCCCTTTAAGTCTATCAAAAGTGTGTGAGTTTGAACACATGCCCATTAGGCCTATGGATTTAAAAAATGTATCAGCATGAATTAGACTGAGTAATAACAGCACCACTTGTATTCCATACAATGGGATCCTGTACAGTGCATTTTTCAATGGCTGTCCACTGGTTTCAAAAACAATGATTGATAGGCAGTTTAAACGTCTTGAATTCAACCATTATTGGGTTCGAATACACATTTAGATTTGTGAACAGCCATCCACAACAACCACAATCCATAAGGTGCAAATAGCTAACTGACAGAACAGCAGTGGGATTCACATCAATGCGCTATACAGATAACAATGATAAGTGATATCTGTATCGCTGTAGACTACACCACTGCTGTCATCCTTATCTCCAAGCATTTATTCAAGTTGAATAATCTCTGGATGCCGACAGCAGTCGTACCATTGGAAGTCATAGCTTGGACTGTAGCCTACAAAAGCATATTCCTGCTAATTTCCCGCAATCCATCAAACCCATTTGGTGCGTCATCATAGTGGTCTCTGACTTGTGGTCAGACTCACTCAGGTGGAACAAACTTAAAAACTTGCGCCTTTTTTTTGAATGTCACTGAGAAAACAGAGTGGTATCAAAGATTTTTTTATCTCGCAAACATCCTTTCTGAAATTAAAAGTAATCCTCAAAGTAATCATCCAGTTTTTCAAAAGCATCTGTAATCTGATTACAATATTTTGGCTGGTAACATAACGGATTACAGTTACCGTTTTTTTGTCATCCCCAACCCTGGCTGTACCATTATATTGTGCTATGCAGCTTTTCCCACAATTTTGGCCTGTTTTGCGTGAGAAAATGAAAAACCCTAAAAGGTTTCAGGCAGTCCTTTTTATAGTTCACCTTCCTACATAACTGAGTACATGAATCACTCCACTTCCTCTATCTATGATATAATGAATGGCAGTGTTCATTCACAGCAAGAGCGCCTGTATAGACAATGACATCACTTGGCTGGTCAAGATGTTTTCCTCTTTGGGGTATGCCATCTGTGTAATGGTGAATGCATGTCGTTGGCACGTTGCCCTTGGCACGTTGCCCTACACCGGGGATAGATGGCCATTGCCAAATCATGAGCAGACAAATTAAATCAAAAGGCATGTTGACTCACTGTTTTGAGTTAGTTAGTGTTCCATATGTCAGAAGTTAGGCCTAACTCTTGATTTAGGTTTGAAAATGGTTCTAAATCTGGCGGTAGTCCTGGCCAGTCTAACTGCTGATGGGACTTGGAAGAGTTAAAGAACACACAGGCAGTCTGAAAGGCCTGAGTCACCATCAAACTGTACATATAGAACACCTTCCATACTCACCATACTGTGTACTGTACGTTACGCTAGAATGATTCAAAGACAGTCTATGCGGTACAGAAATCCCTCTCTCCAGGAATGATGGTAAGAGTGGTGCATTTTACACAATGGCAACACCTCCAGGGACAAGGCCATCCCGTTGACCGCTGCTCATTTCTGACTTGATTTAAGATCCTTCACACAGATCTCTCCACATGGGATACAAGACATGGAACCACACCTGGAACCGTTCAAAACAGTAACACTAAGGACTGTCAAAATGTAACTACTAATCAGCTGATAGCAGGCTCGCGTAAAGGGACCGTTTGGGGACGTTTTGGGGGGGAGCTGTAGTACCTCTTTCAGCACTGTCTGGCACATTGTAAAGTTACAGTGGTAAATCAGTGGTCAAGCTGACGCAAATTTGTGTTTTCTGCTGGGTTTGTGTTTCTATTCAGGGTGAGTCGTTGACATAAATGCTCAGAGTGAAAGAGCTTTGGACTCACCCGTGATAGCTCACGCCAACCACAACCATTCCTTTTTTGTTTTTAAGCACCAGAGCATTTTATACAGCCATTGTTTGAAATGACATCATACATTACAATGGGGAGGGTTGTGGCAAGCAGGTTGTATATTACAATGATAGCATGCAGGTTGTGTATTACAATGATCTACCATTCAGCCAGAAGTTGGCACTTGGTCACTCCTCCTCATGCATTTAAAGGTTTGGACTGGTGCACGACCGGCTGAATTCATGTAGGGGAGTGTACAAGTGCACACTTGGGGATAAAGGTGGAGAATCTGACTGAAGCCGCAGACTTTATTTAGGTATTGGATCCTCGAATGGACTTCTATGCCATGTAACTAGCGTAACCATGTAACTGGCGTAACCATGTAACTGGCGTAACCATGTAACTGGCGTAACCATGTAACTAACGTAACCATGTAACTAACGTAACCATGTAACTGGCGTAACCATGTAACTGGCGTAACCATGTAACTAGCGTAACCATGTAACTGGCGTAACCATGTAACTGGCGTAACCATGTAACTAGCGTAACCATGTAACTGGCGTAACCATGTAACTAACGTAACCATGTAACTGGCGTAACCATGTAACTAACGTAACCATGTAACTGGCGTAACCATGTAACTGGCGTAACCATGTAACTGGCGTAACCATGTAACTAACGTAACCATGTAACTAACGTAACCATGTAACTGGCGTAACCATGTAACTGGCGTAACCATGTAACTAGCGTAACCATGTAACTAGCGTAACCATGTAACTGGCGTAACCATGTAACTGGCGTAACCATGTAACTAACGTAACCATGTAACTGGCGTAACCATGTAACTAACGTAACCATGTAACTGGCGTAACCATGTAACTGGCGTAACCATGTAACTGGCGTAACCATGTAACTAACGTAACCATGTAACTAACGTAACCATGTAACTGGCGTAACCATGTAACTGGCGTAACCATGTAACTAACGTAACCATGTAACTAACGTAACCATGTAACTGGCGTAACCATGTAACTAGCGTAACCATGTAACTAACGTAACCATGTAACTAACGTAACCATGTAACTAGAAGTATCTGTAGTCAGTAAACATCTTCAGGTGCAGTAGTACTGCACATCAGAGCATTCAACTGTTTTCAGACAAAGAAACCAGAAAAATCTGAGTTTCTACAATGGTGAGTAAAGCTACATTTGTTTGGTTGTGTGTGTTTGTTTGTTCTACACCAATGCACCCGATACTGCAGCTGTTGTTGTTTTTTTACAAAAAGCTCATAGCATTCACTGCCTCTCTAAGATTTGTTTTCTTATGGAAAATGTTATTCAATCTGTTATAAAATATATTTTCTTACATTAACCAGTGTCAGCTTGAGGCCTTTTCTTGCTCTATATACCATAGCTGGCCTAAGAGGACAACAATTAGGCTATCGATGCTATTTGTTAAACTGCAGTTTCCTCTGCTTTCAGGACCACGAGGACAAACCCAGCCTGCTGCTCTCCTTCCACACTGAGCCCAAACCTACAGATTTATCAAGTAATGAAAGAGTTCTGTTTTGGCTTGCCTATGTTATCACAATGAGATGGGTTCTATGAGTGTGTTTACACACCTTGAAAAACACTGGGTCTAAATGCTCTGGACTGCTAGCTAGCTAACAAATGTCAGTCTTAGAGATAATTGAAGCCTGGTGATAACTCTGCTAACATCTCTCCAGCACAGACTCTTAAATCGGTCTCTGCTGAGCAGCCCAGGTAGCACCAACTCTAGTGAGCTGTCTAAGCCAGTCGTGCCTGTTCCAAGCCTACACAAACTGACTGATTGCAGCCAAGCTCTTGCCTCGGGGAACCCTGGGCGCAGGAAAAGACCCTGTGCATGCACTGGTCAGTATACACTACAACTTACTACAATGGTCATTCATGTTCAGTTGGTTATGCTACACAAGGAAAGACTTGGAAGTTGATTTAATTAACTAAAACACAGCACTCTCATTCATCACCTTAGATTAAGCAGTCCCGCCACAAAATGTTTTTGAAAATGTATAGGCCTGCTTCAACTTCTTTGAACTTTTTGCTTATTTCCACCCCCATTTGTTTGCTGTGTTTTGCATTGCATTTAAATTAAAGTTTGAGTCTTTAAATCAGTTTTATTTGCAAATCATTTGACTTTTTTTATCTGGTTGACCGAAATAGCATACATATACTACACATGTAGTTTCATTCAGGAGGGGAATGTTTCACAGCTTTGGGAATGTGGTCATATGTTTTGATGTTGAACAATAAGTCTACATGTTATGAAAAGTCCAGAGGATTTTTTTTTACAAGTACATTTTTAAACTCACTGGAGAAATATCCTTAAAATGCTTATGTTAATGTCATGGACCGTCAGCCCTGCATTCATACTCCATCTATACATTTGAGAGTGATTACATTTGTCAAGCCCAATCCCAAAGCTTTATAGCAACAATGTGGCCGGGCTGCCGTTTGTCTGAAAAAAATATTTTAGCTTGTGGTTTTAAAATACAACACATACGGTACAACAGCTCGCAAATCTTCTGGACAAGTCATACACCCTAAACTGTGTGAACGCTAAAAAGTGCCATCACATTGTTTTAGGGTCGTTCATAATTGAACCACAGGAGGCTGCTGAGGGGAGGACGGCTCACAGCGTCCGGAACGGCGCAAATGGAATGGAAACCATGTGTTTGATACCATTCCACTGATTCCACTCCAGCCATTACCTGTCCTCCCAATTAAGGTGCCACTAGCCTCCCGCGATTTAACATACACATTCAATTAACTCAATGACAAGACTTCTAGTTGAGGAAATGCAGTGGTAGCCTCTTATTCCTTTGTGTCTCAATGCATTTGAATCCCATTTTCAACCCATTGAGGACCCAAGAGAGTCATTGTCGGAGCTGCCCCTTGTTGAGGTTTTCCATGAGAATACACAAGTGTGTGTTTAGCATTGTTCTAGTTGGATCTCACCTCAACCCCCACTGTCTATGAACAGCAGTAGGTCCCAACGTTGCTGGCGGACAAAGGACTGTAGGAAACGCTGCAACTATGTGAGAACAGTCCACTATCAGGGTCAAGGAGGAGAATCACTGGGGTTCCACCATGAATGGAATTCCCCAGCT
This sequence comes from Oncorhynchus nerka, assembly GCF_034236695.1. Classification (NCBI taxonomy): domain Eukaryota; kingdom Metazoa; phylum Chordata; class Actinopteri; order Salmoniformes; family Salmonidae; genus Oncorhynchus; species Oncorhynchus nerka. Next base: position 65,260,066 of record NC_088399.1, on the reverse strand, counting down.
ATGAGTCCTCGAATTTGACCCTTGACCTGTAATGTTTCTGAAATGATCATTTCAGAATATAAATCAAAAGGTCTATGACATCTTACTTCCTTGAAAGTTTTAGCACTTCTGAATATTTTCGGGTCACAAAGCATGTATAGCCACCCTAATAAGGGCTGGAATATTAACCAATCCAGATTATTGACAAGTACTCAATAAGAAGTGGAATGGCAGAGAAAAAAAACACTGTTTTAGTAGCTAGAATAACGGCTAAGTTGTGGTAAACATTATGTAAATATTACAACTGCATTATTAAGCCTCTATTCAAAGTCAAAGTTGACAAGGCAGATAAACTCGTTGGTTGAAGCATTATTGCACCCTCTAGCGATTTGCAATTAAAAATGCATGTACCAGGATTACAAGGCATTGCAATGTCTGTGCATCGTGATCACACATATCCAGTTTTATCTGGTTTTGACTTCATCCTGGCGCCGTCTGCCATCTTGTGGACACTGGTAGTACAGCACACTGTTTTTTGGGAAGATAACTTCCTCCTGTACAGTTACTAGAGTTATGATTGGGCCAATTGTGAGCTGCCCTATGTGACTCCCAATCAAGGCCGGTTGTCATACAGCCTGGAATCGAACCAGGGTCTGTAGTGACACCTCTAGCACTGAGATGCAGTGCCACCACTCCGGAGCCCGAGTGTAGTAATAATGACTTAAACAATTACATTTCTCATGACTGGGTGTGCAATATCTGTGGATCCATAAGTGACACTAAACATTTTTAAATAAACGCTTGTGGCGACAGAGCCACGTTGGATATCAAACTCCATTCTGGTAACTTGATGAACAAATCAGCTTAGTGAGTGAGCCTCAGGATATTCACTACTCTCAGAGGTCAGTGTGGGTTGTCCCTCTGGTGGTCACCTTGAGGCATTGCATTCATCCTTTGTCATTCTATAAACATTATTATTTTATTTTTTACAATGGGTTAGCGGATACTTTATGATAACGTGACATACTAAATCAATAGAGCTTGAGACTAATGTGCATGTTTTGGAATACATTATGTTTCCTGCAATTTTGCATCATAAGACCACACATTTGTCCAAGACAAATACACAAAATAGGCCTACACAGATTTATAGTAATACCATCGAACAGACATGTAATTTTGAGTCTCCATCCCTATTTGATCAACAATGAAAGATTAGAGTGCAAGCATAGCTTTTAAAACACCACATTCTTGATATGAAGCAAGACTGAGTACAAAGGACTTTGGTCTATGAGAGCAAAGCAACATTGCACAGATGGTGTGGCTTTACTGCCTGTCCTCTTTAAGCCCCCATGCTTGGGGTGGTTCATGGTCAGCCATTTTGTTACAGTTTCAACTGGATATTCTGCCTTGCATATCAAATGGTAGAGCAAGTCTGTTGGCTGCCTTGGACACCACATTTAAAAACATATTGGGGGGTTATGAAACTCAAATCCTTGTATATAAAATGCCTTAGAATATGTTTTACATTCTAGACCTTAAACCTCAAGTTCCTGACCGATACATAAAACGTGAGGGAATTAAAGGATGGTGGGTGACAGGGGCTGTTGCTCTAGAATAAAGGCACCAAAGAGAACAAAGAGTGGGTGGAGTTCTGGTTTAAGGCAGTGGGTCAGATATTTCAGGTTCTGAGTTTACGTTTCTTTACTTCTACTTTACGCAAACATGTTTTTTTTGTGGTTTCCTTCCCCTCACATTTCCCACTGTTAATAGTGAATTATAATGTAAGTTTTACCGGTAAAACGTCCATGCAGCATCTGCATACCAACCATTCGATCTAAATCAGTTTCACGGAGATATGCATTTAGATCTTCTTGAGTTGTACATTGTTGTTTCGAATTAGCCTTCAGTGTTGTGTTTAATGATGTACGGTGAACGAATTTTAGAGAAGAGGGTGTTAAACTGTAAATTAGTTTACCTGTGTATTTTGCCGAGTGACTCGCGCTGTTTAATTTTGGCCGCACGAGGGGGAAATGAGGTAGCGTTTTTGTCTTAGAGTCAAGTAATACTACACTATTATATTCAGTTCTGTTATATATAATAGTATTCTACATAACATAACCAAATATGTGGTTATGTTATGTAGAATACTATTATGATTCGATCTTGCAGACAGTGGGTTCGTTTGAATGGTAAGGCAAAAGCAAACGACTAGAGTAGACGAAAGTCCAGGAGTGAAGTCGGGGGGGATGCATCTGTGACAGCCGAAAGTCGAACACTGATGTGGTTTTCCAACAGCAAGGCTCAGTGCAACATGGCATTGCTGCCATTGTTTATCAGTTTTTCTTTGTAGTGTTTTAAAATATATATAAATACATTTGCGTACGTTGTACTTCCAATTGGTGAGAGACTCAAATATCACATTCACATATTCACTGTGTACATGAATCATGCGAAGTTAGTTCCTGTTTCAGTCTTTGTCTTTGGTCACATTTGCGTGAGCAAACAAAAACATCCTAATGATTGGTTGACAATAGAGCCCCACAGTGGGGGTGTCATAATACCCACAAAACCTAGCGGTCAAACACGGAAATGATTCCAATCGTTTTTACACCATTCGTTTTTCCCATAGGGAATTTAATGGTTGTGTTCCGTGTAGGCTTACCCTGGCATTACGTTTTGATAACCATGTCAATCTCTCCCGGCCAAGGCGACTTTAATCAATATATTCAGCTCTATCTTCGCTCAGATCAGAAAATGCTAATTAGCGTCAAAGTAGACATAATGCAAGACTATGAATTCCGTAGTCATCTCTAGCTGACACCTTCGCTAACAGGTATTGTCAGTTTAAAACTTGCACAAGACAGTTCACAGACATTGTCAATTTTTTAAAATGTAGCCAATTTATGAATGACTAACATTAGATAGTTAATCCAGAGATTCTTACCTTTGCCTCTATTCGGCAGTCTCATCCAGATCATCATGGCATTTGTAGTTCTTTATGATAGCCACATTAGCAGCTAATTAGCATTTCATTTTTAGAGGGTAAATACAGGCAAATATCTTGATAAAAGTCACCTTGTCCTAAAGAGGTGTTCATGGTTATCAAAACGTCACACCAGAGTAAGCCTACACAAAACACAGCCCTTATTGTAAGTATTTCTAAAATCCCCCATGGGAAAATGAATGGTGAAAAAAACTATTGGAACAATTTCCTTGTTTGACCGCTAGGTTTTATGGGTATTATGACTGACACTATGGTACTCTATGCAGGTGATGGCTGCACAATAATATTGTACCACCTATCCCAATTGTCCTTTGTATACTTGTGTTCCCCAATGTACTTTTTGTATTGATTTGCTGTTAATAATAAAATATATATTTAAAGATGGATGCATGATAAAGTTGGTGAAGAGCAACTGCAGAGATTTGCAGTAGACTGCAGTCAAAACTTAATGACCTTTAATCACATATTTCTTTGTAAAGTTCATGCATTTGTCATGTAGTCGCAAGTCGGACAATTTTTATCCCCATAATGCAACACACTCTGGAAGGCGTGACCATTGGGTCACCAATTTGACATAAGTGATCTGCTCGAATGCGCCCATTGATTCAGCTTTGATCTAACTTTATTAAATTAACACCATTGCCAGAGTAGCCTGTTCTCTACGAGTAGAGCCAGAGAGGAAGAGATGAAGCGAGAGTTTTCACTCGTACCAAAATCTGTCCAAAATAAGACCAAAGCGTTTCTCTGTGATTATTCTGCCTTCCCGCAATGGGACGACTCTCATTGCTAGGGTGGAGACATGAGCATCTCATCATTACATATGTAGGCTACAGATCTCTGGTAGAGCAGAGGCTATGGGCTTGTTTGTAGCCGACAGTAGAGGCGACCTCCGACTGACTGATCTACAAAGAACCTTGTATCATAAATAACTAGTACTCATTATTATTTGTAGATCAATCAGTCACAATTTACCCATGATACATTACGGTTTTGATCTTCTCGAACACAGTCTGTACGTAAAGTAGAATTTAAACACATGCGCAAAACGTGAACCGCACATGTGCAGAAGCATCAGGATTTTTTGTCCGGAGGATAAAAGGTCAAAGAAAAGTCGGATCGGAAGCCACTCTAATCTTGGTTTCCGCCAGATGACACAGTCACAAAGTCAAAATTGGCTACAAAAATTAGGCATTTGGTCTTAATTTAATGTTAGGTTTACAGTGAGCAGTGTGGTTAAAATTAGGGTTAAGACGATACATTTTAGAAATGGGCGTGGTTTATCCATAATTATGACTTTGTGGCTGTGCTAACTAGTGACGACCCCGACGGTTTAAATGAAGATATTGACGTTCGCATTGACCCATCTAAATCTACTGCGCGCCCAATCACAACCAATCACCTCCGGCGGTTTATGTTGATCGGCATGATCTGTTTGATTGGTGTGTCGATCATCCGATTAAAATTAGGGAAGACAGGACTGGCCTATCAAGAACTCCACAGGGCGGGATTTGATAGAGGGGGCTGGGTGCGAAGTATCATGGAGGATCAGTAAGAGAACTGTGGCCATCCAAGAAAGCTGAGCTGTGGGTCCAAGAACTGGAGTTTCAGAAAATTTGATTGGCATTTTTTTTACGATAACATAGTGTTTTATATTTTATTAATAATGGAGATGAAGAAGAGGATCAGTTTAGAATTGAGGAATAGGACACCAGCGGAGGTAAGTTATCTTAAAAATGAGGTGATAACTATGCAAGCCGATAACCCAGAGAAGAGCGGACTTCTTGCGAGGCTCCGCTCTGCACATGGACAACAAGAGAGGATGCGAGTCCGATTACAAGTTTTTGTTTTGTTTTTGGGGATTCTGATTATTCGTCATACCACAATATATGTTGGTTGCTGTACAAAAATGAACTGCAACTATCCACAAAGCAATTTTGGTCGCTTTGTGATTCTAATAACATTTTATAGATCTGCAACACTGCCTTTGCTATCATCCTCCTTGTCTTGTGCCCGGCCAGAGATCCATTGAACGTTCAAGGTGGCGGAGCGGACATAATTATGAAGAACATTATGCTATTGTTGTGAGAGTAATTAAATTGTGAAAAGCCAATAACATCGTAATAAGGCTCCGGTGACGTCGTGTTGACTCCTGTAGTACAGCAGGCTAATCCAAATACAGAGAATTCACGACTGCCGTGGAAATGTGAAATAACTTTTGAGACGCGATTTATTTGTTTGTCTTGAAAGTTCCCTGGTGTTATTCCATGTGGATGCCGATGCAAATAACTATTTAAGTCGATTGTAAAAACGCAAGCTTTCCATGCGTAACGAGCCTCTTGACCGGTCTTACCGGGTTAACCAAATGGCACAAACGAGCTGGTTGGTTTCTCTGAGCGGACATTTTACTAATCGAATGGGTTTAGCTAATAACCATTTCTTTTACCATAGTATTTTTTTAAAGGTCCACTGGATGTAAACATCAATACTTCGATGTTATATGAACAACGCCTGCAAGAATGTATACGCAATTTAAAACCAGCACGCACGCGAGTTGACCGTTCTCGGAGCGAGACGCGCAGGCACTGACTACGGTGGCGTCAGTGTAGCTGTTTTTTTTGTGTGTTTTTTTTGTACAGTGCAGGCTTTTGAGCCCTATTTCTGACGTGCGGGGAGTGGAAGTCATTTTGTTGCATCTATACACGAGCCCATTTTGACGGCTATAACCGGGTTATCTCAATTTAGACACACGCAAATGGATAAATTATGCGTATTATATAGTAGGCCTAAATCCAAATGTAGAAAGTCTACTTCCAAACGAATTTCCTATAGCCTATGGGACTCACCCTGCCGGCCATTTAAATAGCCTACTGTACTCGAAAAGCAAGTTGTCTTTCGCCTCCATGTGATGGTGATTATGTAACAACAGGCTTTTCCTCTGTAGGAAACGACGACGTCTTTGTAAAAGGTGTGTTTGTATATATATATATATATATATATATATATATATGCGTGTGTATATACGCATTCAAGTGTAGCAGAGTTTGTGGTCCTGCTCTGCGTTTTACGAATTTAAGTAATATGGCAGATGGCGTGCGGGGCTCAGACCTCCGCCTCTATTTAGTAGATTAGGCTACAGTAAAAACCCCAACCCTCAGAGACAGCGCTTGTCTGAGGATGGACAAAACCCATTCATTCATGCCACTGACTCTTGCCTTCATTCGGCAAATCTATTTCTCTTACAATTTCTATAGTTACAGAACTCTGCTGTGCATTCGGCAGTGAAGTCCATTGTGCAGATGCTTCTGTATAGGATGTAGGCTACATCTCAACTGATGTTCCTCTCTCGACGACAATATCGAGATGATGCGCACAGAACTGTTCGTTCAATCGAGGTATTACGTGAAGATAAAACCAGGCTAAGACAGTGACAATGCCATCTCTGGTTTTGAGGAGCGTGTTATTTATATCTTAGTGGTACGATTTATATACACATTGTATACACATTTTGTTGGTGATAAATAACATTGTTAAAACACTTTGCCGAATATAACTTGGTACCAGGGTTAGGGCCAATTAATTTCAATTCCAGTCAATTCAGAAAGTAAACCAAATTCCAATTCCACATTTTCCTAATTGAAAAGCATTGAAGGGAATTGGAATTCCAGTGTACTTTCTGAATTGACCACAACCCTGTTTGGTACAAGTACAGTGCTATTATGTGCAACACCCGAATAACCACCCGAGGAGTGCCTATAGACAAAAAAGGGTAGCATCATGCTTATTCAACGTTTCTTGAATACAACTCACATATCACATGTAGGCTATACACGTGCAAGTCAACTGGAGTCAATTTCCCTGATGCCAATATTAAATGTAACACTTCAACTTACTTAGCCATTCCTCATAACCATCACTCTCCAAGGCCCCTGTGCTGCCAAGTATAGAACAAATGACTGACTACCACAACTGAAACTACATACTGATTGCACATCATCTCAACGCCTTGTAGCAGCAGAGCTTTGTACCGTAAGAGGGTGCTGAAACAAACATGGTTCTGAGAATGCATTTGAGACCCTGTCTACCACGCTTAAAACTTTTAAGAAATATAAGAAAGGCTTTAGAGGTTTGTTTGTATTTTTCGTTTGTATCATTAGTTATTTTGAATAAGAATATACATCATAATGATACTGCTGGAAATGTAGGCCGTCATTGTAAATAAGAATCTGTTCTTAACTGACTTGCCTAGTTAAATAAAGGTTCAATTAAAAAATATTATTATTTTTTTTTAAATTGAGGGCGGTAAACTTGTGAACCTCGGCCCTGAAGGCGGTCAAGCTACAAACCGAATCAAAAGCCAAGATGATTTGTAGTCGTAACATGTTATTATCAATAATCATTTATTAGTCACTGTATTGTATTATTTGGTACTGAAGTCAATGAGACGGGTGTTATTTTGATTTTTGCCACAATAGTTCCCCACTCACTAAGAACTGAGGTAGCTAGTCGCAAGCGGAACACACCATAGCAAAGATGATAGATATATCGACGAGAGGTTTCTCCGCCCTAACATTGGGAGTCGTTGTCCACCAAACTCCATGCTTGGTGGGCGAAACAATAAAAAAACGCCACCTGCTGGAGGGAGAGATTTTCCGCCGAGTTGGGCCTCTCTCTTCCTCTTCTCTGACCAAAGCCACATTTTCATTTGGCCAGCATTGGTGATAACAACTAGGGCTGTGATGATACCAGTATGACAAAATTTAAAACATGAAGCAGACTTACTCTTTTGCTCCGAATTGTAGGAAATAGGATTGTAGGAAATATTGTAGGAATTGTAGGAAATAAGCTTTAAACCTGCAAAATTCTCCCCACCAAATTTTATTGGTTGCATACACGTGTTTAGCAAATGTTATTGCGGGTGTAGCAAAATGCTTGTGATAAAGTTATTCCCGGATGTTATTCCCTGCTGTATGTAATAACACAAAACACATTCTGGCCTAATAATGTAAGAAATAACACAAAAAAACAAAACACAATAAAGTTGCCTAGGGGCTAGAAGCACGGCTGCCCTCTCTATCGGCACAATTTTCATACAGTGCGTGTGCCCTTAGAAACAGACGTGGCACGCACGCGGGGAGTGTGTGTGTGTGTGTGTGGGGGGGGTTGTTCCCCAATGCTGGACAGGGGCCCCCACAGGGCCAATAACAGAGCAACTGTAAAGTAAGAACTACTCAATCTGATTTGACGTAGAACTGGACAACTGGTCACCTAGTTTTTGTTTCAGTTAAGAGCAGAGGGCTTCCATGAGAGGGTGTTGCTGTGTGCAATTTATCTCGTTGAATTCCAGCTTTGACAGTCGCGAAAGGTGCCCATCAGGTGGTGTAGGAAATAGGCTATTAATAACAAAGGTGACCACACTCCCGCTCCTCTGCAGTAAAAGTGTCCCACCTAGTTGCATTGTTCCTCTCCCTCAGAACAAGAAGTAGGCGTAAGTAAAAGTGAGGCGAGAGTCTGCATTTTTGGAAGATGATTAACTATAATGCTGGAGGACTTGGTCCTTCCGCAAGAGATTCTCTTCCTAGTATCTTCTTGTTAGTACAGTCTGGGATGACATATCTGAGATGGTGTAAAAGGGCAAGATATACTTGTCCTATCTCGACTGCAATAACACGTTTCTTGTTATCAGTCTCTTAAAACCTCTCTGGGATATGTGGGATGCTACCATGTTAAAGATAAACATCTTGTAAATCCAGCCACAGTGGCCGATTTCAAATAGGCTTTACGGCAAAAGCACACCAAACGATTATGTTAGGTCAGCACCTAGTCACAAAATACCATACAGCCAGTTTCCAGCCAAGGAGAGGGCTCACAAAAGTCAGAAATAGGGATTAAATTACTCACTAACCTTTGATGATCTTCATCAGATGGCACTCACAGGACTCCATGTTACACAATAAATGTGTGTTTTGTTTGATAAAGTTAATATTTATGTCCAAAAACCTGATTTGAAATTGATGTGTTATGTTCAGAAATGCATTGTCTCAAACAAACATCAGGTGAAAGTGCAGAGAGCCACATCATTACAGAAATACTCATAATAAACATTGATAAAAGATACAAGTGTAATGCATGGAATTATAGATAAACTTCTCCTTAATGCAACCGCTGTGTCAGATTTCAAAAAGGCTTTAGCACACCTTGCGATTATGTTAGGTCAGCACCTAGCCACAGAAAAACATATAGCCATTTTCCAAAGAAGGAGAGGTGTCACAAAAGTCAGAAATAGCATTATAAATATTCACTTACCTTTGATGATCTTCATTGGAATGCACTCCCAGGAATCCCAGTTCCACAATAAATGTTTTTTGTTCGATAAAGTCCATAAGTTATGTCCAAATACCTCCTTTTTGTTTGCGCATTTAGTTCACAAATCCAAACTCACGAGGTGCGAGTCCAGGCGAAAGTTCAGACGAAAAGTCCAAAAAGTTATATTACAGTTCGTAGAAACATGTCAAACGATGTATAGAATCAATTTTTAGGATGTTTTTATCATAAATCTTCAATAATGTTTCAACCGGACAATTCCTTTGTCTTTAGAAATTAAAAGGAACGCAGCTACCTGTCACGGCTGCGTGCATGATTTAGCTCATGGCATTCTGCCAGACAACAGACTCAAACAGCTCTCCTTCCCTCCCCCTTCACAGGAGAAGCCTGAAACAAGGTTCTAAAGACTGTTGACATCTAGCGGAAGCCTTAGGAAGTGCAATATGACCCCATAGACACTGTATATTTGATAGGCAATGACTTGAAAAACTACAAACCTCAGATTTCCCACTTCCTGGTTGTGTTTTTTCTCAGGATTTTGCCTACCATATGAGTTCTGTTATACTCACAGACATCATTCAAACAGTTTTAGAAACTTCAGAGTGTTTTCTATCCAAATCTACTAATTATATGCATATTCTAGCTTTTGGGCCTGAGTAGCAGGTAGTTTACTCTGGGCACCTTATTATCCAAGCTACTCAATACTGCCCCCCAGTCCCAAAGAAGTTAAAGATGTAGTCCGGGATCTTTAAGCACAACACATTCGTAACATCTTGTACAAATTGGATTCATATCATATCGTACCAATTGTACACACATTTTTTTTTAAATTGCAGGACGTAACGTATCATACGAAATGGACGACATAGTACACAATTGGATGAAATAGTACACAAAAAAACTGGGACTCAATTTATGAATACACATTTTGGAATTATCCTGTTAAACTTGTTAAAACAAAATAGTAATACTTTTTACTGAAGAGACTGTGGCACCTGATGTTTCATGCCTGTCAATGTCACGGTGATCACAACTTCTGGCGACAATGAAAAGTAGCTAGCTAGCTAAACAGGTATGAGGTACAAGCTGTCCGTCAGTCTCGTAGCACTTCTGGCTGTCATTTATCCATGCCTACAGCATTCACGCAATTACATTCCAGGACTCTGAGTCTCCCTGACAATTAATTAAAAAAAAGTTTTTTGTCATTTATTCAGAGCGACTTACAGGAGCAATTAGGGTTAAGGACCTTGCTCATGGGCACATGGATTCAAACCAGCAACTGTGTAGATTAAGACACCGCAGAGTGTCCACAGACACGTACCTCAATCCAGTGATGAGAAATGCGTTGTACTCCGAAATGTCCCATTATCCCAACCATCACACCGAGAAGATTGAACATAGTAAAACCAAAATATCCCACACATGCTGATATAAACATAGTAGCTTGTACAGGTATTAAAAACCATTGTTCAATTTCTTAACAATGTGTCAACCACGACAATCATTGTCACAATTGTTTTTAGCTAACTAGCTAGCATGACTACTATCTAGCTGACATCTTGGCTAGTAGTTGGCTTCTAGACTTACTGTCTCCTATTTTCTGTCCAAATAACTTAACTAAATAGAAAAATATTCCCACCTGTCATGATAAGTAAACATGTTTACCCAATGGGTAAAAACTAGGAAATTAGGATTACTTTTTTTTGCTCTCCAGCTAGCTAGACACCTTGTTAGCGAGCTAGTGCGTTTGCTAACTGTAGCTTAGCTAACCTGTAATTAACAAATGTTGAGCTGCTAGACGATAACTAGGGCTTGCTATGGGTTAGCACCAATTATGTATATAAACCTTAATTGTTAATGTTATGTATTGGCCATTGCGAGGCTTTGATGTCACCGGTCGGCCATATTGGCACTCCCCAGTAGGAACAGTCCTCAATAGGAATGAATGTAATTCTACAGTATTTCAATTAAATGTTTCAAGGACACCATTACATGTGTTTTTGTTTTAGTGGTGACTAGCATTAACACAAAAAAAACATAAGAAATAAAAGATTCAGATCCATACCCACAACAAGCTTATTTCTCTTTGTTAGCTAGCATTTCCTCTTTGCCTAGATAATCCATCCAACAGACAGGTGTGGCATATCAAGAAGCTGATTAAACAGTATGATCATTACACAGGTGCACCTTGTGCTGGGGACAATAAAAGGCCACTTTAAAATCTGTTGTTTTGTCACGCAACACAATGCCACAGATGTCTCAAGTTTTGAGGTTACGTGCAATTGTCATGCTGACTTCAGGAATCAACACAAATCAACAGCCTGATCAACTCTATGCAAAGCATATGTGTCTCACTGCATGAGGCAAATGGTGGTCACACCAGATACTGACTGGTTTTCTGATCAAAGCCCCTATCTTTTTTTTAAAAGGTATCTGTGACCAACAGATGCAAATCTGTATTCCCAGAGCATAATGAATTTATTTCAATTGACTTTCCTTATATAAACTGTAACTCAGTGTATATCTTTTCATAATTGTTTTATGTTTAGCTCACATAATATAATTCAAAAGTATGCATTAAGTTGTCTAATAGAATAAATGTTTTAAAAAATGCATTTAGACATTAATAAATGCATATCTATAGCTTCCAAATTATTTTGTGAGTGCCAAGATGGCTGTGTTGGCTTCAATACAGCGTCCACCGTCAGTCACCCAGGGTTTATGCACATTTTTATTTTGTTACCTCTTTTGAAGCCTTGTAGCTAGTTAGCTACTCCAGCCACGTCGTTTTTCAGACAGGTCTTCCGCCTTGTGTCCACACTACAAAGCATTCAAGCAGAAAATAATTGAAAAGGCGTGTGATCTCACAGGAAACAGCGGACTTTAGGTCAAGGGTCAGCTTTTCCAATCAACATGTAATAAGATTATAAAGTGACATGGTGAATTAACCCAAACAAACAAAGAAGAAGAAAAAATGTAACAAACTAGCTATGCATTTAATTTGGTTTCATTCATTAACATGTGCAGGATGAAATCTCTTGATGCACCATCTCATTGTCAAGTGTCCAGTTGATCTTGATTACTGTTCCTACAGGTGGAAGAACTGGTGGTGGATAATTGCCGCACCAGTGATGGTGAAGTAGAGGGCCTGACGGATGATTTCAAGGAGCTGGAATTCCTCAGCATGGTCAACGTTGGACTCATCTCCCTGGCCAAACTACCCTCTCTGCCCAAGCTGCGCAAGGTGATTAGGGAAGCTGGATCCTTTTGAGCAATCGATTATCTCAATCAAAATCATTTAGTTTGCAGAATTATAAGAAACTCTGGCTTTACTCCCAATGACCAGTATTTTGATGTGGAGCATTACATTTTTTCAAACGATTCATCAGGAAATTGTGTGTTATTTCCTCACAGTTGGAGCTGAGTGACAACAACATCTCAGGTCATTTGGAGACCCTTTCAGAGAAGTGCCCCAACCTGACGTATCTAAACCTGAGTGGCAACAAGATCAAGGGGCTGAACAACGTTGAGGCCCTGGTTAGTTGAGTCGTTAAGTCTATTCAGGGCCGGTCGTTAAGGCTTCTTTTGGAATTAAGTCAGGGTCTCAACTTACTGTTGAGGTAGAATAGACAAGGTGCAATTTAGAAATGTTGTTGTGGATCGGCAATTCTTATCATTCACACAATTAGCCATGTCAGCTAACCATTTTTAGATTGGTAAGATATTCTAGCCAGCTATCTGAACTCGTAGTAATTATGGGCGAATATCAACCGGCATGCATGGCACCTGCACAGTAGTGGTCCGCGGGTCAGCTGTTTGTTCACCCGCAATTGCTAATAACCCATCCGCAACCGCCCGGCGATATGTAATAAAGTGAATATCTATGGCTTGCACCCGACCCTAACCCACTAATATAGAAAATGTACTGTAGGCTACAGTCAAAGACGACAGAACAATTTTTTAACAGTGGGTGCAGTTTTTTGTTGTTGTTGCCTGATTTAGATATGTTTCTATTTATAATTTCCGACATTTTGGTAGGCTATTTGTTAGTCAACTTTTCTATAGTTAGATACAGTGCATTCAGACCCTTTGAGATTTTGTTACATTACAGCCTAATTATAAGATGGATTAAATCGTTTTTTCCCTTCATCAATCTTTACTTAGTACTTTGTTGAAGCAACTTTGGCAGCAATTACAGCTTTACGTCTTCTTGGGTATGACGCTAACAAGTTTGGCACACCTGTATTTGGGGAGTTTCTCCCATACTTCTATGCAGATCCTCTCAACCTCTGTCAGAGGCGGCAGGGTAGCCTAGTGGTTAGAGCGTTGGACTAGTAACCGGAAAGTTGCAAGTTCAAACCCCCGAGCTGACAAGGTACAAATCTGTTCTGCCCCTGAACAGGCAGTTAACCCACTGTTCCTAGGCTGTCATTGAAAATAAGAATTTGATCTTAACTGACTTGCCTGGTTAATAAAAGGTTGAATGGGGAGCATCTTTTCACAGTTCTTTTCAGGTCTCTCCAGGGATGTTCGATCAGGTTCAAGTCCGAGCTCTGGCTATCGCCACTCAAGGATATTCAGAGACTTGTCCCGAAGCCACTCCTGCGTTGTCACTATGGTTCACCGCAGAGATGGTACCAGGTTTCCTCCAGATGTGACGCTTGGCATTCAGGCCAAAGATTTCAATCTTGGTTTCATCAGACCAGAAAATCTTGTTTCTCATGGTCTGAAAGTAATTTATAGGTGCCTTTTGGCAAACTCCAAGCGGGCTGTCATGTGCCTTTTACTGAGGAGTGGCTTCCGCCAGGCCACTCTACCATAAAGGCCTGATTGGTTGAGTGCTGCAGAGATGATTGTCCTTTTGGAAGTTTCTCCCATCTCCACAGAGGAACTCTGGAGCTCTGTCAGAGTGACTATCGGGATCTTGGTCACCTCCCTGACCAAAGCCCTTCTCCCCCTATTAATCTGTTTGGCCGGGTGGCCATCTCTGGGAAGAGTCTTGGTGGTTCCAAACTTCTTACATTTATGGAGGCCATTCCCAATCTGGCCCTCATACTACCATCACCACCTAATCATCCCAGTTTCCAATTGGCTCATTCATCCCCCCTCGTTTCCCCTGTAACTATTTCCCAGGTCATTGCTGTAAATTGAGAATGTGTTTTCAGTCACCTGGTAAAATAAATTATACAATTATGAATTTCAGGTATTGTTTTCTCTTGATTCAGCCCGTCCGCCATCCGCACAATATTTAATGACCCTAAACCCGTCCGCCTCGAGGATATGAAGGCGTGGACTGCGGGTTATGAGTCAACCCACGCATTACTTGTGCCTCTGACATCCAGGCGGCCTCTACTGATTTTGTTAGTCACTTTCACTCATATCATTAACTTGGCATAAGTCATGGCAAAATATGTGGAATTGCAGGAAATTCTTTAAAACTGCAAAAAAATATCTCTGCCCCATGGCAACATTTGTAGAATTGCATTTGATGAAAAAATGCTTTAAAAAAAAAAATATATATATTTCTAAACTAATCATGCCATTCACAAGGAGATATGTGGCTATGCTTGCCAGCCGTGTGCATGGAGAGAATTTGTTAATAAGTATTGTCTGGTAAGCTCTAACCTCTGCTTCCTAAAACCACAGCAAAATCTGAAGAACCTGAAGAGCCTGGACCTGTTTAACTGTGAGATCACCACACTGGAGGAGTACCGTGAGAGCATCTTTGAGCTGCTGCCTCAGGTCACCTACCTGGACGGCTTCGACCAGGAGGACAACGAGGCCCCTGACTCAGAGGCAGACGACGACGGTGAGCATGGCTACCACAACACAACCACACGGTGGGGCTGGTGATGTTTCAGCCTAACTTTCTTGAACAAAATACTTCTTCATTCATAGACGAGGATGAGGGGGAGGATGGAGCCGGGCCCACAGGGGACGATGATGAAGATGAGGATGAGGAGGGGGAGGAAGGAGGAGAGGTTGGGCTCTCTTACCTGATGAAGGAAAGGATCCAGGTGAGACGACTGAAATGTCTCATGTTTTATCCAAAACGTCATAATGTTTTACATCCGGCGACTCGAGTCAACGCTTAATTTAAAGAATCTTAACCGCCCCCCCTCCTCCTCCACACACAGGACGAAGAAGATGATGACGACTACGCAGAGGAGGAGGAAGAAGGTGAGGACAAGAATTGTTGTGTTGACCTGTCACTAGTAATCAAACCCAAGTACTCTAGCCTGGAAGTGGCAGATATGTTTGTCTGTCACAGATCTCCTGTTGGAATCAATCATCAAAATCTCTATTGACATCGGCTCCATGCTGGCTGTTACTCAATTTGTGGCAATAACTGGCTCTTTGACTCGGGAGGGTTTGACTTCTATTGATCCGTTCCTCAGCCCTGTGTGACTATTCATTTGTCACTTATCTGTGTGTTTTGGAGCCAAGCTAGGTCTACCTTCGACACTTAAAACAAGGTTAGAGTCCTCCCTACACAGTAGGCAGATAAATCCTTTGGGCTTTACAGGTATTGCAGGTTGCGTACATGTAATCCAGAGATGGTTCAGGCCATTTAGTTTGTTACCTTGTGAACGCGGCTAAAGTCCCCATGTGTATACAGTGCATTCGGAAAGTGTTCAGACCACTTGACTTTTTCCACATTTTGTTACGTTGCATCCTTATTCTAAAATAGATTACGTTGTTTTTGTACCTCATCAATCTACACATAATACCCCATAATGACAAGGCAAAAACAGGTTTAGTCATTTCTGCAAGTGAAAAAAAAAAACTGAAATATGACAGTATTCAGACCCTTTACTCAGTACTTTGTTGAAGCACCTTTGGCAGTGATTACAGCCTCAAGTCTTCTTGGGTATGAAGCTACAAGCTTGGTACACCCGTATTTGGGGAGTTTCTCCCATTTTTCTCTGCAGATCCTCTCAAGCTCTGTCAGGATGGATGGAGAGTGTCGCTGCACAGCTATTTTCAGGTCTCTCCAGAGATGTTCGATGGGGTTGAAGTCCGGGCTCTGGCTGGGCCACTCAAGGACATTCAGAGACTTGTCCCAAAGTCACTCCTGCGTTGTCTTGGTTGTGTGCTTCGGGTCATTGTCCTGTTGGAAGGGGAACCTTCGCCCCAGTCTGAGGTTCTGAGCACTCTTGAGCTGATCTCTCTGTACTTTGCTCCGTTCATCTTTCCCTCGATCCTGACTAGTCTCCCAGTCCCTGCCACTGAAAAACATCCCCACAGTATAATCTTGCCACCACCATGATTCACCGTAGGGATGGTGCCAGGTTTCCTCCAGACGTAATGCTTGGCATTCAGGCCAAAGAGTTTAATCTTGGTTTCATTAGACCAAAGAATCTTGTTTCTCATGGTCTGGCAGTCTTTTGGTGCCTTTTGGCAAACTCCAAGCGGGCTGTCATGTGCCCTTCTGAGGAGTGACTTCCGTCTGGCCACTCTACCATAAAGGCCTGATTGGTGGAGTGCTGCAGAGATGGTTGTCCTTCTGGAAGGTTCTCCCATCTCCACAGAGGAACTCTGGAGCTCTGTCAGAGTGACCATCGAGTTCTTAGTCACCTCCTTGACCAAGGCCCTTCTCCCCCTATTGCTCAGTTTGGCCGGGAAGCCAGCTCTAGGAAGAGTCTTGTTGGTTCCAAACTTCCATTTAAGAATGATGGAGGCCACTGTGTTCTTGGAGACCTTCAATGCTGCAGAAATGTTTTGGTAGCCTTCCCCAGATCTGTGCCACTGCACAGTCCTGTCTCTTTGCTCTATGGACAAATCTTGATTTTTGCTCTGACATGCACTGTCAACTGTAGGACCTTATATAAACAGGTGTGTGCCTTTCCAAATCATGTCCAATCAATTGAATTTACCACAGGTGGACTCCAATCAAGTTGTAGAAACATCTCAAGGATGATCAATGGAATCAAACAGGATGAGCTGAGCTCAATTTTGAGTCTCATAGCAAAGGGTCTGAATACTTGTGTAAATGTAATATTTTAGTTTAGTTATTCTTTTTCAATTTGCAAAAAGGTCTAAAAATCTGTTTTCACTTTGTCATTATGGGGTATTATGTGTAGATTCATGAGCATTTGAATGTATTTAATCCATTTTAGAATAAGGCTGTAACCCAACAAAGTGGAAAAAGTCAAGAGGTCTGAAAACTTTCCAAATGCACTGTATGTGAACTACTCCTTCAGGACTCTGAGTGGGAAGCTGTGCCTACTGTGAGATGACATCAGTAAGCAGTGCACTTGCATGTGTGTGCAAGGAGTATAAATCAACCCTTTCATATATATAACATGCCAGGGGAAATACTTAGCTACAATATTATACGTAAGTAGTAGATCTGAGGCCTTGGGAATCCTTTGAAAGTAGACTTTGATGTAAGAGAGCCGCATTAACATTAAACCAAAATGGACTCCTTAGCCTCTACATTGTTTCGCTAATGGTAATTCAGTCTACAAAGTGGCCTTTGTTACGTGACTGAAAAGATGTATACTAGTGGTACTGTGTTTTGTTTTTCCCCCTCTGGTGTTTTTGAGACTTGTCGGTGGGCGGAAGATACGGTGGATCTTGTATCAACTCCCACATTGCCTGTGGATACAATATCATAAGGGTGCCGAATTCAGAATTAAGGGAAATGCCAATTGGATTTGATTGCTGTTTTACTTGGTCCTGATTAGAAGTGATTGTCGCCACCTTTTTTAAGGTCCGACAAAGTCTGACTTTTTGATTGGCTTGTGTCCTGTGCAGAGGAGAAGGCAGGAGTCAAAGGGGAGAAGAGGAAGAGGGATGCTGAGGATGAAGGGGAGGAGGAGGATGATGATGACGACGACTAGGCTTGTCCTTCCCCTGCGAACCTCTGGATCCAGATCCAAGTAGAACAATAACCACAAAAAAGTGTGATCTTGCAGATTGTTTCTCTTTGTAAACCATAGATATCACTGTAGAGGCTGTTTCTTTTATATATAAATATATATATGAGATACTATACGAAAAGGAGATTTTATCGACAAATAATTTGTTCATCGTTCTAAGTTAAATTACCACCCCAAAAATCTCATCAATATGCAGGCAGTCTAAAATGAATGGATGTAGGGGGGTGGGCGGGGCTGGATTTATGTTATGGGCTAATTTAAGGGCTGTCGCTACATTGACCAGCCATCCGCACAACAGAAGTGGCCCACGCTGTCCCTCGTTGACATTCGTGTTCAACAAAACTCCAGTGACGTTCCAAGACCCATGACAAGCCAGGCAGCCCAGAGTCCAGTCCAGCCCAAAGAGATAGAGGACTCATCTTTGTATCTGTGCCATTATAGCATCTGTGACTGCATGGGCAGCGCAGTCTCAATTTTAAAGTAGTCAATTTTCTTCACGATTGGCTGATCCCTCATGATGACTCGCAACATGGTCACCAGGAGGGATCAGCCAATGAAGTTAGAAGTCCTACTCAGTTGACGACATTAAAAAGGTTGGAAGCCCTCAATGGCGCTGCCCATGCTAATATGGCCTTTTGGCCACTAGAGGCCTCTATCATTCTCTATGGCCCAGCCAAGTCTGATCTACCTCTCTGGGCCACGGTGAGAAGAGAATGCCCCCTACAGGACAACACTCTACACAGAACCACCCTCACTACTCAGGCGGCCAGTCATACCAGGCTAGAAAAAAAGGCACCAGAAAGTTTAGGAACCTCTACCGTCATCACTGTCTGCCACAAGGAGTCTCCTCTTTCTCCCCAGCCACCCCAATGCATTTGTACCAGATTGTTTCCAGCCATCGATGAAAGTCCTGTCTCCCGTAAGCATAGCAAAGACTGTGTTAGATCCCTCACACAGTACATGACTTGTTTTAGGAATTTTTTTAATCGTGGGAGGTTGGGAGATCCAGAAAAGTAGTCTAGCAGTTTCAATACCAGCGTTAGCCCTGGGGAGTTGTATTTCCAACTGATGTTCAAACCGACCACGACATTTGTTAGGGCCATAGAGCTGTGGCTTTCCAGGACTGGTGCTGGTAATCTGTATTCTAAATCAAACCTAGCGGTTTGGCCTTAACCTTATCTGTCCTTAACGGATGCAAACCAATATATTTCCTTCTGGTTCAACAGGCCATATCTGTTAACAGCTTTAAATACTGTAACCTGACTATTAATGTTGTTGTCGCGGTGATAGAGGGGAACGGCCATAATGTTTATATTGAAAAAGTTAAGGTCAAACCGCTTCGGTGTAGGAATGAACCGCATCCCGAAGTAAATTTTATCTTTGTCTTGCTGTTGATGCAAGTTAGTTTATAATTGTACTGGTATTTTACACAGCAGGAACTTTAATCTATTATTTGTAAGGCAATATGTAAATAGTTTCAGTTCCAACAGTTTGATGTTTCATGTGTTTTTTTGTGTTTTTTTTAATGACTTTTTTCGTCATTTTGTTTTAATATAAAGCACAGGTCAAGAAGCCAAACTCTGACCTAACACACTCAATATAGATTATTTTCCATCCTTGGCTGTTGTGACACGTTGTGTTTTGTGTGGTGTAAACATCTTAAAAGAAGGATTTTGAATAAAACAATATATAAACAGAAAAGAGAGTGCTTTAAAATAAATTGATAGTTTTTTGTCTTCAGAAAATGATTACCTAATTACATGAATGTCATTCACTGCTAGGCAGTAGTAGGGACATTATGTCACATGTAGCAACAATTTATGTACAAATTATGTACAATTTACCAACAAATGGCCAAAGGAGGGAGAATTTCAGTATATTACATTGGCTAGACCAAACATCTTTGGCCGTCACCAATTCATGTATGAAAAATGTTTCACAAACCATCCAAACTGTTTCTCTGTTTATAAAAAGGTATTCAGTGAGATGTGAGGAGTGGGAGTGTAATGTGACCTGTAAGGCCTATGAGTTACAGTTCCTCACGAACAGTCTGCTGGCTCAGCGTCTAATATCACACACAGGTGCCATCTGCTGGGCGTCATAGGCATGAATAATTCATGAGGGAGGTCTTGGTAGTTAGAGGACATTGGACATGAAGGGGGTGGGGTTATGTCAGAGATGCAGGGGTGGGGCCACTGGAACCTGCCATGAACAATGTATTATACTGGTCTTAGGTTGCTTAGTGCCATGCAGCGATTCCCTCCGCAAGGCAATCAGACAAGCAAAGCGTCAGTATAGAGACAAAGTAGAGTCGCAAGTCAACGGCTCAGACACGAGATGTATATGGCAGGGTCTACGGTCAATCACGGATTACAAGAAGAAAACCAGCCCCGTCGCGGACATCAACGTCTTGCTCCCAGACAAATTAAACAACTTCTTTGCACGCTTTGAGGACAATACAGTGCAACTGACAAGGCCCGCTACCAAAGCTTGTGGGCTCTCCTTCTCCGTGGCCAATGTGAGTAAAACATTTAAATGTGTTAACCCTCGCAGGGCTGCCGGCCTCAGAGCATGCGCAGACCAGCTGGCTGGTGTGTTTACGGACATATTCAACCAATCCCTATCCCAGTCTGTTGTCCCCACATGCTTCAATATGGCCACCATTGTTCCTGTTCCCAAGAAAGCTACGGTAACTGAACTAAATGACTATCGCCCTATTGCACTCACTTCTGTCATCATGAAGTGTTTTGAGAGACTAGTTAAGGACCATATCACCTCCACCCTACCTGATACCCTAGACCCACTCCAATTTGCTTATCGCCCCAATAGGTCCACTGACGATGCAATCACCATCACACTGCACACTTCCCTATCCCAACTGGACAAGAGGAATACCTATGTAAGAATGCTGTTCATTGACTACAGCTCAGCATTTAACACCATAGTACCCTCCAAGACCTTGGATCTCGACCCCGCCCTGTGCAACTGGGTCTTGGACTTTCTGACGGACCGCCCCAGGTGGTGAAAGTAGGAAACAACATCTCCACCTCGCGGATCCTCAACACTGGGGCCCCACAAGGGTGCATTCTCGGCCCTCTCCTGTACTCCCTGTTCACCCATGAATGCGTGGCCATGCACGCCTCCAACTCAATCACCAAGTTTGCAGACAACACTACAGCAGTAGGCTGCTTGATTACCAACAACGATGAGACGGCCTACAGGGAGGAGGTGAGTGCCCTCGGAGTGTGGTGTCAGGAAAATAACCTCACACTCAATGTCAACAAAACAAAGGAGATGATCATGGACTTCAGGAAACAGCAGAGGGAGCACCACCCCCACCATCCACATCAAAGGGACAGTAGTGGAGAAGGTGGAATGTTTTAAGTTCCTCTGCGTACACATCACAGACAAACTGAAATGGTCCACCCACACAGACTTCAGGAGGCTGAAGAAATTCTGCTTGTCATCTAAAACACAACCTTTTACAGATGCACAACAATCGAGAGCATCACGATGGGCTCTAATTGCCTGGTACGGCAATTGCACCGCCCTCATCCGCAAGGCTCTCCAGAGGGTAGTGAGGTCTGCACAACACATCACCGGGGGCAAACTACCTGCCCTCCAGGACACCTACAGAAGCCTATGTCACAGGAAGGCCAAAAAGATCAAGGACAACAACCACCCGAGCCACTGCCTGTTCACCCCGCTATCATCCAGAAGGTAAGGCCAGTACAGGTGCATCAAAGCTGGGACCGAGAGACTGAAAAACAGCTTCTATCTCAAGGCCATCAGACTGTTAAACAGCCATCACTAACTTAGAGAGGCTGCTGCCAACATACAGACTCAAATCTCTGGCCACTTAAATAAACAGACTTAATAAAGATATCACTTTAAATAACGGCACTTTAATAATGTTTACATATCCTACATTACTCATCTCATATGTATACACTGTATTCTACACCATCTAGCCTATGCCGCACGCCATCGCTCATCCATATATTTATATGTACATATTCTCATTCATCCCTTTACATTTGGGTGTATGAGGTAGTTGTTGTGAAATTGTTTGATTACTTGTTAGATATTACTGCACGGCCAGAACTAGAAGCACAAGCATTACGCTACACTCGCATTAACATCTGCTAACCATGTGTTTGTGACCAATAAAATTGGATTTGATCTGCATATGCGGGGGGTGAATTGCTGTTTTACTGCTAACAGTAAGAAACATCTCAGATTTTCCTCTGTCAATAACCAAACCCACAGAAAACTTAGAGTGATTGTTCCTGAAAAGCAACTTCTCGCCTTGAAAACGGCCTATGTGACATCGGTTATAAGTCAGCAACATACAGTATATTCCAGTATCAAAATCGACTACAAAGTGTAAATAGGATTTGAGAGATGACAGAAGAAAATGGTATGTCACAGAATGAAGGGTAACAGTTTTCCTCGTGTTAGGTTTATTTCAATCCTACCCACATGTCCACAGCTGGCAGCATCCACTTAATCATCCATTCTGAGCGAAGCTGCATGAGACCTGGTTGTAAATGCCCATGGTCAATTTGGTTTGACATTCAATATCTCTTTTGGGCTAGTTAGGGACGATCAGTAAATTACACAATGTACATGGGACGATATTTTTTCAATGTCAATAGCTCCAAATTTCAATGACTTAACCTCAAATCAACTATAAATTGTAGAAATTCACGTACAAATATTGTGCATGTAATGAATAATCAGGGAGAAAAAGGTGTAGATTCACGCGCAGAGCGCTGCAGGTGTTTATTACGCCTTGGCAGAAGGCAGAAATCGTGGTCACAGGCAGGCAATGGTTATACACAGGTAGGCAAAACAGGCAGGTGAATCAAGGCTAGGACTGAAGGCTATAACTGGTTCTCACAAACGAGCTAGGAAAAGGCTTACTAGAGTCAAAACGAACAATACCTCACAAAGGCACAAACAGAATGAACTGAACTAAATAAGGAGCTGATGAGACCAGATGAGTAATTAACACAGGTGAAATCAATGAACGAAAATGAAAGACAGGGCTACGTTCAAGAACACAACGAAACAGAACAGAAGGTTGACTAAGAAAATAAATACAGGACCTTACAGTGTAATTTATTGACGGCCCCTAACTAGCCCCAGAGATAGGCTATCCAACATCAAACCAACTTTAGCATGGTCTCACATACATTTCAGTAACAGTATATTAATACTGAACAAAAATATAAACGCAACATGCAACAATTTCAACAATTTTACTGAGTTACAGTTCATATAAGGAAATCAGTCCATTTAAATAAATGCATTACGCCCTAATCTATGGATTTCACATAACTGGGCAGGGGCACAGCCATGGGTGGGCCTGGGAAGGCATAGGCCCACCCACTGGGGAGTCAGGCCCAGCCAATCAGAATGAGTTTTTCCCCAAAAAAGGGTTTATTACAGAAATAAATACTCCTCAGTTTCATCCGCTGTCTGGGTGGCTGGTCTCAGAAGATCCCGCAGGTGAAGAAGCCGGATGTAGAGGTCCCGGGCTGGCGTGGTTACACGTGGTCTGCGGTTGTGAGACTGGTTGGACGTACTGACAAATTCTATAAAATTATGTTGGAGGCAGCTTATGGTGGAGAAATTAACATTCAATTATCTGGCAACAGCTCTGGTGGACATTCCTGCAGTCAGCATGCCAATTGCACACTCGCTCAAAACTTGAGACATCTGTGGCATTGTGTTGTGTGACAAAACTGCACATTTTAGAGTGGCCTTTTAATTTTTCCCCAGCACAAGGTGCACTTGAGTAATGATCATGCTGTTTAATCAACTTCTTGATATGCCACACCTGTCAGGTGGATGGATTATCTTGGCAAAGGAGAAATGCTCACTAATAGTGATGTAAACAAATTTGTGCACAAAATTTGAGAGAAATAAGCTTTTTGTGCGTATGGAACATTTCTGGGATCTTTTATTTCAGGTCATGAAACATGGGACCAGCACTTTACATGTTGTGTTCATATTTGTGTTCAGTGTAATTTAATATTTCCCCTAATGCATCACAGTAAGTGAAATACAATACTATTAAACCATGCTGAAAACTGTGGAGTGAGTTCCATGTTTAAAAACAAATGAAACTGAATCCAGAATGAAGCACATGTAGCACTGTCTTTACTGTCCCACTAGATGGCGATATGGTCGGTACTGTAACCGATGGCTACCACTTCTGATGTCAAAGCAGCTGGTGTTTGCTGCTCAGGCTTGAAAAAGAATATTGACACGAAAGGTTATGTGGGTCATCCCAGGTTCTCATTTATCCAGTCCAAATGTATTTATTTGATGTAATTTTGTTCTGTTGTTACCATCATTTTTGTATAATTTGTTATTTTATTTGATCCCTTTGGACTGTCTGAGGTGAGTGTGAGTGTGAGTGCTCTAATAGCATCCTACCAGTAGCGATTAACAACCTAACATAAGGTTTTCTATATTTCACTTAACATTTTATTTCAGTTACATTTATTAAAATGTAGATTCGCAGTGCTAGCTGTGCCACCAGGAACTCTGGGTTCGAGCCCAGGCTCTGTCGTAGCCGGCCGCGACCAGGAGGTCCATGGGGCGACGCACAATTGGCCTAGCGTCATCCGGGTTAGGGAGGGTTTGGCCGGTAGGGTTATCTTTGTCTCATTGTGCACTAGCTACTCCTGTGGCGGGCCGGGCGCAGTACACGCTGACCAGGTCGCTAGGTGCAAGGTGTTTCCTCCGACACATTGGTGTGGCTGGCTTCCGGGTTGGATGCGCGCTGTGTTAAGAAGCAGTGCGGCTTGGTTGGGTTGTGTTTCGGAGGACACATGGCTTTCGACCTTTGTCTCTCCCGAGCCCGTACAGGAGTTGTAGCGATGAGACAAGATAGTAACTACTAGCAATTGGATATCACGAAATTGGGGAGAAAAAGTGGGTAAAAAAAATGTTTAAACATGAAAAAAATGAATGTAGATTCATTTATTCATTAATTACCTTAGATTCTCATTTGGCACTACACATCAAAGGACATTTTAAGTTTATAGATGCCAATTTTTAAGGCTATTAAATCACCTATTATGTTCCAATCTTTATTTTGGTATGACTTGTGTCAGTCAGCACTGGCTCATTGGAAACCGTGCTGCTAAAATATGATTGCCTTTCCATATTCAGATCAGCCACATCTGGTTGAGTAACAGAGGCTGTAGCACACTTGCATGCACGCACACACACACACACACACACACACACACACACACACACACACACACACACACACACACACGTGTACTCACGCACACATGCACACAGACACACACACCAGTATTGCCCAAAGCATTTTCAGACATTAGCTTGTATTACATTCCCACATTCATAAATGCACACGCACTGTAATTACCGCTAGTTACTACTAAAACAGGGGAACAACAGCTTGACCCTTTGACCCTAGCAGACCTCTCAGAGGAGCAGGCCTCTTCAGTGAAGTGGGTCTGAAGGGATCAGGAGTCCTCATCCCTCTTTCTCAATGCAAGTCAGAAACACATAAAAAAGCCTGTCCAGAGGGAATAAAAACATCTGTTTAGTTGATGCTTTGACACACATTCAACTCACACGTGCCTGGTCACAACTGTACACACACACACGTATGCGCTAAAGCACACATGCATGTCACACACACACACACACACACATACACACACACACACTCAATCACACCTATGCACTCGAATACGCTTACACAAATACACACTCATTCTACTAAATCGCCAAACTACGCCCCATTCAGCCAGTTTTATGGAGCTGAAGATGGAATGAGGAATACATATGAGCCTCCTGCATATTAGGCACCCTGGCTAAACCTGATATTCTCTGTAATGGTATCCAGACGATACGTGGGCATTTGCAAGGCACAACTCCTGCATCAGACAACCAGAGGCCAGTTGAATACACTGCTGTGCTGACAGGTCAGACTCCTTTGATTTATGCCTACCAACTTAACGTAAGCATCCAGAGAAACGATCCCCTCTCTGTGTACAGATGTAGGATCTTAATTTGAGCCACTTAGCTACAGCAGGAAAATAATCCTGCAGCTACAAGAAATGTGAATTATTATGTGGATTATATTTCTTAATTTTATTTCATGGACATTTTTGTAGGGGTTGAAATATCAAAGTGGATTTGCACTACAGGTTTAACATTTCCTGCATTGCAGGAAGGTTCTCCTGCGACAGGGGGATCAAATTAAGGTCCTGCATCTGTGTGCATGTACAATTATACAGAAACAAATTTTCATCCAGTTCTCTGATTCCAGTTTTGACTGTTATGGTGAAGGTTGGTTTCTGGCCTAATTACTTTCACAAGTGAACTGTTTTTTTTGGTTGGGTTGCTTTATACAGTATTTAGTCATTGCCTAGGTTTGTTTGTGTGAAATGTATGTTTATCGATGTGTATTGAAGCCTGACCTCATTGCTGTGTTTGTGCTTGTCTTAACCCATAGGGGGCAGTGTAACCCTTCTGTTACCTCTCTTACCCTGGGGTTTGTTGTCTGAGGGAGAGATGGAGGCTCAACACCTGAGGTTCAGGTATAGATGGTTTGTACTGGTTTGATATTCTTCCTTCAAACTGTAGCAAATCTGGGGATAGCAGCTGGGTTCCAAACTAGAGACCTTGTATTTGTCAACTCAACATATGTCCAGGCGATTACTGGGCCATATTCCGACAATCATTTCTATTTTAAAATGATGTGACATTAAATAAACCTACATTTTGAAATCCAAATACATCAACAATCCCCAGTCTATCCGGTCGTGCTGCCGATGCAGTTCTCCTTGCGGCGATGGAACCCTGATCTGTTTCACCGGATGTGTTACTTTGTCCCAGACCTGCTGTTTTGATCTGCTGTAGCTGCCAGGCATTTAACAAATCGTGACTCTCTCTCTCTCTCAATCTGTCTATCTCTCTCTGTGTCTTTCTCTCTCTCTGTCTTTCTCTGTCTCTCTCTCTCTCTCCTTCTCTGTCTCTCTCTCTCTCTCTCTCTCTCTCTCTCTCTCTCAATCTGTCTATCTCTCTCTGTGTCTTTCTCTCTCTCTGTCTTTCTCTTTCTCTCTCTCTCTCTCTCTCTCTCTCTCTCTCAATCTGTCTTTCTCTCTCTCTGTCTCTCTCTCTCTCTCAATCTGTCTTTCTCTCTCTCTGTCTCTCTCTCTCTCTCTCTGTCTCTCTCTCTCCTTCTCTGTCTCTCTCTCTCCCTCTGTCTTTCTCTCTCTCTCTCTCTGTCTCTCTCTCTCCCTCTGTCTTTCTCTCTGACTGTCTCTCTCTCTCTCTCTCTCTCTCTCTCTCTCTCTCTCTCTCTCTCTCTCTCTCTCTCTCTCTGGCTTTTCAATTCAAGGGCTTTATTGGCATGGGAAACATATGTTACAGTTTTTCTCAGTCGCTTTGGTGCATTTCTTAGATCAAAAGTGCAATTCTTGAAACTACTTGTACAAATTCCAAATCATGTAGTCACTTGTGCACATCATTAAAGCAATTTCTTATTCCTTTTGAGCAAATTGCAATTGATAATGTACAAGAGTCAGCTTTTTTCCACATTATCAATTGCTCATGTCATGTTGATCAAAATGTAGTAGATGGTTCTCTGTTGAATAGTCTTACCCCTCAAAACATCTAGGCATTAGTTCCTTGCATAAGCCATTACATGCAAAATTGTTGAACTATTTGTCATAAACTGTCAAGCATAGTTTTACACATTTCTATTAGACCTTTTGTACAAAAACGTGAATTGATGAATCGTGCAGGTGAAATTGACCCTCACTCATGAAGGAATGTAAAGTGTTAGTTCAACCAACAATCAACCAGTTGTCTAAATTTCTCAAAGGTGCATCTCATGAAGAATCAATTGCCCAAATGCACCAAAGCGACTGAGAAAAACTGTAACATTGCCAAAGCAAGTGAAATATGTTATAAACAAAAGTGAAATAAACAATACAATTTACAGTAAACATTTCAAATGTCATATTATGTCTATATACAGTGTTGTAACGATGTGCAAATAGTTACAGTTTTTCTCAGTCGCTTTGGTGCATTTTTCACATCATCCCTAACATGTGCAAAATAATAAGTGCATTTCTCAGAACAATTTGTACAAACTGCAATATACAATAGATATGTTTCTAAAGCTAGTCAGTCACTAAAAATCCTTAGTACATCTCTCAAAAGTAAATATTCATGCCAATGATCATGTCAGTGTCATCAGAATGATAAGTCATTGAGTCATTGTTCACGAACAAGGTCGTCAAAATGTTTAGGCATGTTGTCAATGTAACTGTGTACTTTGACAGTATTACCTGATGTAAACTTAGGCTACAGTTTGGATGACAGCTACTGTATTGAAAATGTACAAGGCTGCACTTCTATGGCATATATCAATTTTAACAGTGCTATTTACTTATTACTGTATGTGGGTTATTGATTGAAAGAGACTGGACAACCCAAGAGGCACAAATGAAAAAAAACTAAATTAGAAAGAAACACCGGAAACCACCCCTAAGGCACAACTTTGCCCGCAGCACTGTTGTGCTGTCTCTACACATCCAGATGTTCCTGTCTGTCGGCCCACATATTCTCATCCACATCACACCGGATATTTTCCCTTCCAATGCAACGTGGAAAGAATCTTTTGGAATGCCTTATCCATCCTCTGTAGGCGTCTACTGTGATGTCCTCACATGCTGCATCCATTGCAGCCAGCAGGGTCATCTATGTGTGTGGCTAACGATCGTACACCTTCCACCTCCATGCTGAAAATAACTCCTCAATTTGCTTAAGGAATGGTGAATAAGGTGGGAGGAATTTTATGAGCATCCTCGGGTGGGTCACAAACCATTGCCTTATGTTTGATCGATGGAAACTCACATTATCACAAACGACCACATACTTTGGCAAATCCTCTCTAAACAGACCCCTCTCATCATCAGGGATGAGAGCCCTGTAGAGAGTCTCTAAAAAGTTGAGTAGATGCTGGGTGTTGTATGGCCCTATAAGGGGGATATGGGTTAGGACACCATGCTCCGAAATAGCAGCACACATGGTGATATTTCCTCCCCGTTGGCCTGGCAAATCCACAGTAGCTCTGTGACCGATGATATTCCGACCCCGTCTTCTGCATGTGGGAGGGTTAACTTGATTCCAACTCCATTATACACTATATCCCAGAACACACAGTTGAATTTGTTTTGGTAAGGAAGAGTGACATAACATGTACATATATTGCATGTTCCTTCCACCTTCCACCAGGCTATGAGGGGTGGCCAGTCCTCTTCTGGCTGTCCCAGGTGGAGATTATAAACCTAGAGAGGAACCAGGCTATGAGGGGTGGCCAGTCCTCTTCTGGCTGTGCCGGGTGGAGATTATAAACCTAGAGAGGAACCAGGCTATGAGGGGTGGCCAGTCCTCTTCTGGCTGTGCCAGGTGGAGCCTATGTCCTCTTTTGCCTCTTCCTCTGTTTTGCCTTCCACCATGCATCCTTGCTCCTCTTCTTCCTCCTCCTCTTGGCTGTTGACCCTGTTCATTTCCTGGTCCATCCATTATTGGAAAATTGCAACTCTGTGTTTTTGGTCTGTCTATATATGCTTGCCAATTGATTCTTCATGAGATGCACCTTTGAGAAATGTAGACAACTGGTTGATTGTTGGTTGAACTAACACTTTTACATTCCTTCATGAGTGAGGGTCAATTTCACCTGCACGATTCATCAATTCACGTTTTTGTACAAAAGGTCTAATAGAAAAAACTATGCTTGACAGTTTATGACAAATAGTTCAATAATTTTGCATGTAATGGCTTATGCAAGGAACTAATGCCTAGATGTTTTGAGGGGTAAGACTATTCAACAGAGAACCATCTACTACATTTTGATCAACATGACATGAGCAATTGATAATGTGGAAAAAAGCTGACACTTGTACATTATCAATTGCAATTTGCTCTAAAGGAATAAGAAATTGCTTTAATGATGTGCACAAGTGACTAGATGATTTGGAATTTGTACAAGTAGTTTCAAGAATTGCACTTTTGATCTAAGAAATGCACCAAAGCGACTGAGACAAACTGTAAAGTACAAAAGGGAAAATAAATAAACATAAATA
This sequence comes from Oncorhynchus nerka, assembly GCF_034236695.1. Taxonomy (NCBI): domain Eukaryota; kingdom Metazoa; phylum Chordata; class Actinopteri; order Salmoniformes; family Salmonidae; genus Oncorhynchus; species Oncorhynchus nerka. The sequence continues at coordinate 65,229,719 of NC_088399.1, read as the reverse complement.
TGAGTTGTATTCACAATGGTGTTTGTTCTTCACTGGTTGACCTTTTCTTGTGGCAACAGGTCACAAATCTTGCTGCTGTGATGGCACACTGTTGTATTTCACCCAGTAGATATGAGAGTTTATCAAAATTGGGTTTGTTTTTCGAATCCTTTGTGGATCTGTGTAATATGAGGGAAATACATGTCTCTAATATGGTCATACATTTGGCAGGAGGTTAGGAAGTGCAGCTCAGTTTCCACCTCATTTTGTGGGCAGTGTGCACATAGTCTGCCTTCTCTTGAGAGCCAGGTCTGACTCATTAGCAATTCTAGGCTCACTGAGTCTGTACATAGACAAAGCTTTCCTTAAGTTTGGCTCAGTCACAGTGGTCAGGTATTCTGCCACTGTGTACTCTCTGTTTAGAGCCAAATAGCATTCTAGTTTGTTCCGTTTTTTTGTTTATTCATTCCAATGTGTCAAGTAATTATCTTTTTGTTTTCTCATGATTTGGTTGGGTCTAATTGTGTTGCTGTCCTGGGGCTCTGTGGGGTCTGTTTGTGTTTTTGAACAGCTTGCTTAGGGGACTCTTCTCCAGGCTCATCTCTCTGTAGGTAAAGGCTTTGTTATGGAAGGTTCGGGTATCGCTTCCTTTTAGGTGGTTGTAGAATTGAACGGCTCTTTTCTAGATTTTGATCATTAGCGGGTATCGGCTTAATTCTGCTCTGCATGCATTATTTGGTGTTTTACGTTGTACAGGGAGGATATTTTTGGTGTTTGTCCCATTTTGTGAATTCTTGGTTGGCGAGTGGATCCCAGACCTCACAATATATCTCTCTGCATTGTGCTTCTGCATCGCTTGCTCTTTGGGGTTTTAGGCTGGGTATCTGTAAAGCCCTGTGTAACAACTGCTAATGTAAAAAGGGCTTCATCAAATTCTTTCAACCAATCAGATCAGCTCAGAAAAAGATCCGACGTGAAAAGATCTGATGTGATTGGTCAAAAAATATCAGAATTGGGCTGCATGTCTAAACGCAGCCTAAATCCTCCAAAGGTTCTACATACATGCAAATGTATTTTTTGAAAACAACATTCAAGCCAATCCTTTTACAATGAACTATTGTCTTTTCTTCCACCTCAAAACAATTGATGTTCAGTGTTTTACCTCTGAAATATTGAGTGATAATTTTGTCTATGCACGTCTGACACGACAAACACGTGTACACATATGTCACAATCCACCTCCACTGCCCTTCCCTTTGGTACTATTTTAGGAGCAAGGGCCTCTTTACGCCTTATATTGAACGTCTAGGTTGTAATGGGAATGCATCGCTCAAGCGGTAAAGCGTGCCGTTTTGGCTTCCGTTGTGTCACAGCGTCTCTCTTCACACTTCCCACGAGGACATCACACAATCCCTATTTCAGTATCAAGAGATGCGCACACACACACACACACACACACACACACACACACACACACACACACACACACACACACACACACACACACACACACACACACACACACACACACACACACACACACACACACACACACACACACACCATAGACCTACAGTTTAAAATTAGAGATGATTTTGGATTGTGATGTGCACAGCATAGCAAGACTAAGACAACACTGGTTTCCTGTTAAACAGTGTGGAGGAAACCTTTTTCACTAATCCTGAAGACTACTGTTCATATGGACACACGAACATATAAGTGTACCCTTAATGCACACTGCACTCAAGTAGATAATGGCTAATTAAATCAAAAGACTTCTAACATATAATGCTTATAGCAATGCAAAAAAAAGCAGCATGCTATTAGAGATACCACTTAAGGGTACGTTAATCACAGCCCAGATTTCAAAATGGACGACAATTGCCCCCAGATAAATGATCCAACGAGGCACTGAGGGACAAAAGCCAAACAGCTGTGACACCCCATCCCCTTCCATTACTACCCTCAAGAGTCCCCTGCCACCATCCCCCTGGGAATCCATTACGCCCTTCTCCCTCCCACACCCAATCACTGCACTGGACCCCACCTGGTATCTCCCGAGCTCGACTATCAGCCTCTTCGAATGGCATTACCAAAACATCAATCAGAGATTAGCGTACTGACGTAGGTCAATCGGGTGAGGTGATGACTCCTGATAGCAACTGTCCCGGCAGTCAACAACTACCAATAGTAAGGGATGCTAAATTCTGTCTCAATGGTAAAAACCTATAATTACAGACAAGGCCATCTGTAGCTCATGAATACTACATGAGGAGACAGGGCCTCAACTGACTGGAGAGGATTCAGCTTAAAGCCCACAAGTTTCAGTGACAAACGCTGTGCTACCAAGGTCAAGGCTAGCACCAGAAGTCCTCTCGTAGTTCAACCTATGTACCAAAGGTGTAATGTGAAATTCAAAACTCAAGGGTTTTTGCCACTGGAGACATTGCAGGAGGGTGCCTCCTTGTGTGCTATAAAATAGATGTTTTGTTGTGTGAATGATGAGACGCCATGTGAGGAGAAGAGCAGGGATGGTGTGAAGCTTAGGACTCTGGGTCTGAGCACCTCCCACTGCAACTGGATCCTGGACTTCCTGACGGGCCGACCCCAGGTGGTGAGAGTAGGCAACATCACCTCTGCCACGCTGACCATCAACACAGGGGCCCACAGGGGTGTGTGCTTAGTCCCCTCCTATACTCCCTGTTCACCCGGGTCTGCGCGACTCCAACACTAGCATCAGGTTTGCTGACGACGCAACGATGATTCAGCCTACAGGGAGGAGGTCAGTGTCCTGGCAGTGTGGTGCCAGAGCAACAACCTCTCCTTCAAAGTCAGTAAGACCGAGGAGCTGATCGTGGACTACAAGAAACGGGGGGAGGGGGTGGGGGGGGCACGTCCCCATCCACATCGATGGGGCCCCCTCAGGAAGTTGAAAAGTTTGGCATGGGCCCTCAAATCCTCCAAAAGTTATACAGTTGTACCATTGAAAGCATCTTGACTGGCTACATCACTGCCTGGTATGGCAATAGCACCGCCTTCGATCGCATGGCGCTACAGAGGTTGGTGCGGACAGCCCAGTACATCACTGGGGCCGAGTTCCCTGCCATACAGGACATCTATGTCAGGTGGTGTGGAAGGAAGGCCTGGAAAATTGTTAGACTCCAAGCACCCAAGCCATAGACTATTCTCTCTGCTTCCACACGGCAAGCGTTACCGGTGCATCAAGTCTGGCACCAACAGCTTCATAAGACTGATAAATAGCTAACAAAACAGCTACATGGACTATCTGAGTTAACCTTGTATCGTTCTTGGCCTTTAATTTTTTATTTTTGCATTGTCGACATAGACACTCACAGGACCCTACACACTCACAGGACCCTACACACTCACAGGATCCTACACACTCACAGGGCCTACACACTCACAGGACCCTACACACTCACAGGACCCTACACACTCACAGGACCCTACACACTCACAGGCCTTACACACTCACAGGGCCTTACACACTCACAGGCCTTACACACTCACAGGGCCTTACACACTCACAGGATCCTACACACTCACAGGATCCTACACACTCACAGGCCCTACACACTCACAGGTCCCTACACACGCACTGGGCCCTACACACTCACAGGACCCTACACACTCACAGGACCCTACACACTCACAGGCCCTACACACTCACAGGGCCATACACACTCACTCCATCATTTGCTCATTCACACATAATATGCACATACATTTATACTGACTCTACACACCCACTCACATGCAAGCTGCTGCTACTCTGTTGATCTTATATCCTGTTTCCTAGTCACCTCTATACATACAGTATCTACTCCCATCACTCCAGTATCCCTGCACATCGTAAATAAGCATTTCGCTACACCCGCAATAATATCTGCTAAACATGTGCATGTGACCAATAAGATGTGATGTGATTTTGATCTGACCCTGTATATAGTTACAGCCTGAAAGAATTGAAAATGAATTCAATTGAGATTGTGTGTCACTAATCTACACACAATACCCCCATAACGTCAAAGTGGAATTCTGTTTTTAGAAATCCTTACAAATTCATTTTTAAAAATGTAAGCTGTAATGTCTCGAGTCAATAAGTATGAAATGATTTTGTTAAAGGCAAGCCTAAATCACTTCAGGAGTACAACATGTGCTCAACTAGTTACATAATAAGTTGCATGGACTCAAGTGTCAAATGACAAGGGATTCCGTTAAAAATTACACTGAAAAGAGTGAAATGGCAATTTGAGTTACATTTAAGAAACCCACTGAGAGTTGGATATTTAATCCATTTAGTGTCGTTATAACTCCAAAAATATAAAAACCATGACCAAAGTCCTTTTAACAAAAAATGAGGATAGGAAAATATAAACCCCAAAATAGAGTTAATTAAACACATAATCAAATTGAAATATGCCTTTGGCCTAGTGTCAGCCAATGCACAACAGAACATGCCCAGCCCTTCTGAAGTGAGTAGACCGGCCAGCTGAGCATTCCCATAGCTTAGCCACATCAAGGGTTTTATAACAGCAGAAATAGCATGCTATCATATCGCCGCAGTCCCACGCTACTGCCTCTGAAATATTCCGTCCCTTGTGTCCCTAAAAGCCTTTTGTTGTCGTGTTATTTTTCTAAGTAACCATGTGCGCTGTGCGTTCATCTGCATAGGAACGGCACATTCGCTTCAGAGACATGGTTCCTCCTATACAGCTTCTGAACGTGCCGTTGCTTTGTTGCGCCATGGTTGTAATAAGTAAGAGGTATTTTTTTGTGCTGTTGCTAACGTCCCTCGCTGGGCCATGACAAGGAGCAAGTTGCAACCACCCTCCAATTGAACAAGTTCTCCTCCTCCGAGGCAAGCATGGCAACGTGGAGCAGTGAGTGAAGTGAGGAAAATATTTTTTTCTCTCTCCTGCATCCCAATGTTGTCATTGGGTTCTTTTATACATGCTATGACCTGATGTTGTGCTTCAGTATTCCCGCTCTTGTTGGTTACAGTAGTGTGCAGTAACTACCTGTCTGTAGTTGTCATCTTACATCCATTCACATGTATTTGGGTCATATTTAGCGATTATCATTATGAAGTCCTCTCCTATAAAAGAAACGGCTGAAAACGGGGGCCAGGCAGTAGCATTTTTGCTCCAGGCTCCAGTATTACTAATGCCATCACTGGAGCGTCCTTATTAATCCATTTGATTCAGTGGGGCCACGCTATAGCCAGATGCTGCAAGGCTATTGAGTCACAATGGAGCACGGAGCAGCCCCTCCCCCCACAACCCATACTCCTCTACTCTCTCTCTCTCTCTCTCTCTCTCTCTCTCTCTCTCTCTTTCTACCTCTCTCTCTCTCTCTCTCTCTCTCTCTCTCTCTCTCTCTCTCCTCTCTCTCTCTCTCTCTCTCTCTCTCCTCTCTACCTCTCTCTCCTCTCTCTCTCTCTCTCTCTCTACCTCTCTCTCTCTCTACCTCTCTCTACCTCTCTCTCTCTCTCTCTCTCTCTCTATCTCTCTGTCTCTCTCTCTCTCTCTCTCTCTCTCTCTCTCTCTCTACCTCTCCCTCTCTCTCTCTCTACCTCTCCCTCTCTCTCTCTCTCTCTCTCTCTCTCTCTCTCTCTCTCTCTCTCTCTCTCTCTCTCTCTCTCTCTCTCTCTCTCTCTCTCTCTCTCTACCTCTCCTCTCTCTCTCTCTCTCTCTCTCTCTCTCTCTACCTCTCTCTCTCTCTCTCTACTCTCTCTCTCTCTCTCTACCTCTCTACCTCTCTCTCTCTCTCTACCTCTCTCTCTCTCTCTACCTCTCTCTCTCTCTACCTCTCTCTCTCTCTACCTCTCTCTCTCTACCTCTCTCTCTCTCTACCTCTCTCTCTCTCTACCTCTCTCTCTCTCTCTACCTCTCTCTCTCTCTCTACCTCTCTCTCTCTCTACCTCTCTCTCTCTCTCTACCTCTCTCTCTCTCTCTCTACCTCTCTCTCTCTCTCTCTCTCTCTCTCTCTACCTCTCTCTCTCTCTCTCTCTACCTCTCTCTCTCTACCTCTCTCTCTCTCTCTCTCTCTCTCTCTCTACCTCTCTCTCTCTCTCTCTCTCTCTCTCTCTCTCTCTACCTCTCTCTCTCTCTCTCTCTCTCTCTCTCTCTCTCTACCTCTCTCTCTCTCTCTCTCTCTCTCTCTCTCTCTCCTCTCTCTCTCTCTCTCTACCTCTCTCTCTCTCTCTCTCTCTCTCTCTCTCTACCTCTCTCTCTCTACCTCTCTCTCTCTCTCTACCTCTCTCTCTCTCTACCTCTCTCTCTCTCTCTCTACTCTCTCTCTCTCTCTCTACCTCTCTCTCTCTACCTCTCTCTCTACCTCTCTCTCTCTCCTCTCTCTCTCTACTCTCTCTCTCTCTCTCTCTCTCTCTCTCTCTCTCTCTCTCTCTACCTCTCTCTCTCTCTCTACTCTCTCTCTCTCTCTCTCTCTCTCTCTCTCTCTCTCTCTCTCTCTCTCTCTCTCTCTCTCTCTCTCTCTCTCTCTCTCTCTCTCTCTCTCTCTCTCTCTCTCTCTCTCTCTCTCTCTCTCTCTCTCTCTCTCTCTCTCTCTCTCTCTCTCTCTCTCTACCTCTCTCTCTCTCTCTCTACCTCTCTCTCTCTCTCTCTCTCTCTCTCTCTCTACCTCTCTCTCTCTCTCTCTCTACCTCTCTCTCTCTCTCTCTCTACCTCTCTCTCTCTCTCTCTCTCTCTCTCTCTCTCTCTCTCTCTCTCTCTCTCTCTACCTCTCTCTCTCTCTACCTCTCTCTCTCTCTCTCTCTCTCTCTCTCTCTCTCTCTCTCTCTCTCTCTCTACCTCTCTCTCTCTCTCTCTCTCTCTCTCTCCTCTCTCTCTCTCTCTCTCTCTCTACCTCTCTCTCTCTCTCTCTCTACCTCTCTCTCTCTCTCTCTCTCTCTCTCTCTCTACCTCTCTCTCTCTCTCTCTACCTCTCTCTCTCTCTCTCTCTCTCTCTCTCTACCTCTCTCTCTCTCTCTCTCTCTCTCTCTACCTCTCTCTCTCTCTCTCTCTCTCTCTCTCTCTCTCTCTCTCTCTCTCTCTCTCTCTCTCTCTACCTCCCTTCTAACAGAGGAATCAGGTGATAGGGATCTTCTACACAGTCACATCTGCTCAACCATATAACCTTTAAACTGTTAATCCCTCTGCTTAAACAGGGCTACTGGCAAGAACACTCCTCTAATACAAAATGGATGTGGTGCTAAATGAATTGAATCCTCGTTGCGAATGCACAGCAGTAAAGATGGAGCCATGCTTCACGTTCGTAATCATGTATAATTAAATTTGAATACTTAATTCAGTCCTAATGGGTAATATGATAAAAATGCAATTCTGCCCCTAGGGACGCAAATCAGTAGTTAAAAGGAAAGTGATGAAAGACAAAGGGAATTCGGTGTAAATTATTTATTTAACTTATGCATACATTAGTAATTTATCAATTGCTGTAAATAAAATCTATTTATGTAGATTGCTTGAGACATTTGAACCACTTTTCACCTCTTTCTGGCAGAGTTGCTATATGCTGGTCTTTGGCTTAGTTCAGATTACAAAGCAGTGGTAGAGATCTCTTTCGTTATCAACATTAGGCCTACTGTATTGCTTGTTGTCATGTGCACCAAAGCCATATAATTGCTGCTTAAGGGACACACATAATCAAATAAACTGATAAACCGCAATCACACATGAGTGATTGTAACCGTATGTGAGGTGAGCCTGGTGTAATGGAGCGATGTTTGTCCTGTCCTAGATGCACTGTGCATGTTAATATCAACTCAGTGACCTATGAATCACATTTTGGCAGTCAGCCAATGACATGGCGGGAAATACTGACCATGTGACTAAACCAGGACATGACACTAAAAACATTGATTTCCACCCTATTTTGGTATGAAATAGTGCAGTGCAACTAACCCATCTTCAAATCTCCAAATGTAACATCTTTATGCTCTGAAAACCTTTCAGAAGCTTTCATCATCTCTCTCTCAATTAAATCATTGATCCTCTTGTTGTGAGATTAACCTGTGCACCTTTTGGAAGAGAGACAGAAGAACTGTTAAAATCATCTTCCCACCTGATTAGAAGTGCAACAAACACTACAGAGACCCAACATGACGCCTGCGATTATAATCCCATTATAGCATTTCTCCTCGGAAGCTGATCAGAGTTAACGAGCATGTTCTCTTGCTGGCTTCCGCTGAGTCACTCACAGCAGGCTTTGGTAGACCACAGAACCCCAATTAACCGAAACAACCGAGGAATTCTGAGCATAAGCAAGAGACCATGCTACATGACCCAAAAATAGAAGTGCATTTAATAAAGCGAAGCAGTTAGTCACTTGATATCCTTGCAATCAAAGTGGTCTGTGAGTTTTAGCTATACATGTCAGGAATCCAGCTTGGCAAATGAATCAGTTTGATTGCAGAATGTTAACATCTTGAATCTGTCCCTGGAATAGTATTGCTCAGCTCAGGACACAGAGGGAAAGAGGACATAACGCGCTCAGAGTAAGAGAGAGATCGCCTTTTGCATTCGGTCTCTGAGAAGACCATTCAAGGTCATTGGACTGGACTGCATGTTGTCAATAACTGAAGCTAACCGAAAGAGAGAAATCCCAGGTATCTTCTCCATGTATGCATTTCAGACTGAAATAATGCTCCTCAGACAATGTTTCCACGCAAACATTCTCATTCCATTTGTCCATTATAAAAATGCATTTCATACTTATATTTACAGTGCAAAGCATTTAGCAATGAAACCTAATCGACCTCTGGCGGATAATACATGTAAATACATGAACAGCATGACTTTCCTTGGGGGTGTCAGTGTCACCGAGGCCAGGCACCCCCACTCTAGCCTTGTTTATGCCTCTCAGTCTGAGTCACCCCCCCATCCACAAACCAGGATTAAGCTCTGCTCTGCTTCCACAGCCCAGACGCCCATCCCTCCATCCACAGAGTGGACCACAGAGCCTTTGACAAAGGGAACAAAAACGAATGCCCAGAATCATATTATGAGGTCAAGGTCCATCTAACCTATTCAAACCAGCAAGGAAACAGCCGTGCTAATAAAATAATTCTGTCATGACTTGCTCAGCTTAATTTGACTAGTATACGGTATGGAAACAAGGATCAAGATAGAACAGTGTAAAATGAGCAGTAAAGCCTAAAAGTTTTGTGCTTCAACACTGGCAAGCAATGACAACAAAAACGTGACAGAACATTTACTGAAGGTACTCCATGCCCCTAGTGCTCTTTCTTATTGTCTTTGTTTGGAGAGAAGCCAGCATGCTTTTCAGCTGTGTTGGCGACAGAGTCACTGGTCCCCCAGCCTATAGTCCTGTGGCGGTGTTGGGGGCCTCTCCAATGTTTTCTTTTCGGAGCGGCGGTTTAGTGACTGCGTCTGCAGCTCCTTCACCTCCTCCAGCACCTCCTTAGCCTGACGCCAGGAGGAGACGGCTTCCTGCAGAAGACGCTCCGCCTCTGCCCGTCTACTCTCCAAATCACAGTCACTGATAAGTGAGTGTGCACTCTTACTATGGGGCGAGTCATTACCCTTCAGACGGAGCGAGTCAGCACCCTTCAGACGGGGAGAGTCAGCACCCTTCAGACGGGGCGAGTCAGCACCCTTCGGACAAGTTGAGCCGATACTCTTCAGACTCTGAGAATTCTTGCCAATTATATTTAGCGAGTCCTTACCCCTCAGAACAGGAGAATCAGTATCCTTCATGCGAGGCGAGACAGAATCCTTCAGACTAGATGAGTCAAAACTTTTTGAAAACGGTGAACCAATGTTCTTGAGACGTGGGGATTCAGAACCCTTCAGACTTGGCGAGTGTGTTTCCATGAAACGGGAAGAATCAGCAGCCCTGAGACGGGGAGAGTCAGTAACCCTGAGACGGGGAGAGTCCTTACCCCTCAAATTAGGAGAGTCATCACTCTTTGAATGGGGTGAGTCTGTACCTTTTGAGCGGGACTTCTTGCCCTTCATACGAGGCGAGTCTTTCCCCTTCAAACGAGGCGAGTCTTTTACCCTCAAACGTGGGGAGTCACTATTCTTACTGCGAGGTGAGCCTGAGGCCCTGGAGTGAGGAGACTCAGACCCTCTCAGATGGTGCAAGCGAGGCGAGTCAATGCCCTTCAGATAGGGCGAGTCAATTCCCTTTGCATGTTGCAGTTCCTCCAATCGCATTTCTTCCAGCAGTTCCTGAGCCCTCTGCATTTTCTGGGCGATAAGACTCTGCAGTTGTCCAACAGGCTGGACAGGTTCATCTGTGGGGCGAGGGCGAAGGACACCTCTGACTGGCCGTGAGGAAAGGACCTCGTCCATGGAGGCACAGCGGCTCCTACCCTGTGCACTGAACCTCTTCCCTGGTTGAGGGGTGTGGGATTGAGCCTCAAGATGGTGCGCCCGGCCCCAGGAGAGCTCGCTCCCGCGGGGCAGGCTGCCCGTCTTGGGTACCCTTGGGTCCCTTGTGGTGACACAGAGTTTGGAGACATCTGTGCCAGAACGCTGACGACCTGTGGTCCGTTTGTCTAGGTCAACCCGGAAGTTATTTTCCCAGAAGCCTTCTTCCTCATCATCTGGGGTGGAGCCATCTTCCTCGTGGACAAGGTCAAGGGTCAACATTCCATCTGAAGAGGTGGATGCCTTGGGAGAGCACAAGAGAGTTTAGCATTCAATGAAACAGACCAGGATACATTCTTACATTACAAACAGTACAAATTCGTATTTGCCTTTCACAAATAAAATATTGACTTGGAACTAAAATGTCAGTGTTAGCCAAGGTAGCAACACCCACCACAGCCATGAGGTGTCCCCGGGTGGGCAAGCGCCGTGCATGGGGAATCTTGACACGATCACGTGTAGGGTGCACCAGGACACTGTCCTCTTCAATTGTGACCTATGGAGACAATCAGAAATATATATATATTTTTACATTCAGAATAACATAAATGTATATTTGTGGAGAGAAAGTTGGGAATGGATGAAAGAGTATAAGGTTATAGGAGCAACAAGTAACTTCTCCTTAGCATGAGCTGAAGATGTAATGTAGAGAACAGTAGAGTGCATTAGAGCAGAGTACATTGTTGGGTGTTCAATTCAACCTGCTGTGCGAAAGCAGGCACTTCACACTATGGTGGCTGCAGAGTTCATTCTCACTTCTCGCCGATCTCTAAATACGGAAGATGGATTTTTCACCCTATAGTGTGTGATGGGGAGGGACTGTTTGATCGAGAGGCACGAGGAAAACCGGTGGGTGTCGGCAGGGACGGAGCGTTAACGAGGACTGTTCCCGACGGAGATGGAAGAGTCAGCGAGGAAACACTTTGATCTCTCATCCACGCCTGGGGAGATACCACTTACTTTCGCTTTTGTCTAAATTCACCAATTTGACATAGTGGGCCTAGCAACTGCAACGGCTAAATTTGTCTGGAAACTTTTTAAGGCTGGCCGTGGGGGCGTTTTGAGTGTCGGTGGTTTCATTTGAAATCATGAATGTTGCATGAGAGACATGATAATGAGAGAGAAAAATAAGGGAAGCTGTAGAAAGCTGGGGAGAAGTGAGAGCTGGCGACATAGCGACAGAGAAGGGGAGGAGAAGAGTGACTGACCTACCTCGTCAAAAATGCGGTTCTTGGCTTCGATGATGGCTGTATTGAGGGCATTGACCCACGACTCCTTCTCCTCGGGGCTAACGGCCAAAAACACAAGATTGGGCACCTGAGGAAAGGACAGAATCGATTGAGTGGTTGAAAGAAGAGAAAGGGATCCTCCCAATATTCACCCTTCTTCCTACAGTAAGTGTGCACTTGCACACTCTCATCATGGATTTAAAAGCAATAAATGAGTGGAAGCATTGGCTTGGAGGGAGATTTGGAACATAGCCAGTGTGTGAGAGATGGAATGGGGGACAGGAAGCTTAATGGGGCGGCTTTGCCTAAATCGCCAAGAAAAGGACATTGCGCCTCACTAAATGTTAAAGATGGCTCTTATCTAAAGCAGGGTCTAAGCTGTAAACTGGAGGAAGAATCTCTGCAAAGCTTGACACAAATAGGTAAATTGAGCATCTGCCCTTAATCCAGTTACATCTTCTTGTGTATAATTAAAATCTTCTCTCAAACACACACTTCCCCCTTCCATTCCCGACACGTAGTTACAGAATATCACACTACGACAGTGAACAATGAAGTGAAATGAACCAGCAGCTGGTGCCGAGATCGAGAGGAACTGCAGTGGGTCAGAAGTGACAACGTCTGTGGGTGGAATCTCTATAGGATTTGGCCGTTATAGAGAATGCCTCTTCAGTGGTAATGGGATTCTGTGGATTATGTCTTTCTGGAGAAATCCACCAATCCCGGTCTGCGGTGGGGGTGTGTTAATGTTCAATCCAATGTGGCAACACAACCATATCATCTCCCAGCGAGAAAATTGAATAAATGCCATCAGCTAGACAATTTTTTTTGCACCTCTCTTGAACGGACTATGCACACACAGTGGACTCTACCCACACACTGACACCCCAACACACACACACACACACACACTTTCACCACATACACTCAGTGGCCAGTTTATTAGGTACAACTATCTCGTACCGGGTCGGACACCCCTTTGCCTCCAGAACAGCCGGAATTCTTCAGGGCATTGAAACGTTGCTCAATTGGTATCAAGGGACCTAACGTGTGCCAGGAAAACATTCACCACACCATTACACCACTGCCACCAGCCTGTCGGCACCGTCGACACCAATACCGACAACAAAACTTGTACATGTTGATCATGTATTTTGTGTAAAACATGTAAATAGCTACACGTAACCCACGTAACATGAAATTATGCTTACTGAGGCATGAAATGCAGTAGGTTGAACAGTTTGGTTGACAACAGGACATGTGTAGGTAATTGCACTTATGCTTAATAGCCGACTAAGGGAATACAATAGTGCGAACAGTTTTGTGTACAACATGAAGTTTGTAGGCTACACCAGCTACCGGACAAAGGCGATCAAGGAAGGGGGACCAGCAGCGAAGCAGTCAGCACAGCAGCTACGTAGGTAGCGGAGTGGACACAGCAGCTACGTAGGTAGCGGATTGGACACAGCAGCTACGTAGGTAGCGGAGTGGACACAGCAGCTACGTAGGTAGCGGAGTGGACACAGCAGCTACGTAGGTAGCGGAGTGGACACCGCAGCTACGTAGGTAGCGGAGTGGACAAGAGCAGCTACGTAGGTAGCGGAGTGGACACAGCAGCTACGTAGGTAGCGGAGTGGACACAGCAGCTACGTAGGTAGCAGAGTGGACACAGCAGCTACGTAGGTGGCGGAGTGGACACAGCAGCTACGTAGGTAGCGGAGTGGACACAGCAGTAAACAAGGTCGGAGGTTAACACAGGCTTGGAAGATACGTTATGCGTTCTGTTTCTATGAGATAACATGTTAACATGACCTCTATGAATTATGAAGCCTTTATGTCCTTATTTTTGGTGTTTATCCCAAAACGCTATTCATTTCCCGATAGGCTTTGTCCAATGAACCATGGCAGAGATAGTTCCTACAAAAAGACGGCATTACTATTTCTCTCTATTGAGATACAAAATATCGGTGTCCGTAGCCACTCCGTTATCTTTAACTCTGCATTGTTGGAAAAGGACCCGTAAGTAAGCATTTCACTGTTAGTCTACACCTGTTGTATAGGCAGCATGTGACAAATACAATTTGATTGATTTGATTTTGAACGTGTACTCAACATATCATACTCTCTCTTTACAGAAAACCACAAACTATGTCTGAGGATAAACTTGCCTCAAGTTTCAGTTTTCAGCCAAATTAAACTTCTAAGTGTATTTTCAGCTAAAGTAAGGGCTTCTTACTGAGGCCTACGCACCCGAGGCCCTGTGCAGCCTCCCTGCCTGACTCCTTCACTTTCCCTGGGCAGAAGGACTCACCATATTCCCAGGCTGCTTGCAGCGAAGCAGGGTGAACCTGCTGTGGTTCTTCTTACTGCGACTCTTGGCCTTGCGCAGCTCCTCAGAGCGTTCGTAGTCAGCCAGGTCAAACAACTCCTGGACCTTCCTCTCATCCTTCACCTGGAAACACGCAGACAAAACAGGAAGTAGTTAAAACTCAGGTCTATAGAGATGTGCAAGATGGCACTGGCAAATTAGCTTTGTCAATTTGTTTTGAACCTTAAAACATCTGTCTACCACAGAAACACACATATGCACATACACACACACACACACACACACACACACACACACACGCTCAAACTCTCTCTCACACACACACACACACACACACACACACACACACACACACACACACACACACACACAGAACAACCTACTATGCATTACAGCAGGTCATCTTGAGTTTAACCCAAGGGTTAAAAGACTAATTATAAACTGGGTGGTTCCGGCCCTGAATGCTGATTGGCTGACAGCCGTGGTATATAAGATCGTATACCATGAGTATGACAAAACATTTATTTTTACTGCTCTAACTACGTTGGTAACCCGTTTATAATAACAATAAAGCACTTCCACGATGCGTCGTGCCTAAGAACAACCCGTAGCTGTGGTATATTGTGGTATATTGGCCATATACCACACCCCCCCATGCCTTATTGCTTAATTACCACTCTTTGTTCCATCAGCCATCAACAGCACATGGACACACCACGGTGCCTGGGTGAAAATCAGCCACTTCTCACATTCGTATCATCCATGAAATGTTCTGAAATACCAGGCCTTAAATGCGTATACAGAAGCTCTTCTGTAGGTGTAACAAAGGTCTTTTTAAGTCCAAATGTCTATACAAAAAAAAATCCATTACATGCCTGACATCTTAATGTTACTATGTCATGATCATGCTTTTGCACAGAGCATTGAAAGATGTGTTCATTTTCAAACCCTGCTTCCCAATACCGTCAAAAAGCAACAGCCAGACAAATTGGTAGAAAAATGTATTCTTGGAGCGGGTGTTCCTGTGTTACTCCCCTGCCTCCCATTATTGGTCTCGTGGCCCCGCAGCAAAGTGTCTGTTTAAACACAGATCAATTGTAATCAACAGCGCTGGGGCAGAGACATCGACCCCTCCACTGAGCCTGACTGACAGGTGATTACATACAACCTCACGGGCGGTGGGACTTCCCAGAGAGCCCCATTAGATTCTACATACCAACGGGGTCAATGGGGGTCAAGGCAGGTGTGTGTGTGTTTGGTGGTGTTGGGGGTTGGTTCTTGACATGGGTACAAGCCTGTGTGTAGGCCTCTTGTGAGAACTAAAGGAAGACGCAGAAAAATGAGGTTGAACGTCATTGGAATACATAGCAATGGTGTGTGTGGGTGGATGTGAGTGTGTTTTTGGAAGGGGCAGGGGTGTTCCACTTTCATCTTGATGCATAGAGATTTTACACAGCAACAGAGCCCTGCATCAGAGGAATCTGCCAACGTTCGAACGAGACACGGAGCAACTGAGAGCTTCTGTGATCAAAGAAACCACCACATACGGTATCATTATATAATGTGTCGCAGCCTAGTATCAACCACTATTAATCCACTATCCACTAGCAGCCTGAAATGCACTTGTTAGGGCTACATTTGGCCATTTGTGTTTTTTAATTTCATTGAGGAACTCTATTATGCCTAGCGATATACAGTATACTGGATGAGCACAATACATAGTGTCCAATTTCTTCATGACAAAACATAGATCCAAACTGTGTCCCACCCGCATGCTGCTACCTTTTCGTTAGCCACCCAAACTGCATTTAAAATGTAAAAGTTAAGCATGAACTGTGTGTGTGTGCGCGCATGTGTGTGTGTGTGTGCGTGCGTGCGTGTGTGCGTGCATGCGTGTGTGTGCGTGCATGCGTGTGCGTGCTTGTGTGTGTGTGTGTGTGTGTGCGTGCGTGAGAGAGAGAGACAGAGAGAGACTCTAATATGGGGCAAAAGAAACCCTGAGGATCCATTCTGGAACCCATCGATATTTCCCTCCGCTCCTGCTCCGTATATGGAAAAGCAGAGTTGGGGGTGTCAGTGGGGGTTAAATGCTGCACTGAATCACTGAGAATAGTCCAGTAACATACAGCCCTGAAACGCAAAGATACCGAAAGTCTATAATAGCCCATCCAACAGTAGAATGCAAGGGGAAACCCTAGAGTGAATGGAAAGGCGATGTCCCTTTGGTCACACTCCAAAATCTGGTGGACATGCCTGTAATACCCTGTAATCAAGCACGAAAGGATTTGATATAAACCAGGTTGGAATTAAAAGGAGAAATGGATTAAAAGCATCTTTTCAATCACTCTGGAAAATGTAATGCAGTTTAGAGCTGGGGAGTTGAAAGAGGCGGGTTTATTTATAATGTAATACTACATATACATATAATATTCTCAGAACTGGCCAGTAGGTTTTCCTGAAATAACTAGCATAACAAGTGTGAAAAGCTAAACCACCAGGCCTCCCTGCACCAATCATATAGCTTTGTTACATTGACCACATGATATGCTTGACGACCAGTCACATCCATATCATACAGTGCCTTGCTAAAGTATTCGGCCCCCTTGAACTTTGCGACCTTTTGCCACATTTCAGGCTTCAAACAAAGATATAAAACTGTATTTTTTTGTGAAGAATCAACAAGTGGGACACAATCATGAAGTGGAACGACATTTATTGGATATTTCAAACTTTTTTAACAAATCAAAAACTGAAAAATTGGGCGTGCAAAATTATTCAGCCCCCTTAAGTTCATACTTTGTAGCGCCACCTTTTGCTGCGATTACAGCTGTAAGTCGCTTGGGGTATGTCTCTATCAGTTTTGCACATCGAGAGACTGACATTTTTTCCCATTCCTCCTTGCAACACAGCTCGAGCTCAGTGAGGTTGGATGGAGAGCATTTGTGAACAGCAGTTTTCAGTTCTTTCCACAGATTCTCGATTGGATTCAGGTCTGGACTTTGACTTGGCCATTCTAACACCTGGATATGTTTATTTTTGAACCATTCCATTGTAGATTTTGCTTTATGTTTTGGATCATTGTCTTGTTGGAAGACAAATCTCCGTCCCAGTCTCAGGTCTTTTGCAGACTCCATCAGGTTTTCTTCCAGAATGGTCCTGTATTTGGCTCCATCCATCTTCCCATCAATTTTAACCATCTTCCCTGTCCCTGCTGACGAAAAGCAGGCCCAAACCATGATGCTGCCACCACCATGTTTGACAGTGGGGATGGTGTGTTCAGGGTGATGAGCTGTGTTGCTTTTACACCAAACATAATGTTTTGCATTGTTGCCAAAAAGTTCAATTTTGGTTTCATCTGACCAGAGCACCTTCTTCCACATGTTTGGTGTGTCTCCCAGGTGGCTTGTGGCAAACTTTAAACAACACTTTTTATGGATATCTTTAAGAAATGGCTTTCTTCTTGCCACTCTTCCATAAAGGCCAGATTTGTGCAATATACGACTGATTGTTGTCCTATGGACAGAGTCTCCCACCTCAGCTGTAGATCTCTGCAGTTCATCCAGAGTGATCATGGGCCTCTTGGCTGCATCTCTGATCAGTCTTCTCCTTGTATGAGCTGAAAGTTTAGAGGGACGGCCAGGTCTTGGTAGATTTGCAGTGGTCTGATACTCCTTCCATTTCAATATTATCGCTTGCACAGTGCTCCTTGGGATGTTTAAAGCTTGGGAAATCTTTTTGTACACAAATCCGGCTTTAAACTTCTTCATAACAGTATCTCGGACCTGCCTGGTGTGTTCCTTGTTCTTCATGATGCTCTCTGCGCTTTTAACGGACCTCTGAGACTATCACAGTGCAGGTGCATTTATACGGAGACTTGATTACACACAGGTGGATTGTATTTATCATCATTAGTCATTTAGGTCAACATTGGATCATTCAGAGATCCTCACTGAACTTCTGGAGAGAGTTTGCTGCACTGAAAGTAAAGGGGCTGAATAATTTTGCACGCCCAATTTTTCAGTTTTTGATTTGTTAAAAAAGTTTGAAATATCCAATAAATGTCGTTCCACTTCATGATTGTGTCCCACTTGTTGTTGATTCTTCACAAAAAAATACAGTTTTATATCTTTATGTTTGAAGCCTGAAATGTGGCAAAAGGTCGCAAAGTTCAAGGGGGCCGAATACTTTCACAAGGCACTGTATCATATCCATATCATATCATATCCGATTACATACGAGTTTCCACCAATAACCCAGTTCTCCACTGATCACATTGATCCGTCGGACCAGCAACAACACTTGTCTTGTCCCTGACCAATGTCAGAGGTGTGTTAGTCCAATTCCATGCTAAGCTCCTCCAGTCAGAGGGTTTCTCTATCAACCACTACTAAACTTGATCACACATTCGCCTTCTGTCACAGATGTAGAGCCAATCACATTGCAGTATCTGTAAGCTACATCAATCGCAAAGATCTTGACCAACTACAAAACACCTTGTCCAACTGTCACCACATTTCTTCAAAGTAGGGCCTAAAATCTTACCCCAAGTACCCATTGGCCTAGGTCATACGGTATCCGACGAATACAAGCTTCCCTCACTAAATCCTGTTTTGTTTGAGTGTCCTCTTTCATATGCCGTGCAAGTCACCACTGAAAACCACGAAAACTCTATATATACAGTACATGAACATAGACGGAAATCCCGTCAATTATTCACATAGATCATAGATTGAGTGCTCGTGTTGAAGCACTTTGAACATTCTACAGGAGCATCTCTCTGTCTGCACGTGCCGAGACTACAGAAGAGAACAGAGAGCGCTCTTATGAAAGGTGTATGATGTGCGTAATCTGCAGCCAATAGCACAGCTGTAAAATAAGAACAGAGCGATACGCAGGGTTGATGTCGTCGGAGCAGAGAACACGCACCTCCTTAACCTGCTCTCTTAGCAAAAAGACACACATCTCATGCTCAACCATACGACATCATACGCTGCTGTACACTTCACACACCAACAGCAGCCTTCTATGGACGAACAGACCTCTCTGTAACCCACGCGTCTACGCAGTTCCTGTGCTGTGTAATACACGTTCTTATGGCAGCACGTCTGTGTGGCCAATTGAGTCTCTCCGAGCTATGGTTCTGCAGCCTATTATGGGAAGATGATACCAAATTATTCAAAATCCTGCGTTGAGCAGTAGCTGAGTGGGCATAATGTGAAAAATACACTGCAGTTAACAGGCTCTTTGAGATGATGAAACCTTTAATGATATCTTGAAATGTTCAACACAAAAATACTGGAGCTGTTCTCTGAGTAGTTTCCCCTGACACTGCAAAGTAACAGGGAGGTGATGAAATTCAATAGTCTTAAAATACACTAAGTGTACAAAACATTAGAAACACCTTCCTAATATTGAGTTGCACCCCCTTTTGCCCTCAGAACAGCCTCAATTCATTGTGGCATGGACTCTACAAGGTGTCGAAAGCATTCCACAGGGATGCTGGCCCATGTTGACTCCAATGCTTCCCACAGTTGTGTCAAGTTGGCTGGATGTCCTTTGGGTGGTAGACCATTGTTGATACACACGGAAAACTGCTGAGTGTGAAAAACCCAGTTATTGACATACACAAACCGGTGTGCCTGGCACCTACTACCATACCCCATTCAAAAGCACTTAAATATTTTGTCTCTCCCGTTCACCCTCTGAATGGCACACACACACAATCCATGTCTCAATTGTCTCAAGGCTTAAAAATACTTCTTTATCCTGTCTCCTCCCCTTCATCTACACTGATTGAAGTGGATTTAACAAGTGACATCAATAAGGGATAATGCTTTCACCTGGATTCACCTGGTCAGTCTATGTCATGTCGTGTTCCTAATGTTTGTACACTCAGTATACACTACAGGTCAAAAGTTTTATAACCCCCCCGACTGATCCAAGGGTTTTTATTTATGTGTACTATTTTCTACATTGTAGAATAATAGTGAAGACATCAGAACTATGAAATAACACATATGGAATCATGTAGTAACCAAAAAAGTGTTAAACAAATCTAGATATATTTTATACTTGAGATTCTTCAAATAGCCACCCTTTGTCTTGATGACAGCTTTGCAAACTCTTGGCATTCTTTCAACCAGCTTCACCTGGAATGCTTTTCCAACAGTCTTGAAGGAGTTCCCACATGTGCTGAGCACAACCAAACCATCTCAATTTGGTTGAGGTCGGTGGATTGTGGAGGCCAGGTCATCTGATGCAGCACTCAATCACTCTCCTTCTTGGTAAAAATAGCCCTTACACAGCCTGGAGGTGTGTTGGGTCATTGTCCTGCTGAAAAACAAATGATAGTCCCACTAAGCCCAAACCAGATGGGATGGCGTATTGCTGCAGAATACTGTGGTAGCCATGCTGGTAAGAATTCTAAATAAATCACCGACAGTGTCACCAGCAAAGCACCCCCACACCATTACACCTCCTCCTCCATGCTTTACGATGGGAAATACACATGCAGAGATCATCCATTCACCCACACCGCATCTCACAAAGACACGGCGGTTGGAACCAAAAATGTCCAATTTGTTTCTTGGCCCAAGTAAGTCTCTGCTTCCTATTGGTGTCCTTTAGTAGTGGTTTCTTTGCAGCAATTCGACAATGACGGCCTGTTTCACAGTCTCCTCTGAACAGTTGATGTTGAGATGTGTCTGTTACTTGATCTCTGTGAAGCATTTATTTGGGCTGCAATTTCTGAGTTTGGTAACTCTAATGAACTTATCCTTTGCACCAGAGGTAACTCTGGGTCTCCCATTCCTGTGGCAGTCCTCATGAGAGACAGTTTCATCATAACGCTTGATGGTTTTTGCGACTGCACTTGAAGAAACTTTCAGAGTTTTTTAAATGTTCCGTATTGACTGACCCTCATGTCTTAAAGTAATGATGGACTGTCGTTTCTCTTTGGTTATTTGAACTGTTTTGCCATAATATGGACTTGGTCTTTCACCAAATAGGGCTATCTTCTGTATACCCCTCCTACCTTGTCACAACACAACTTCTTGGCTAAAATGCATTAAGAAGGAAAGAAATTCCACAAATGAACTTTTAAGAACGCACACCTGTTAATTGACATTCATTCCAGGTGACTACCTCATGAAGTTGGTTGGGAGAATGCCATGAGTGTGCAAAGCTGTCATCAAGGCAACAGGTGGCTATTTGAAGAATCTCAAATATAAAATATATTTAAATTTGTTTAACACTTTTTTGGTTACCACGTGATTCCATGTGTTATTTCATAGTTTTGATGTCTTCACTATTATTCTACAATCTAAAAAATAGTAAAAATAAAGAAAAACCCTTGAATGGGTAGGTGTTCTAAAACTTTTAACCGGTAGTGTATATTTGTGTTCTGTGCTGGGTCGGTCTCGTGGTAGAGTTGGTTGCTGACCTCCAGACTATATTCCCTCCTGCGGCAGGAGTTCAACCCAGTTTACGCCTTAGTTCTCTCTGTAAACTTCCCTCTAAATACAGTATCACCCCTACAATCAAACATTTAAAAAATTGACAAGAGAACAGATAGATACATGTTTGTATTAGTGGTCAAATGATTAAGTAAGTTTGAATCTGGGGAAGTACAGAGTAATGTCACCAGCTGTTAACGTCTCAGAGTCCCAGTTGCATGGCTGCAAATCCTCTTATGAGAACCTCTGACACATCGAACCGGTGCCCCGTGTGAAGATGCTTCGAGGTAATAGAACAGTATACCTGCTTACTGTGCTTCCCCCGAGCTTATGTAGCTAATCTTATGAGGCAGCAGACAATTGGCCAGTTTGCACACTCATGCCACAATTCAATCAATTGCAGATAAAGTTCAACTACAATGATGGTCACGTTTTAACGCAAGTGTTTAACGCATTTAAGCAAATACTCCCGCAAGTTGTACGCTTGACTATGCTGATTCAAAACCACACCTGCGTTGAAATACAGTATAACGTGTTGGACTGAACTCACAGTATGAGTGTCCTTCATCTGTGATTAATAGAAATTATTGGGGCAATTAATTCGGTGATTATGGTTCAAAAGTGTCATTTGTGCTGTAACTTCGCTAACAAAGTGATAGCACTCAAAGTCGATAAGCCATTAAATCAAACTCAAAGAGGGCACTCTATAGGAAAATGAAAAGATTATTCCGGGCCCCAAGAGGCCGTACAGCTGTAGTTACGCTGAGTGTCAGAGATACAAAAGCCTTAGTGTTCATCTTAGCCTTCTGGCCCACTTCATGAACAGCGTGCTTGTCTTTTCAAAGTTCACATTTGAATAATGCACCACCATTAACCGTGGTTATTAAGAAGTTGCAGCGGAGCACATGACACGCAGGTCAAACAGCACTGAGGGAGCAGTTACCTTCACCTGATAAATAGCTAGCATGCCACTTACCAATTACCCTAATATAAAAATATCTCCTTATCAAAAATAGAATTGTATTAAGTGTAAAAGGAGCCATCGATGCATTACATAACAGAGCTAAAACATCCAAGAAATTAGAGAGCATGTGTGAGACACGATAAAGAGACCAAAAAAGGGAGAGAACGTGAACAACACTGAATTGATGCGTCCCGTACCACAGGTGAGGATGGTGATGGCATTACACAGCGACTGAACCTCAGCTTCAGCCTGTCTGTGTGTATAGGGTAGGGTTGAGGGGTGGGGGCATTTGGGGTGCTTGGGGATCCTCAGGCACAGCGAGAGGCGCAGCTGCGTCAGCCGTGGTCCTATGGGATTCTGACACGTGTTTGTTGCTCATCCAGCAGACTGTAAGGGAGTAGGGTCACAGAAGAAGAAAAAAACGTTGGTTCTAAAATGATCAGGGAAACTGGCATTGCATGCAGCTGGAGCCCTCAGTCCCCGCTCTCTCCATTCAAGGGAAGCCTGTGAGTACCCTGCTGGAGCCTTGTCCCCGGTCTTATTCGGGGTTCTGGAATGGACAGCAGGAGCACTCAAAACTCAGTCAGGCCTCTGGGGCTTGAAGATAAGGCGAGAGAGGCATTGCATGTGACTGAATCGTCAAGTGAACCTGCAACGGTGTCATTGGTCTGTTTGTTTCATTAGCAAGCGTGACACCTACATCCACAACTGAACCAGATACACATTTTATGAACAAGGTTAGCCTTAACTGAACCTGAACTGAACCAAGTGCATGTCTGCGAGTTATTATCTTTAAATGTTTGTCTGTCATGAGACTTTCTGAGAATCCCATAGAGGAATAATTTAAAGGGCATTATTCCACTTTCAGAAAGACCTGTGCCCTCTCAGCTGTCAGTAGCGTTTATCTCCATGATTACTGCTTGGGGGGAGTATTGAAACAGTGATATCAAACAGAATCTGACCTCAAAAACAAAGAAGACAGAAAAGAATAGAGAATACAGAGATGGATGGCTGATTCTGTCCATGCCCTATAGTGTGGTCATTATCAACAACAAAAAGATACCAGTGCTACTCCCCAGAACGAAAGGGTGTGAATTCGCTACATCTCAAGGTTTAACGCCGAAACTTGTACTGATAAATAAGGCTGTCCACTGGAACATTTCATGTGTTAAAGCACTTGGACATAAGCCATTACTTTTGGTCAAACAAAATAGTTATTTTTCTATTCCATGGCCAAAAACCTGTTGTATTGTAATGGACAGTGTTCTAAATCTGCCCAACAATTATACTGAGTCACCATCCGCCACCAATGCCCATAGTTGTACCCACTAGGCACACACTGGTTGAATCCACATTGTTTCCAGGTCATTTCAATGAAATGATGTTGAACCAACATGGAATAGATGTTGAATTGACGCCTGTGCCCAGTGGGCATTTTGTTGACCTCAGAAGGTGGGAACGTTTGCATCAGTGAAAGTAATCTGAATTCAGCACATCATTTTTTTTGTGCTTGCATGGGGACTTGTGCTTAGATTTGACAATTTATCCTATTTATTTTCAACAGCTAAGGAACTTCAATCAATTCCATTGTCCCCTTCCCATGGCCTTGATTTCCAGACTTCTAACAACATCTGTCTATTCAAAACCAAGGGGGACTCCTGGTGAAATGTGTTGCTGGAAACAACAGAGCAAGAGCAGAGAGTTCAGTTGTAGCTTACATTAAAAGGCATTTCACAAAACAGGTTCCTCAGATCTCTGAAACTTGAGAAACCCAAGATGTCCTTCCACAGGCCAAAAAGTCAAAATCCATGTTTTCCTGTCAAAGCTGTCATCTAAATGATGCACCTTAAACGGGCTGTGTGGTATTTGTGGTTCATTGGTTTTCAACTGTGTGGTGCACAGACAGACACACACACACAGAGCATCTCTACTGAGCAAGGGGAGCGAGCCTGCAACAAAGGAAACCTGAAATATCTACGGCAGTACAGGCCCTACACACACACACACACACACACACACACACACACACACACACACACACACACACACACACAGGTAGCCAGGTTGTCCGTTTAACAATTTCAAGTACAGGTGTGCCCACTGTAGACACAATTATAGCCTTCACCAGTGGAGGCTGCTGAGGAGAGGATGGCTCATAATAATGGCTGGAATGGAGTCAATGGAATGACATCAAACAGATGGAAACCACATAGGATGTGTTTGATGCCATTCCATTGTCTCTATTCCAGTCATTATTATGAGCCATCCTCTCCTCAGCAGCCTCCACTGGCATACACATAATATTGGAGCACAGGAGGTTGGTGGCACCTTAACTGGGAGGACGGGCTCGTGGTAATGGCTGGAGCCACACATGGTTTGATGCCATTCCATTTGGTCCATCCCAGCCATTGTTATGAGCCGTCCTCCCCTCAGCAGCCTCCACTGTGGCGGTAAAAGAGAAGTGCATACCTCTTTCTCAGATATGTACAGATGGTCTCCTCTCAGTATCACGAATCGGGTTTTCCATATTTCCCTGAAAATCCCTTTGCCACAGAACTTGCGGATCCAGCCTACTTTGTCTGGCTGCGATGACAGCTGGTTGACATCTTGAGGACCCTGCATGTTAGAAGTGGAATAAACCCGTTAAAACCTAGTTTAGCTTAACAAGATGTTCGCGAGAGTACAGAGAAAAGACGAGCCCTTTCAAAGGCAAATGACTTTTCAATCTGAGCCTCAGTAAATCCACTCGGGCAACTATGAGTGTCCTCGCGTCTTTTCCCAAAAATCATAACGATGCGCTCTTCTGTGCGTAAAATGTAAGTGCATGTCTTATAACATCCAGGGTGTGGCAAATAAAATATCTGAAAGCTACCAACCGATACAGCGCAACGGACATCTGACAACACATTGTACTCTTCACTGGAAGATTGAATCCGCATGTTGAGGAAATCCGTGTAATGGCACACACGGAAATTAATAGGCTACATACAGATTGAATGTGGAACGCATAAGGACGTGCCAAACGACGTTTATTTAGGAATTGTATCCTATCAAATGTGTGATATAGACAATGTGTATGATATAGCGGCTAATGTGTGCTGTCGTGTCAAAGCGCGCATAATGCCCGATTATGGGCATATTGCCAGTTATATCCTAGAAAATGTATGGGCTAATGCAAAGATGCATGGCCAAAAACTTGCGCCCAATACTTGGAGAAAAAAAGGCTATATCTCACCCGTTTGGCTAGATTGCTCTTCTTCATTATGACAGAATCACTTTTGTAGATGTGAGCCACGGAGTTCCTACAGTTGGAACTATTTTCCTTTCTTTCGGAGAAGATATCTTTTTTAATTGCATAAACTGTCTTTCCCTTTATTTTCTCCCCAATCTGTTTCAATAACGGTTTATATTCTTAATTTCGATGACGCGGTCTGTTCGTGCACTGTCCGTTATTACGAGACGGTGGCATCGTCCCTCCACCTCGGTAGGTAGGCTACACTGATCTTAAACAAGCGGGCTGAAAGGGCATTCCCGTTATTAAAGTGCTCGACAGCTCCATCTATTGCGCTGTCGGCGTGATGTCACCAAGACCGAGGAAGCCAAAGCGCTCTTACAGTACGTTTGGGAAATAGAAGAGCAAGGGTCAGTTGAGAGTAATCAAACCCAAATCCATAACCTGCCCATATGGGAACAATAAACTAAAATCCACAATTGATATCATTATGATAATGACCATTGATTTTTCAATAGAACATGTATACATTCTTGCATTGGCCAACTAGACTTACCCGTACAACATTTCAATTTAAATCATATTACAGGGGAGGAAGTGAGTATTTGGAGACCCCCATAGAAATATAATCTATTCTTTCCGTTATATTTCTAGGAGACCACAACATTTTGTCTCGTGATGGAGACCTTTAAATGACTGTTGCATGCACCCTAGACAGTAGGTTCGTGGTTTTCTGTCATCTATTGGTTTAACTCTATTTTCAGCTGTGCCGATTCCCTCTCCTCAATATACCATCCACAATGAAGAAGAGACAAATGCTGTACATATGACTGCACAGAATTACCTTGGTCATTCGAAAACAAACACAAATTGGGCAAATTCTCCTGTCCTAAGACTCATGTCTCTTGGGTTCAGATGGAGGTTGTTGGCAAATTAGAGACATCCTGGGGCAACTTTCCTAGTAGTCATATTCCCATCTACTTATCCTCTAAATAAACCGAAACAACTGAACACCGCATTTTTGGATCTCCGATAAGAAAAAGCAGTGTTGTGTAAGTAATCGGCATTAAGCTGCTCAGAGCACAAACTCTGAGCCTTTTCCTGACCCCCAGATCTTCCAGAACACACACCCACAATCTCCAGGGAATGATTTCTGACTGTGGAGTTGCTGCTGTGTTATGGTGAACAGCGTCTTGTTCATTGGGCAGCAAACGGAAAAACAATTACTTAAAACGGGGCGAGACTGCAATAAGAAACGCTCATTTCCATTTCGTATTGAAAACACTTTCGGTTGTATTCCTTATGAACATAACCCAGGCAATGTTGTTGTTGTTGCGGAGGATTAGAGGATCTGATTTGGGGGTGGTGGTGGGGGGGGTTTGGAGAGGTTTTATAGGGAGGCAGGCTGAATATCTGTGGCCCATGTGGCTGGTAGTGGGGGTAGGCAGTTGGCAAAGAATCAATCAACTGCCAAACATGGGCTGCCAAACATTTTGGTTGTTTGCCGTGTGGGGAGGGGGGGGGGGGGCAAAGACTCCACCTTGGGTTTAGATACTGTGCATTCAATTTCTTACCCAAACATGACATCTCTGAGTGGAACCAGAGCAGTCACACTAGCCCACAAAAAAAACCAAACAAACTGTACTTTCAAGTCATAGCAGACACAGAACAGAAATACTGTTCCAATGAAAGTACAACCGAGGGTAACTTCTCGAAGATATTCAGAGAGAGTGTGGCTTGGCATAATGGACTTGGACGGAGGAAGATGATGATGTTATCATTATTGATCTAAGAGGGACATTTGTGCACAATAACAATACACATGAATGAAATCAAAACAGTGAGGGCTATTTCCATCAACTGCGACAAGAAATGGGTTATAAGGAAATAATTACAACATAACAGGAAATGTGTACAAGATAAACGAGAAACACAACACATCACTCTTTACATTTATTGGTATTTTCCACAAAATATTCATAGCATGGGGAAATGTACATAGGCAAGGAAGGAAAACTGTACATCATGTTATCTTAGAGATATATTTTTTTCTTAATATTCTGGGCCCAAATAGGAACTTTTAAGATAAACAAGACTCAAAAGTATGTGTCACTTCTGTTTCCAGAAATTAAATAAAGGTCTAATATAAGAGCAGACTGGAGTTTTCCACTTAACTCCAATTTAAGGGGAAATGTTACACTGCAATATGTTCAAATGTTGGACACTAACATTGAGAGTGTTGTGCTCTGTTCAGTCACAAGTCAGTTTGCTTTGGTACCCAGGGTTAGGTAACCTGGCTTTCTAATTGGGTCACATGTTCATTTGGTTGGAGTTAATTGGCCTAGTTACAACAAGTTTTTAAGGGGTCGATAAAGAGTCCAGCTGTGTGGTGGTGAAAGCTGAGAGCACTGGAATGTTTTTAGTGGGACACATCCATTCATTAAAGCATGGTCTAGTAACAACAATAAGGAACAGACACAATATATAGTGAGAGTGTGAGCGTGTCAACAAACATTCAGCGTCTGTTGGGATGACCACCCGCCCTCTGCACCCTCTCGGTCTGGCCCGCACCCGCCGTCAATGTCACTTCCTCCAGGAAGCTGTGAGAGGGCAGAAAAGGGACATGAAGATATCATTCCTCACGAGGCTGAGAGAAGCATGAGCAGTACATCAGCATCATCTCTGTGACTCACAAAATACGTTTTCATCTAAAAACAGAAGCCCATGTGACAGAGGTATACATGCAGACACAATAACCTCAGGTTCTAGCCCTGTGTTACACAGACACACAATTATTGTGTCAGTGTGTGTCACTAGGGTTCCGGTCTGTAAAGCAAGGATAGGGCGGAGACATGACAAAAAAATAAGAAACCCTCTAGACAAATGTCAAAATACCTATTTCTGTTAGCTGATCAACCCAAAACATTTAAAAGGTGTCATTGCAAATGACACAAGAGAGATTTTGGCTAACTGTCACCGAAATGTAAGGTTCTAAAGAGCAGCCATCTTGTCTCTCTTACAGACCTCTGCCAATGAAAGACCCTCATAAATTGTATTTGTTTTATTTTTTAAATGTTGACTTTTGATAGAGCAGTAATTACAGAGTACTATAGTGATATATCAGAGATACCAGTGTGACAATTGCTGATGTTAATGTTCATCTGTTTGCAGTCGGTTTCCATTCATGCAGCCTCCTCTGGGTGACTAGCCTATATCAATGAGTGACTACACACATGTCTAGGACCTAGGTCAGATAGCCTACCATCCACCCAACTACGAAAAAAAACTTTAAAAAAAAATCCTGATGTTTAAGTTCAAAAGGCACAAGAGAAGAACATGGTATTGAACCTACATCCTCCAGGTCATAAATATGCAGTTTTTGGAACAAAGCTGCCTAGATTGGGTCTCATTCATCCAGCCATATTAGAGTTCAAAAACAGTCCTGGTTATCAAAAGACAGATTACGACCCTTGTGTTACGATGGTAGTGGTAGGCATATATTGTATGGGTGCCTTCAGAAAGTATTCAAATCCCTCGACTTTCTCCACATTCTGTTTTGTTATAGACGGAATTTAAATTTGATCAAATTTAGAGATTTTGTGCCACTGGCCTACACACAATACCCCATAATGTCAAACTGGAAATGTTTACAAATTAATAAAAAATGAAAAGCTCAGTAAGTTTTTGACCCCTTTGTTAAGGCAAGCCTAAATAAGTTCAGGAGTAAAACTTTGCTTAACAAGTTACATAAGTTGCATGGACTCATTTTGTGTGCAATAATAGTGTTAATTGTGATTTTTTAAATGACTACCTCATCTCTGTACCCCACAAATACAGTTATCTGTAAGGTCCCTCAGCCAAGCAGTGAATTTCAAACACAGATTCAACCACAAAGACCAGGGAGGTTTTCCTATGTCTCGCAAAGAAGGGAACCTATTGGTAGATGTGTAAAAAATAAAAAAGCAGACACTGAATATCCCTTTGAGCATGGTGAGAAATCAAATTAGCATAATAAAATAAAAAAAACTTCCAAATCTGTCTATTTAAGCTAGAGATACTGTATCTGTTTTTCGGCATTGGATAGATCTCAATCCATCGCATCCGCCTAAGTAATAAAGGTGACAGAGCTAGAGCGGTGTTTGTCAGACCATGAGACAAAAAATGAATGGAAGTACAGTATACAGTGCCTTGCGAAAGTATTCGGCCCCCTTGAACTTTGCGTCCTTTTGCCACATTTCAGGCTTTAAACATAAAGATATAAAACTGTATTTTTTTGTGAAGAATCAACAACAAGTGGGACACAATCATGAAGTGGAACGACATTTATTGGATATTTCAAACTTTTTTAACAAATCAAAAACTGAAAAATTGGGCGTGCAAAATTATTCAGCCCCCTTAAGTTAATACTTTGTAGCGCCACCTTTTGCTGCGATTACAGCTGTAAGTCGCTTGGGGTATGTCTCTATCAGTTTTGCACATCGAGAGACTGAATTTTTTTCCTATTCCTCCTTGCAAAACAGCTCGAGCTCAGTGAGGTTGGGTGGAGAGCATTTGTGAACAGCAGTTTTCAGTTCTTTCCACAGATTCTCGATTGGATTCAGGTCTGGACTTTGACTTGGATATGTTTATTTTTTAACCATTCCATTGTAGATTTTGCTTTATGTTTTGGATCATTGTCTTGTTGGAAGACAAATCTCCGTCCCAGTCTCAGGTCTTTTGCAGACTCCATCAGGTTTTCTTCCAGAATGGTCCTGTATTTGGCTCCATCCATCTTCCCATCAATTTTAACCATCTTCCCTGTCCCTGCTGAAGAAAAGCAGGCCCAAACCATGATGCTGCCACCACCATGTTTGACAGTGGGGATGAGGTGTTCAGGGTGATGAGCTGTGTTGCTTTTACGCCAAACATAACGTTTTGCATTGTTGCCAAAAAGTTCAATTTTGGTTTCATCTGACCAGAGCACCTTCTTCCACATGTTTGGTGTGTCTCCCAGGTGGCTTGTGGCAAACTTTAAACAACACTTTTTATGGATATCTTTAAGAAATGGCTTTCTTCTTGCCACTCTTCCATAAAGGCCAGATTTGTGCAATATACGACTGATTGTTGTCCTATGGACAGAGTCTCCCACCTCAGCTGTAGATCTCTGCAGTTCCTCCAGAGTGATCATGGGCCTCTTGGCTGCATCTCTGATCAGTCTTCTCCTTGTATGAGCTGAAAGTTTAGAGGGACGGCCAGGTCTTGGTAGATTTGCAGTGGTCTGATACTCCTTCCATTTCAATATTATCACTTGCACAGTGCTCCTTGGGATGTTTAAAGCTTGGGAAATCTTTTTGTATCCAAATCCGGCTTTAAACCAATTTGTAAGTCGCTCTGGATAAGAGCGTCTGCTAAATGACTTAAATGTAAATGTAAACTTCTTCACAACATTATCTCGGACCTGCCTGGTGTGTTCCTTGTTCTTCATGATGCTCTCTGTGCTTTTAACGGACCTCTGAGACTATCACAGTGCAGGTGCATTTATACAGAGACTTGATTACACACAGGTGGATTGTATTTATCATCATTAGTCATTTAGGTCAACATTGGATCATTCAGAGATCCTCACTGAACTTCTGGAGAGAGTTTGCTGCACTGAAAGTAAAGGGGCTGAATAATTTTGCACGCCCAATTTTTCAGTTTTTGATTTGTTAAAAAAGTTTGAAATATCCAATAAATGTCGTTCCACTTCATGATTGTGTCCCACTTGTTGTTGATTCTTCACAAAAATACAGTTTTAGATCTTTATGTTTGAAGCCTGAAATGTGGCAAAAGGTCGCAAAGTTTAAGGGGGCCGAATACTTTCGCAAGGCACTGTATATGGAGACTGTTTGGTGCCAAAAATAAGGTGTTAAATACAAAAATTCAGAACAAACTTACTTGAAAACATTTTGTGAGACACTATCTGTTATGCAATGCGTTTGTATGGGCTAATAGCAGTAAGGCCCCAAAAAGGTAAGTAATAGCAGTAAGGCCCCTTCTTCTCTCTCTCTCTCTCACACACACACAACTTCAAGGGGTCTTAAAAT
Source organism: Oncorhynchus nerka (assembly GCF_034236695.1). Classification (NCBI taxonomy): domain Eukaryota; kingdom Metazoa; phylum Chordata; class Actinopteri; order Salmoniformes; family Salmonidae; genus Oncorhynchus; species Oncorhynchus nerka. The sequence continues at coordinate 65,198,031 of NC_088399.1, read as the reverse complement.
TCTAAATCAAATAGCAAAATTATCCTTGGTACAACGGTCTTAAAACAATTCCAAATAACTTAGTAGTACCCCGGTTTGATCCCCGGCTGTATCACAACCGGCCGTGATTGTGCGCTGCCCTATGGGATTGCCAATTGGCCCAGCGTCATCCAGGATAAGGGAGGGTTTGGCCGGGGTATGCCGTCATTGGAAAATAAGAATTTAATCTTAACTGACTTGCCTAGTTAAAAGTTTTTATATATATATATATAACACAGTTAAAGTTGGAAGTTTACATACACCGTAGCCAAATACATTTTAACTCAGTTTTTCACAATTCCTGACATTTAATATTGGTAAAAATTCCCTGTCTTAGGTGAGTTAGGATCACCACTTGATTTTAAGAATGTGAAATGTCAGAATAATAGTAGAGAGACTTTTATTTCTTTCATCACATTCCCAGTGGGTCAGAAGTTTACATACACTCTATTAGTATTTGGTAGCATTACTTTTAAATAGTTTAACTTGGGTCAAATGTTTTGGGTAGCCTTCCACAAGCTTCCACGATAAGTTGGGTGAATTTTGGCCCATTCCTCCTGACAGAGCTGGTGTAACTGAGTCAGGTTTTTAGGCCTCCTTGCTCACACACACTTTTTCAGTTCTGCCCACAAATGTTCTATAGGATTGAGTTCAGGGCTTTGTGATGGCCACTCCAATACCTTGACTTTGTTGTACTTAAGCCATTTTGCCACAACCTTGGAAGTATGCTTGGGGTCATAGTCCATTTGGAAGACCCATTTACGACCAAGCTTTAACTTCCTGACTGAAGTCTTGAGATGTTGCTTCAATATATCCACATCATTTTCCTACCTCATGAGGCCATCTATTTTGTGAAGTGAACCAGTCCCTCCTGCAGCAAAGCACCCCCACAACATGATGCTGCCACCCCCGTGCTTCACAGTTGGGATGGTGTTCCTTGGCTTGCAAGCCTCCCCCTTTCTCCTCCAAACATAAATGGTCATTATGGCCAAACAGTTCTATTTTTGTTTCATCAGACCAGAGGACATTTCTCAAAAAAGTACGATCTTTGTCCCCATGTCCAGTTGCAAACCATAGTCTGGCTTTTTTATGGCGGTTTTGGAGCAGTGGCCTTTCAGGTTATGTTGATATAGGACTAGTTTTACTGTGGATATATATACTATTGTACCTGTTTTCTCCAGCATCTTCACAAGGTCTTTTGCTGTTGTTCTGGGAGTGATTGGCACTTTTCGCACCAAAGTACATTCATCTCTAGGAGACAGAACACGTCTCCTTCCTGAGCGGTATGATGGCTGCGTGGTCCCATGGTGTTAATACTTGCGTACTATTGTTTGTACAGATGAACGTGGTACCGTCAGGCATTTGGAAATTGCTCCCCAGGATGAACCAGACTTGTGGAGGTCTACAATTTCTTTCTGAGGTCTTGGCTAATTTCTTTTGATCTTCCCATGATGTCAAGCAAAGAGGCACCGAGTTTGAAGGTAGGCCTTGAAATACATACACAGGTACACCTACAATTGGCTCAAATTATGTCAATTAGCCTATCAGTTTCATAATTTTCTGGCATTTTCCAAGCTGTTTAACAGCACAGTCAACTTAGTGTATGTAAACTTCTGACCCACTGGAATTGTGATACAGTGAATTATAAGTGAAATTATCTGTCTGTAAACAATTGTTGGAAAAACTACTGTGATAAGAGAAAACTGAGGATAGATCAAGAATATTGCAGTTACTCCACAATACTAACCTAAATGACAGAGTTTAAAAAAGGATGCTGGTTAATTAATTTTTTTACTCCAAAACATGCACCCTGTTTGTATATAAGGCACTAAAGTAAAACTGCAAAAAATGTAGCAAAGAAATTTACTTTCTGTCCTGAATACAAAGCATTATTATCTGGAAAGAGTACCACTCTTCATACACTGCTCAAAAAAATAAAGGGAACACTAAAATAACACATCCTAGATCTGAATGAATGAAATATTCTTATTAAATACTTTTTTCTGTACATAGTTGAATGTGCTGACAACAAAATCACACAAAAATTATCAATGGAAATCAAATTGATCAACCCATGGAGGTCTGGATTTGGAGTCACAATCCAACTTAAAGTGGAAAACCACACTACAGGCTGATCCAACTTTGATGTAATGTCCTTAAAACAAGTCAAAATGAGGCTCAGTAGTGTGTGTGGCCTCCACGTGCCTGTATGACCTCCCTACAACGCCTGGGCATGCTCCTGATGAGGTGGACAGTCTGTGGTGCAACGTGGCGTTGGTGGATGGAGTGAGACATGATGTCCCAGATGTGCTCAATTGGATTCAGGTCTGGGGAACGGGCGGGCTAGTCCATAGCATCAATGCCTTCCTCTTGCAGGAACTGCTGACACACTCCAGCCACATGAGGTCTAGCATTGTCTTGCATTAGGAGGAACCCAGGGCCAACCGCACCAGCATATGGTCTCACAAGGGGTCTGAGGATCTCATCTCGGTACCTAATGGCAGTCAGGCTACCTCTGGCGAGCACATGGAGGGCTGTGCGGCCCCCCAAAGAAATGCCACCCCACACCATGACTGACCCACCGCCAAACCGATCATGCTGGAGGATGTTGCAGGCAGCAGAACGTTCTCCACGGCGTCTCCAGACTCTGTCACGTCTGTCACATGTGCTCAGTGTGAACCTGCTTTCATCTGTGAAGAGCACAGGGCGCCAGTGGCAAATTTGCCAATCTTGGTGTTCTCTGGCAAATGCCAAATGTCCTGCACGGTGTTGGGCTGTAAGCACAACCCCTGCCTGTGGACGTCGGGCCCTCATACCACCCTCATGGAGTCTGCTCAAATGGTCAGAAACAGACACATGCACATTTGTGGCCTGCTGGAGGTCATTTTGCAGGGCTCTGGCAGTGCTCCTCCTGCTCCTCCTTGCACAAAGGCGGAGGTAGCGGTCCTGCTGCTGGGTTGTTGCCCTCCTATGGCCTCCTCCACGTCTCCTGATGTACTGGCCTGTCGCCTCCATGCTCTGGACACTACGCTGACAGACACAGCAAAACTTCTTGCCACAGCTCGCATTGATGTGCCATCCTGGATGAGCTGCACTACCTGAGCCACTTGTGTGGGTTGTAGACTCCGTCTCATGCTACCACTAGAGTGAAAGCACCGCCAGCATTCAAAAGTGATCAAAACATCAGCCAGGAAGCATAGGAACTGAGAAGTGGTCTGTGGTCACCACCTGCCGAACCACTCCTTTATTGAGGGTGTCTTGCTAATTTCTTATAATTTCCACCTGTTGTCTATTCCATTTGCACGACAGCATGTGAAATTTATTGTCAATCAGTGTTGCTTCCTAAGTGGACAGTTTGATTTCACAGAAGTGTGATTGACTTGGCGTTACATTGTGTTGTTTAAGTGTTCCCTTTATTTTTTGGAGCAGTGTATTTTCAAGCATGGTGTCACGCCCTGGTCTTAGTATTTTGTGTTTTCTTTATTATTTTGTTCAGGCCAGGGTGTGACATGGGTTTATTATGTGATGTGTTTAGTCTTGTTTTTTTTTGTAGGTATCGGGAATGTGGTATAGTGGGGTTTTCTAGAAAAGTCTATGGTTGCCTGAAGTGGTTCTCAATCAGAGGCAGGTGTTTATCGTTGTATCTGATTGGGAACCATATTTAGGCAGCCATATTCTTTGAGTGTTTCGTGGGTGATTGTTCCTGTCTCTGTGTTAGTTTGCACCAGATTAGGCTGTTTAGGTTTTCGTGTTACGTTTATTGTTTTTGTACTGTTCCTGTTCTTATTTCATTAAACATGAATCTAAGTAACCACGCTGCATTTTGGTCCGATCCTTGCTACACCTCCTCGTCAGAGGAGGAGATAGAAGAAAACCGTAACAGAATCACCCAACACAAAAGGACCAAGCGGCGTGGTGACAAGCAGCGGCAGGAGGAGCAGCGATCACAGGACTTCTGGACTTGGGAGGAGATATTGGACGGAAAAGGACCCTGGGCACAGCCTGGAGAATATCGCCGCCCCAAAGAAGAATCTAAGTAACCACACTGCATTTTGCTCCGATCCTTGCTACACCTCCTCGTCAGAGGAGGAGATAGATGAAAACCGTAACACATATGGTGGTGGCTGCATCATGTTATCGCAAGGACTAGCAAGTTTTTGGGGGGATAAAAAGAAACGAAACAGAGATGGGCACAAGAAAAATTCTGCAGGAAACCTGGTTCAGTCTGCTTTCCAACAGACACTGGGAAACAAATTCACCTTTCAACAGGACAATAACCTAAAACACAAGGACAAATATACACTGAAGTTGCTTACCAAGAAGACAGTGAATGTTCCTGAGTGGCTGAGTTACAGTTTTGACATAAATCAGCTTGAAAATCTATGGCAAGACTTGAAAATGTCTGTCCAGCCATGATCAACAACCAACTTGACAGAGCCTGAAGAACTTTAAGAAAAATAAATGTTCAGATATTGTAAATAAATTAGTTAAAAATTCAAAAAACACGTTTTCACTTTGCCATTATGAAGAATTGTGTGTAAATGGGTGAGATCTATAAAAAATATATATTTAATCAATTTTGAATTGCACTGTAACACAACAAAATGTGGAATAAGTCAAGGGGAATACTTTCTGAAGGCACTGTATTTCCAGCTTTTGGCCCACTGAGACGGTACACAGCAGTAGAGGGTGGCCTAGGACAAATCCCCCAAAGGGGTTAACTGTGTCTTTGTGTTGCTGATTGCAGGGAACATTATCATGAAACAACTTGTGAGTGAGTACCAATGGGAAGCGAGCAACTCATGCAGTACACAAAGGGGGAAAGACACAGAGGAGAAGCTTAAAGATGCATTAAAGAGCCCCATTCCTATTGGCTTATAGTGCCTCTGGGTGAGGGGGTAGAACATGGTTCAAATGCGCCACACGCAGCGCTATGAGCTAAAAAAAAAAAAAAGAAGAAGCATGGGACGTGCCGTCACAGCCAACATTAAAAGGCAAAATAACGGGCAAGTAGATGTTTCGAAGAGTACTTCAATGTGCATTAAAATGTTCAGATCATAGAATTTAGTTTTCTTGTGTGTTGCTTTTAACCCAACCTCCCAAGCAACACACACCAATGCCCAGAAGAGTTGGAAGCCAGGATCAACCAGTCAGGAGGGCAACACCTTGCCCTGCCCTGCCCCTCTGTGCAACCTATAGGTTAAGTGTCTTACTCAATGTCACAACGACAGGAGACGGCTGTCTAGGGTCACTAGAATCTACCCTAAGAGCTCAAATATAAAACGGGCAGAATTTTGAATCTTGGACAACATAACAATTCAAATACAGCTAGCACCAGTTAATTGAAATATGATCATGTGACAGTATGCCAAGGTCAGCTTATATAAACAAGCCTGCCTGTGACAGACAAAACAGAGACAACATCAAGACACTAAAATATAAACAATATAAACAACTCATATATAGCGAGTACCAGCATTTCCCTAGCATGGGACAGCAACAGCACGCTAAAAATAAACCTCACAACACACACAGGTGCACCTATCATCTTCGGCAGCACAAAAGTGAGTGCTGCAGTATAACACGAAACGCCTCAGGATCAGAGCAAGAAAGTTGCAAGTTCAATTCCCAGAGGTGGACATTGTTAGATGGTGTTGCATAACCGAGAGCGAGAGACACTTCACCTGAGTTGCGTCAGCAAACGCTATAAATGTCAAAGGCGCGGGGCCAAGGAGCATCATCACTCAGCACATGGGTGCTGCTTAGCAACCTAGGTAATGTAATCACACTGCAAACCGGGACCGTTGGTCTCTCTTGCCTAAATCCTTTGTCGTGTAAGACCTGGTCAATCTCAGGCCAGCTCAGGTTGGAAACTCATAAAAGGCTGATGAGGAGCACTAAGTTGTCATATAACCCGGGAGAGAAATGCATGGTTTGACGTCAGGGTTTGACGTGTGTGTGTGTGTGTGTTTGTGTGTGTCCAGACCCAGTGATGAAAGAGAACAGGGGTGATCCCACACAGGAGTGTCAGAAAGGGGCACTGCAAAAAGAGCGCTGAAGTATCTCCTGAGCACCCCTGTGTCACGTGATCACACAAAGTTCTATTCAGCTCAGCCCGAGAGAGAGAAATATGTATAGATAGCTAAACAATGATGTATTCAGCCAACACTGTCAGTCAGACAGAGAGATAGATGGAGGGAGAGGGAGGGAGCGGGAAAGAAAGGCTGTGCGTAGACAAACTCTTCATTCAGCCAACACCGTCAGAGAGAAAAAGGGGGAGAGAACGAGAGAGAGAAGAGTAGCGATTCGGTAAATACCAGGTTAATTAAGCAAAAACTGCTTTTCCGAAGAAGGGCCTCACAAAGCAACACAAATAACTAATAAGGTTCAAAAGAGGAAGGTATGCAAGTTGAATTACTCTTTAGGTGACGCCATTCAAGCTAGGGATAACATGGACATAGTAAACCATACCTATCATAACTAATATCCGTAGTCAACGTCAGAACAGTGAACCCCCATGAGCAGAAAGGTTAGATATTAAAGGGACATTTGACAAAAAAATATGTAACGAGTGAAATTAATGTTCATCAAGTAAAATTCCCCTTTAACATTATTGAAGTTAATCTCAGTAAATTGTGTAAAAACTGAAATGCCCCGTTAACATTAGCGAAGTCATTTCAGTAAATTGAATAGAAACTTAGTGTTCTGCACGTAAAGTGTAGGCTGACTCGGAGTTGATATTCCGTCCTAAGAAGGAGTTCCCCTCGACCATTCCAACAAATTGGGGGAAACAAAATCATTCTTTCCCAACTTCATTGTCAATTTTTTGTAATAAAGAAATAACAAAACATATCAGAAAGCTACTGTGTTGTTCAATGTACCTGTAATCAGGTCAGAAATCCCAACCTACAGTTTGCAATGCTCCCACACAGGGAAATAGAGCCTGCGAGACGAGTCCTGTGGCTTCAGGCTATTCGGCGTGGGAGAGTTGGAAGTGTCCAAGTAGGCTACACTTAGTTATACGTGTGGAAAACATATATTTCACAGGTAAGACATTTGACTTGTTTAATATAGGCCATTTGTAACTCCAGGAGTACTATTTGTAGCTGTATAGTCCGTTTGTGTTTGCTGGTCTTGGCTAGTTTAATGTTCCCATCGGTAGCTACGGTGCCTTCAGAAAGTATTCCTACCCCTTGACTTATTCCACATGTTGTTGTGTTACAGCATGAATTCAAAATGGATTAAATAGAGATTTTTACGCACCAATCTAAACACACTACCCCATAATGACAACGTGAAAACATGTTTTTGACATTTTTGCTAATTTAATGAAAATTAAATACAGAAATATCTCATTTACATAAGTATTCACAAACGAGTCAATACATTGTAGAAGTCCCTTTGGCAGCGATTACAGCTGTGAGTCTTTCTGGTTTAGTCTCCAAGAGCATTCCACACCTGGATTGTGCCAAATGTATTATTTTCAACATTCCTCAAGCTCTCAAGTTGGTTCTTGATCATTGCAAGACAACCATTTTCAGGTCTTCCGTAGATTTTTAATGCCGATTTAAGTAATTGGAAAACATCCCTGGTCTTTGTGGTTGAATGTGTTTGAAATTCACTGCTTGACCGAGGGATCTTACAGATAATTGTATGCGTGAGGTACAGAGATGAGGTAGTCATAACATTTGTTTAGGAAACACTATTATTGCACACAGAGTGAGTCCATGCAAATTATTATGTGACTTGTAAAACACATTTTTACTCCTGAAATTATTTAGGCTTGCTATAACAAAAGGGGTTGAATACTTATTGACTCAAAACATTTCAGCTTTTCATTTTTAAGTAATATATATTTTTTAAATCTAAAAACATAATTCCACTTAGACATTATGGGGTATTGTGTGTTGGCCAGTGACACAAAATCTAAATTGAATCCCATTTTAAATTCAGGCTGTAACACAACAAAATGTGGGGCAAAGTCAAGGGGTGTGAATCCTTTCTGAAGGTACTGTAGCTTCACTCACGTGGCTGCTAGCACCATCATGAATAGGGCCATGAGGGAAGCCCTACAATATGACTTTATAACATTAAGTATTGAGAACGCTCGGGAGCAGCCAATGTTGAAAAGTCATCTTTAGACATGTTGAACTTCTCTTAAATGCACTTTGTAATTGACTAAAACAAGAGACAAGAAAACTGCATTTGAAAAAGGTTAAGTGTTTTCCGTGAGCCAATAGGCTACCCACAGGTTGTCTTCCCCACAGGCGTGCGGGGCCATGACATTGCATCTTATACTGACTGGGACCAAAGCCGCGGGAGGTAGGGGTGCTGCCGCACCCCCCCGATAAATCAAAATAATTTAGGCTATACATTCCCCCCCCCCAACATAATAATACTCCTGTCTGAACAGACATAGATAAAAGTATTCAAAATACTACACCAGAAAGCATCATTTTGATAGAGGATTAATAGCTTCTAAAAATATCTGTGGATTAAGTTTAATCACAAGCATTTACAGCCGGGAAAGCCGCAGTTAGGGCAGAAAGCAGTCCAAATATAGAACAGCTCGTTGCGTTGTGGCCATAGATATAATCCATAGAAGGATTTTGGAACCTCTAACCCTGGCACTTTTTAAACATTTATTTAACTAGGCAAGTGAGTTAAGAACAAATTATTATTTACAATGACGGCCTAGGAACAGTGGGTTAACTGCCTTGTTCAGGGACAGAACGATAGATTTTCACCTTGTCAGCTCTGGGATTCGATCTAGCAACCTTTCGGTTACTGGCCCAACGCTCCACGAGGCTACCTGCCGCCCCTATTTTTACTTTTAAACTCATGGGTACACTAGCATTGGCAGACAGTCCTGACATGAATGGGAACTGCCCTCTATGGATTATATTTCTATGGTTGGTTGCGGCTGTCAGTTTGCCTATCCCAAATTTCTAAATACAATCGCGAGAAACATTTAGGCCTACCGTTTGAAAAGCAAATGCCTGCTGCTGAAAAAGAGAAGAGTAATCTGTCTGAAGAAGCTAAAAAGATTATTCTGAACAACTTTTGAGTGAACAGCACTGTTTTTCAAAGTAGCTTATCTTGACATATTGGCACAAACCCATCGCCGGTGAGTAGCCTATGCTTCATCTTCATCATCGGGTGAGTCAGTGTCACTGGAAGCTTTATTTTCTAGCCTACTTTAGCCTATATATATATATACAGTGCCTTCGGAAAGATCAGACCCCTTGACTTTTTCCAAATTTTGTTACGTTACAGCCTTATAAAAATACTCCGCAGTCTACACACAATACCCTATAATAACAAAGCGAATGTATGAAAAATAAAAAACAAATACTTTATTTACATACAGTACCAGTCAAAAGCTTGGACACACCTATTTTTACATTGTAGAATAATAGTGAAGACATCAAAACTATGAAATAACACATATGGAATCATGTAGTAACCAAAAAAGTGTTAAACAAATCTAGATATATTTTATATTTGAGATTCTTCAAAGTAGCCACCCTTTGCCTTGATGACAATTTTGCACACTCTTGGCATTCTCTCAACCAGCTTTACCTGGAATGCTTTTCCAACCGTCTTGAAGGAGTTCCCACATATGCTGAGCACTTGTTGGCTGCTTTTCCTTCACTCTGCGGTCCAACTCATCCAAAACCACCTTAATTGGGTACTTTTTACTGGTACTGTATGTATTCAGACCCTTTGCTATGAGACTTGAAATTGAGCTCAGGTGCATCCTGATTCCATTCATCTTCCTTGAGATGTTTCTACAACTTGATTGGAGTCCAACTTTGGTAAATTCAATTGATTAGACATGATTTGGAAAGGCACACAAATGTTTATATAAGGTCCCACAGGCATGAGGTCGAAGGAATTGTCCGTAGAGCTCCGAGACAGGCTTGTGTTGAGGCACAGATCTGGGGAAGGGTACCAAAAAAATGTCTGCAGCATTGAAGGTCCCCAAGAACACAGTGGCCTCCATCAGTCTTAAACGGAAGAAGTTTGAAAGCACCAAAACTCTTCTTAGAGCTGGCCGCCTGGCCAAACGGAGCAATTGGGGGAGGGAGGTGACCAAGAACACGATGGTCACTCTGACAGAGCTCCAGGTCCTCTGTGGAGATGGGAGAACCTTCCACAAGGACAACCATCTCTGCAGCACTCAGCCAATTAGACCTTTATGGTCGAGTGGCCAGACGGAAGCCACACCTCAGTAAAAGGCACATGACAGCCCGTTTACGTGCCAAATTTTTATACGTAAAAACCTGTTTTTGCTTCGTCACTATTTGGTATTTTGTGTAGATTGCTGAGGATTTTATTTTATTTAATCAATTTTAGAATAAGGCTGTAACGTAACAAAATGTGGAAAATGGAAAGGGGTCTGAATATTTTCCGAAGGCACTGTATATAATATAGGCTAGAGTAGGCTAGAAAATAAACCTTACAGTGACACTGACTCACCCAATGATGAGGTGATAATTCAGAGGGTGAATGGGCAAGACAAAAGATTTATGTGCCTTTGAACGGTGTATGGCAGTAGGTGCCAGGCACACCGGTTTGAGTGTGTCAAGAAATGCAACGCTTCTGGGGTTTTCACGCTCAACAGTTTCCCATGTGTATCAAGAATTGTCCACCACCCAAAGGACACCCAGCCATCTTCACACAACTGTGGGAAGCACTGGAGTCAACATCCCTGTGGAACGCTTGACACATTGTAGAGTCCATGCCCCGACAAATTGAGGCTGTTCTGAGGGCAAAGGGGGGTGCAACTCAATATTAGAAAGGTGTTCCTAATGTTTTATACACTCAGTTCCATTCATTTTTTAAAACTGGTACCGGGCTACCTTCAGACAGGTCAAGTGAGGCTTGTGGACGCCCTATAGCACTGACATGTACGCGTTCGTGAGAGTCTCACCTTTTCATAGAGGGGTCATATCAGTGTGTAGCCAAAACGGTTCGAATGCTACAGACAGAAGTTGACATATCGGTGGTGCCGACTTCCGTCCTGTGACGCTTGTGGGGGTTGTAGAGCAAAACGGAGAACACCACCGTGTTCGGGAGAGTCTCATCATTCCATTGGAGCGATCATATTAGTTAGGCCAAACCGGTCGGGACGCTACAGACATATTCGTGAGAAGACCGATTTTTTTAGGGATGACTCGTGATATAACAAACACCACCGTAGCTCACCCCCCCGCCTCCGATGCGGAAGGTCGCCACTGGCATATGTAGTGGATTGAGACGCAGCCCAACAGATATCTCTAGGTTAAACAGAGACTTTTTATGGGGATTTTTGTATTCTGCCAATTAGATTTCCACGTGGCCGTCGACTCTAGAGGGTTAAGCCATTTTGATCATATGTGTTGACCTGGTAACAGACAATGGATGTCTACTGGCTAATGGCTATGTCTGGAAAATTGACTGAGGCGACTACAGTAGGTCACGAGGAGCGGTTGATGATTCTGACCTCTTGGTATTGTGGATGGTGGTGCCGCCCAGTACGATCCGAACCCCTGGCATGGTGCGGTTCAGGTTGTAGACTGCCAGCGCCTCCTCATAGGTGGCCCCTCCGATGACGAACACTATGATATCCTGTGGCCTGAAGAGGAACTACATGGTAATCATTGATAGGCTACCATCCGGTTGGGGTCATCCAATAATGGTGATGAACTGTGGGCTTATGTGCTCATACACACAAAATATGTGTTTAATTAAAAAAAAAAAAATGTTTACGTATCATTGATAGTGTGTAGAAGTGTGTGTGTTTGGCTATTCAGGTGTAGGGTCTGAGGTCGTGTCTTTAACTGTGTGTGTGTGCGTGGATGTGTGTGTGTGTGTGTGTGTGTGTGTGTGTGTGTGTGTGTGTGTGTGTGTGTGTGTGTGTATGTGCGTGTGTGTGTATATATATATATATCACCCTACCTGTCTCGAAGGGAGCTGGGTCCTAGGTAAGGGAACTGACTGTCTTTCAGCCGCCCCTTGATCAGCTGGTCCAAGGTCTCCTGCAGTAACGGTGCATGCTGCGTGTACACATTCTCAACTCCCTGGAGACACGCATGCACCCAAAACCAAAGGTGTTTTATTAGAATCTGGTTGAGAGTGGCTAGATGGACACAAAACTACCGCTAGTATTTGTATAATTTGTGAGGAGAATGGTGTACCTTCAGCCCCTTGAAGAACTGTTTGGTGATGGCAACTGCGTCTTGGGGGTTGATGAGGTCACTTCCTCTCACCCTCTTCCCTCCATACTCCACCATGGACATTACCATCTGAGGTAAAAGATGCCAGTTAAACAAGATAAAAAGGATTATTCTAACCCAGTCTAGATTGATAAAACAGACGCATCAAACATACCAACATACTGAATGTACATTGTTGATCCCAAAATAATAACATCTACATAATATAAGACGAGTACAACAACAGTATACAGTCCTCGTATTGCCCCAAGGGTCAGGTAGTGGTACAGTATAGAATGTTCACTTACCCTGCGATGCCTCTCTGACACGCCCTTCCTGTTGAGCTCCTCCATGAGGCCCGGCAGGATGCTGCTGCTGTGTCTCTCATAGCGCAGTGCGTACAGCATCACCAGGCGCACCGCGTCCAGCTCGCTCACCCGCGGGTTCTGCAGCAGCCGACGCACATTCTGTGGAAAAACAGGGAGTACATTTTACATAGCCTTTAATACAGACTGCAATTCTTTAATGCTACTTCACTATGGCTTCTATGTGCAGTGTTTTATTGTATTCTCAATAAACAGGACAGCGGAGTCAATCACCACCTTCCGGAGACACCTGAAACCCCACCTCTTTCAGGAATACCTAGGATAGGATAAAGTAATCCTTCTCACCCCCTTAAAAGATTTAGATGCACTATTGTAAAGTGGCTGTTCCACTGGATGTCTTAAGGTGAACGCACCAATTTGTAAGTCGCTCTGGATAAGAGCGTCTGCTAAATGACTTAAATGTAAATGTATTCTGAAAGTCACTATTATTATAAGTGGCCAAGTCAATATACAATACAGGAGTGGGTTGTATTCCTCTTTAACCAACACAAAGTAATATTGTGTGACTTTCTGAATGCTTTCATGTGAACTATTGGTGTTATTGTATAAAATAACATTGAGCTGTAGGCCCCTCCCCCATGTCACATTTCCATTGGTGTCAGTGATAGGACACCAATTGTTGATAGGACACCAATATACATTTTTGCTAATAAAAAAATATTATCTTAAAAAATATAATTATTTTTTAAGATAATATTTACATTTACATAAGTATTCAGACCCTTTGCTATGAGACTCGAAATTGAGCTCAGGTGCATCCTGTTTCCATTGCTCATCCTTGAGATGTTTCGACAACTTGATTGGAGTCCACCTGTGGTAAATACAATTGATTGGACATGATTTGGAAAGGCACACACCTGTCTATATAAAAAGGTCCCACAGTTGACAGTGCATGTCAGATAAAATACCATCTTCCAACAGGACAAAGACCAAAGAACAGGACAAAGCATACAGCCAAGACAATGCAGGAGTGGCTTTGGGACAAGTCTCTGAATGTCCTTGAGTGGCCCAGCCAGAGACTGGACTTTAACCCGATCGAACATCTCTGGAGAGACCTGAAAATAGCTGTGCAACAAAGCTCCCCATCCAACCTGACAAAGCTTGAGAGGATCTGCAGAGAGGAATGGGGAGAAACTCCCCAAATACAGGTGTGCCAAGCGTGTAGCATCATACCCAAGAAGACTCAATGCTGTAATCTCTGCTGAAGGTGCTTCAACAAAGTACTGAGTAAAGGGTCTGAATACTTATGTAAGTGATATTTCAACAACAAAAAGTATACAAATTTGTTTTTGCTTTGTCATTATGGGGTAGTGTGTGTAGATTGATGAGGGAAAAAAAGCAATTGAACCATTTCAGAATAAGGCTGTAACGTAACAATGTGGGAAAAAAATCAAGGGGTCTGAATACACTGTATCTAGTGGTGTATTTCTAGTCAGTCTCTGACATCAAGTCAGTGCAGAGCAGGACTGGAGTGTTGATTAATTTCAGACAATTCAGGAAATTATATTGGTAATAATAGAAATGTGTTTCCTACCAGTAAATTAAAAAATAACGCTAGTTAGCATTGGTTGACAGACTTAATTATAATTTCCTACATACTGGACATCGAGACATAAAAATGGTATCCACTAGTTCATCTGACTCTGGGGAAGTAGATAAAGGACCTCGTTGCCAAAATCCCGAAGTATCCCTTCAACCCCAGAGTCTTACCTGTGACGCGCTTGAGTGGTCATTCTGGCAGGCAAGCTCCTGCTCCACCTCTGACACCTCCATCAGGTGCCTCTCGCTCACCAGGCGAGACAGCTCGCCCACCACAGTCACGTGCTTCGACACTGTGCCAGACATCTTTTTGAACTGGGGGTAGTTGTCCACAAACGCCTGCAGAGAAAAATAGAATGAATTATTTAAAAAAATAAAACAGAAAGACATTTCTTAAATTTGCAGCAATTATTTATAGCTCCTATCATTATTGTAATGAAGAGATAATTTATCTAATTGTGAGTGGTTATTAACTAATGAGGCTGAGATGTGTTAGTGGTCCTAAATGAGCAACTGCAACAGGACATGCTGGGAAATTGAGTTCCTGTACTGGGAAATCGAGTTCCTACAGTGCCCAGCTCTCACCTTCATATCAGAGATGGACTCCAGCTTCTGTTGCTCCTTGGGCTTCTTCTTCTGGAAGTCCTCCATCAGGTTCTTGATGTTTGTGCCGATCTCTCCAAAGTTCAGGTACAGATTCTGAATAAGAGAATGTGAGAGTGAATTGGAAGTTGTCAGCTAACGTCTGGCCCTGTCGGAATTCTTTAACCTTTTCTCACTGACCGACTGCTACACATTTTGCCCGACATTCCTTCAGAGTCTTGTTACAGAGGGTTGCTGGACGCCTTCCTAACCTCTAGGCCAGGGATCGTCATCTAGATTCAGCCGCTGGCCGATTATTATTATTTTTTTCTTGAGAGGATGGTCAGGAACATAATTACAAATAATTTGTAGACTGCAAATTTACCACAAGAAGAACAAATAGATATAACATTTGATTATAACATGAATCCTTTCAAATCTTGCTTGCATTTGTATACGATCACATACAGTGGGGCAAAAAAGTATTTAGTCAGCCACCAATTGTGCAAGTTCTCCCACTTAAAAAGATGAGAGGCCTGTAATTTTCATCATAGGTACACTTCAACTATGACAGACAAAATGAAAAAAAAAATCCAGAAAATCACATCGTAGGAGTTTTAATTAATTAATTTGCAAATTATGGTGGAAAATAAGTATTTGGTCACCTACAAACAAGCAAGATTTCTGGCTCTCACAGACCTGTAACTTCCTCTTTAAGAGGCTCCTCTGTCCTCCACTCGTTACCTGTATTAATGGCACCTGTTTGAACTTCTTATCAGTATAAAAGACACCTGTCCACAACCTCAAACAGTCACACTCCAAACTCAACTATGGCCAAGACCAAAGAGCTGTCAAAGGACACCAGAAGCAAAATTGTAGACCTGCACCAGGCTGGGAAGACTGAATCTGCAATAGATAAGCAGCTTGGTTTGAAGAAATCAACTGTGGGAGCAATTATTAGGAAATGGAAGACATACAAGACCACTGATAATCTCCCTCGATCTGGGGCTCCACGCAAGATCTCACCCCGTGGGGTCAAAATGATCACAAGAACGGTGAGCAAAAATCCCAGAACCACACGGGGGGACCTAGTGAATGACCTGCAGAGAGCTGGGACCAAAGTAACATCAGTAACACACTACGCCGCCAGGGACTCAAATCCTGCACTGCCAGACGTGTCCCCCTGCTTAAGCCAGTACATGTCCAGGCCCGTCTGAAGTTTGCTAAAGAGCATTTGGATGATCCAGAAGAAGATTGGGAGAATGTTATACGGTCAGATGAAACCAAAATATAACTTTTTGGTAAAAACTCAACTTGTCGTGTTTGGAGGACAAAGAATGCTGAGTTGCATCCAAAGAACACCATACCTACTGTGAAGCATGGGGGTGGAAACATCATGCTTTGGGGCTGTTTTTCTGCAAACGGACCAGGACGACTGATCCGTGTAAAGGAAAGAATGAATGGGGACATGTATCGTGAGATTTTGAGTAAAAACCTCCTTCCATCAGCAGGGCATTGAAGATGAAACGTGGCTGGGTCTTTCAGCATGACAATGATCCCAAACACACCACCCGGGCAACAAAGGAGTGGCTTCGTAAGAAGCATTTCAAGGTCCTGGAGTGGCCTAGCCAGTCTCCAGATCTTAACCCCATAGAAAATCTTTGGAGGGAGTTGAAAGTCTGTGTTGCCCAGCAACAGCCCCAAAACATCACTGCTCTAGAGGAGATCTGCATGAAGGAATGGGCCAAAATACCAGCAACAGTGTGTGAAAACCTTGTGAAGACTTAAAGAAAACGTTTGACCTTTATCATTGCCAACAAAGGGTATATAACAAAGTATTGAGATAAACTTTTGTTATTGACCAAAAATACTTATTTTCCACAATAATTTGCAAATAAATTCATTACAAATCCTACAATGTGATTTTCTGGATTTTTTTTCTCATTTTGTCTCTCATAGTTGAAGTGTACCTATGATGAAAATTACAGGCCTCTCTCATCTTTTTAAGTGGAAGAACTTGCACAATTGGTGGCTGACTAAATTCTTTTTTGCCCGCCTGTATCTCTCTATTATGTGTGGGAATACTTTGGAACAGATATCCAAAATTAAAATCACTTGGTGCTGAAATGCTGCCGTTTTTACAGTCTTATGTCCAGCAATAAGAAAACGAATTTGGCCCATGGGGGAACCGTGCTCTAGGCTACCTGCCAGCCTGCTCAAATGAGACCGTCTCAATGCCGAAGGGAACATTTGTGTAGAATTGGAACCAGGCCTAGAGACTGGGACTCACATTGGCATAGAACTCATCGTTCTCTGCAGACAGCACCACCTCCTTCAGCTCCTTGCTGATCCCTGGGACTCGGGACAGGTCAATACGGTTGTTGTTGAGGCCAAGCAGCTCGTGCACCATGGCCTGGTACGTCCACTGGAGGGAGCAGGGCAACAAACAATGAAACCAAAGCAATGAAACCCACAATTAAAATAAAGTACATTTAATCTCTACTAATTCCATTCAACGATGAGGGGTGTATGAGGTTTTTGCCAATTGATTAGCTTTTCTAATCTGCGCTAAAGATGGTGCATTTACATGTGACACAAGGGGCCTTTGAGTACATGACCTAGTTTAGTGTGCAGGTTGCAGGCCTGGTAAATGTATGTATAAGACGCTGCTGCCCCCAAGTGACCAGAGGCTGCAGTACACATCAGAATGATGTGAATATTCTACAGGTATGTCGTTTGACTAGATGACCTGGTCATTGCCTACCTTTTTGTAAATATGTAGCCTGGGTTCCAGACTGATAAAATGCTCAGTCTGGTGTCAGACTAAAAAAACAGGTTGATTATCTTTGAAATGTATCTTCTGGCTAATAGTTCAAACAAACATCAACAGTGAAGAGGCGACTCCGGGATGCTGGCCTTCTTGGCAGAGTTCCCCTGTCTGGTGTCTGTGTTCTTTTGCCCATCTTAATCTTTTCTTTTTATTGGCAAGTCTGAGATATCTCTTTTTCTTTGCAACTTTGCCTAGAAGGCCAGGACCCCGGAGTCGCCTCTTCACTGTTGACGTTGAGACTGGTGTTTTGCGGGTACGATTTAATGAAGCTGCCAGTTGAGGACTTGTGAGGCGTCTGTTTCTCGAACTAGACACTCTAATATACTTGTCCTCTTGCTCAGTTGTGCACCAGGGCCTCACACTACTCTTTCTATTCTTGTTAGAGCCAGTTGGCGCTATTCTGTGAATGGAGTAGTACACAGCGTTGTACGAGATCTTCAGTTTCTTGGCAATTTCTTGCATGAAATAGCCTTCATTTATCAGAACAAGAATAGACTGACGAGTTTCAGAAGAAAGTTATTTGATTTTGGCCATTTTGAGCCTGGAATCGAACCTCAAAATGCTGATGCTCCAAACACTCAACTAGTCTAAAGAAGGCCAGTTTTGTTGTTCTGATTCAGAACAACCATTTTCAGCTGTGCTAACATAATTTCAAAAGGTTTTTCTAATGATCAATAAGACTTCAAATGATAAACTTGGATTAGCTAACACACTGTGCCATTGGAACACGGGAGTTGCTGATAATAGGCCTCTGTACGCCTATGTAGATATTCCATTTTTAAAAATCTGCCGTTTCCAGCTACAATAGTCATTTACAACATTAACAATGTCTACACTGTATTCCTGATCAATTTGTTATTTTAATGGACAAAAAAATTTGCTTTTCTTTCTAAAACACTGACATTTCTAAGTGACCCCAAACTCTTGAACGGTAGTGTAGTTCTGACCTGGTTGAGTAGTGGGGTGATGGCGTCATCGCTGCGGTCCATGATGAGCAGGAGAGGAGGCACCTCTGTCTTCCTGAAGTCAAACAGCTCATACTCCTTGGTGATGATTTGCTGGAGGAGGAGAGGGGTAGTGAGATTGCGTGCATGCGTGCGCGTGCGATAGTTGTGCATGTGATATTAGTCACCTTCACGCTCTCTCCCAGTCTCTTGGCCATGTCTGAGGACAGCTGGTAGCGGATCATGGGACATTTCTTCAGGGCCAACAGCACTGAGGTCAGACCCTGGGTGGTACGTGGTAGGAGAGTTGGCTCCCAGCTACGACCCTGCAACACACACAAGATGGGAATGCACTCTGTAAACAGATCCAAAATACAGAGGGAATATGTCATGTGTAGAGACAAACAAAAAACGTTAAACTAAAGTCAATGCAGATGAATAATAAACCCCTTTATAGATTGTCACATTTTCAAAGCGTCATAGCATATTTGCATGTCCTACCCTTGCGACACCACTGAGGTTGAGGGAGAAAAGGTGTGGGTTCACAGCAATGAAGTCTCCATAGAACTCCTGCAGTCATATATGAGAGAAATTTGAATTATTAGTTTCCAGTATAAACGTCAAAGGATAACCTGGCTATTACAAGACGACGCGTACTGTAAAGTGGTTATAACTAGAAATAGAAATTATGAAAAATGTGGAATCAGGATTAGTAGGAAAAACCACGAAAGGTTCAAAAAAATATATATTTTTTTACAAATAATAATAGTTGTGTACCTAACTGATGGATACTGTCCTATAGTACTGCCCTTAGCGTTAACTTACCTGCACTTCTGCAACCACCTCCTGTTCATCCGCCTCAGCCAGGGCTTTTATCTCACTCTTACTGATGACGTTGCTGAAGTCTAGAAAGGATTATGAGGAGGATGTCACCCATACAGGAAAAATTATATATTGGAATATATTTAAATATATTGGGAAAATGTATTTACCAAATATATCAAATAAATACACGCTCACGTCTCACAACCTTCTCTACCCCAATGACAACGTTGAGTTTCTATTGACCTCTGGTACCTTAGCATTAGGTTCCCAAAGAGTTATTTTGCATGCAAAAGTTGGATCATTGAGTTGTAATTGAAAATGTATTCTGCAGCTATTGAGGTCCTACCTGTCACTTATGAAACATATGAAAAAAATAGGTTTATTTCAAAAAGACACTTGAACGTAGACCATATCTGTAAATATATTTTTAAATAGATTCAAATACATTTTCAAATATATTTTCCATTTTCAATCACAATTCGTAATGTTCCATCATTTTTGTCAAAAACGTTCAGGCTTCGTAAATTTGGATGGGGATCATTTATGGACAGTGATATTTAAACCGTGCCTCAGATTGTTTTGAGCAGATTTAAGTCAGGACTGAGACTTGACCATTCAGGAACACTCAACACCTCTTGGAAAGTCATTCTGGTGTGTCTTTGGTATTAAATTGTCTCGCTGAAAAATAAAACTAGTCGCAGGGTTAGGTTTTCAGAAGACTGAGGTGGGTTTTCTAACTTTTTTCCTGGGCTTAACTCCTTTCATATTTATTTTGATCCTGACAAATTCACCAGTCCCTGCAGATGACAAGCATACCCATAACATGATGCTGCCACCACAATACTTGAAGACTGAGGTGGGTTTAAAGAATGAGTTTTTTAAATCCTGCATTACCGGACTCCTCCTTCCTAGCTAGCAGTAGACAATGTTTTTCGCTCCCACCTGCCCTCACCGTTGTTAACAAAACTGCTGTAAAAAAGTGCCCGACAGGCAGGGGGCAAAGGACACTGTCTACCGGTCGCACATGCCTCCTAGCTAGCTTTCTAGTTAGTGACACTGTATATTATGTATATAAGTATATCATTTGTATCTATTGTTTGCAAACTTTGCCATGAAATGAGCAGCAGCAGTACAGAACCATCGCTAGACCAGTGCGTTAGACGCACATTCCTCTCGTTAGATGCACAATTAAAGAGGAATTACACTCAAATCTTAATGTTTACTTACAGACCTAAATAAAATGTCTTCTGATGTGATATAAGCATTGACGTGGACTCATAACATCCAATTTAGTTTTTTCTCTAGGAAAAATTGTAATTAAGATTAAATCTAAAACCAGGAAAAACGTAACTGAGGACCTAATTTGGAGGAAATTTTATAGGGCCCCCCCTTAGAGTTGTTTATTAACCATTATTTTATGAGGTATATTGACAGAAAACATAGTGTACAAGAGAAAGTAGTGCACTAAGTACCCGGGGAAGGGTTGCAGGGGATAAGAGAAGAATATGCCTATTTGAAAGCTTGAAAAAATGTGTAGCTCACGAAATGTATAATTTCGTGATACACGAAAAGGTTGGAGTACCCTGTCCTAGACACTGTAATTCATGAAAAGCCTAGGAGGCCGGTCGTTTCTTAGATCGAGAAACCGGCACACTTGGCACCGAAGATCATAACACACTCAAAAGGTCAATAGTTTTGCCCATTCTATTGTTCAATCGAACCGTAACAGAATGCCTCAATGCCTGCTTTACATAGCAAGCCATGGCCATATGACTCACTGTCCGTATCATTTTTACGTATGGGCAATAGCCGCCACCGTGAAATGTTGATGTGTGGTCAATCGCAATGTCAATCAATTTTGAGTCTTTAGATTTAAACCATATAAATGAGACAGGGACATAACATCTTAGTCCACTTTATCTGTATTTGATCCGTCTAAAAACCTGCACAAGAATCAGAACCATACGATTTAAACAACAGCGCAGAAGTCCTTACAGATGAAGTACACACTGTACTTGGGTCGCCGGAGCTCCTGTATCAGATTTTCCACATTCTCCTGTAAAAGAGGACAGAGAGAAAGTCAGGGGAGTCATACAAATCCAAAACTAAGCATGACTAAAGTACTTTGCCTCCAAATAGTGCATAGTGTATGGACGCAATATAATCAGTATACGTACAGTATACGTACAATAAAGTTGACATATGCATTCATACAGTTGTGGATGGACACAATCCAGTAGATACAATGTGTGTGGATGGTAAGTAACAAAGTCTTAAAGGCCCAGTGCAGTCAAAAAGATGATTTGCCTGTGTTTTATTTATATTTCCACACTATGAGGTTGGAATAATACTGTGAAATTGTGAAAATTATGATAATCGGTTTTAGTGTAACAGCTGTTTGTAAATTTCAGTCTGTTTTGGTGGAATGGAGTTTCGGCCTTCCATGTTGACATCGCCATGCAGATAACTTAAGTTAATATACCAATAACAAAGAGTTCTAAGCCCCTCTGCCAATAACAGCACATTTTCAGTTGTTTTCTCCTCTCCACTCAGACCACTCCAAGACAGTACTAGCAACATTCATGTCCTAGCAATATTCTTTTTGACCATTTTAATTGAAAACAATCACAGTAAGGTACTCAGTTGTTACCCAGAGATGATTTGATATAGAAATAAAAATGGTTGCATTGGACCTTTAATGCAGAGCAAAGGCTGGCTGCAATGTCTATACAGTGACTGGGGCACCTTGGTTGGCCTGAGGAAGCAGATGGCTTTGAGGTGCTTCATGTTGTCTCGACTCTGTGAGTCGATTCTTTCAAACAAGTAGACCTCCTTCTGTAGGATCTCGGATTGAGTGTAGACCACACTGACGATGCTGGTCTGATGAGACAAGCACAAACAAATAGGCATGATGACAAAACGCAACTGTAATGCAGTAAATTTGTTTCTACATGAGCCAAAGATTTGGCATCTTCCAATGGAAGGAGCTGCTGACAGTATGACATTATCAGAAGCTTGTTTCTCCTATCTATATTATTTAATACTAATCATTAAAGAAGAAGTTTCCTTTTTTTATAACCAAATCTCTACATTTGATATGAATGGCATTTTAGAGACTGGTCCAGAGACTTTTTTGTGATTTCACGTTTTTTTTAAATTATCAGGAATTGGTGAATAATTCAAGGTTCTGTTCCTTCAATGTGTCCGTCTCAGAAAGACAACACATACACTATATGGCCAAAAGTATGTGGACATCCCTTCAAATAAGTGGCTAATTTATATAAATATAAATACATATTTGGCTATTTCAGCCACACCCATTGCTGACAGGTGTATAAATCTCAATAGACAAACATTGGCAGTAGAATGGCCTGTACTGTAGAGCACAGTGACTTTCAACAAGGCACCGCCATAGGATGTCACCTTCCCAACAAGTCCGTTCATTAGATTTCTGCCCTGCTAGAGCTGCCCCAGTCAATTGTAAGTGCTGTTATTGTAAAGTGGAAATGTCTAGGAGTGACAATGGCTCAGCAGCGAAATGGTAGGCCACGCAAGCTCACAGAACGGGACTGCCGAGTGCTGTTGCGCGTAAAAATCGTCTGTCCTCGATTACAACATACCGAGTTCCAAACTGCCTCTGGAAGCAACATCAGCACATGAACTGTTCGTCGGGAGCTTCATGAAATAGGTTTCCATTCCCGAGCAGCCTTACACAAACCTAAGATCACCATGCGCAGTGCCAATCGTCGGCTGGAGTGGTGTAAAGCTGGCAGCTATTGGACTCTGGAGCAGTGGAAACGCTTTCTCTGGAGTAATGAATCACGCTTCACCATCTGGCATTCCAACGGACGAATCTGGCTTTGGCGGATGCCACGAGAATGCTACCTACCCGAATTAATAGTGCCAACTGTAAAGTTTGGTGGAAGAGGAATAATGGTCTGGGGCTTTTTTTAAATGGTTCAGGCCAGGCCCCTTAGTTCCAGTGAAGGGAAATCTTAACGCTACAGCATACAATGACATTCTAGACGATTCTGTGCATCCAACTTTGTGGCACCAGTTTGGCCCTTTCCTGTTTCAACATGACAATGCCCCCGTGCACAAAGCGAGGTCCATACAAAAATGTTGAGATCGGTATGGAAGAATTTGACTAGCCTGCAGAGCCCTGACCTCAACCCCATCGAACATATTTGGGATGAATTAGAACGCTGACTGCGAGCCAGGCCTAATCGACCAACATCAGTGCCCGACCTCACTAATGTTCATGTGGCTAAATGGAAACAAGTCCCTGCACCATGGAGGCTGTTATAGCAGCAAAGGGGGACCAACTCCATATTAATGCCCATGATTTTGGAATGAGATGTCTGACGAGTAGGTGTCCACATACTTTTGAGCATGTAGTGTACCAACAAAAATAACCTGATACATTGTAACCACTGTCCATCGTTTGAACCACTACATTGTAACCATTCTATCTACATTACTTACCGTCTCTTTATCCATGAGCAGAACCTTCATTCCTGGCCCGCTGTTTTCTATCATTTTGGAGATATACTGCTTGACAGCAAGTGTCACATTCATTTTGACAACGTTCTTAAATTCTTAGCAATGATAGCTTGAAAAATAACCAAAGGCCGAATTGTATGAACTTAAGATCTCTTGCACCAGGCAACGCTTCAATTCGTTTTTATGTTAAATGAGTCTATTGTTGACAAATATTCAGCTCAGCTTCGAAATGAACCCGAGTTACATTTCCGGGTGAACATTTGGTCAACTGAAGAGTGTAATGACTGATCTACGACCAGTTTGTAGAGCAAAGTACAGGCAAAATCGTAATCTGAGCATGCATTTCACTGATCCAAAGTCAGCAGGTGTTTGTTATATCCCACAATGCTCCGCTAATGGTTGCACGACGAGGACGCCATTTTGGTAAGGGCAGACCATTCAAATGAAACGGATATATTTTGTTATTTTGAGAAATATGTCATGCATGCAAGCAACTTCTGAAAACATATAAATAAAATATTGAGATGTACAGATAGCATATAATTTTATTAAGTCTTTAAAATAAGTATCACTTTTTAAAGGTAGTTTAGCTAAACTGACAAAATAACTGGGGTGTAAAATTACAATTAATAAAACTACACTATTACTCATGCAAAGACTTCTGAAGCAAAATAACATTTTTTTAAATGAAAACATGAAAAATACAGAATTTCAGCATGAAGACCATTGTAACGAGAATAAGCTTCAATACAATAAAATACAGAACAAAATGTTTTATCAAAATATACTGTATTATAAGACAACATCAAAAAATATAGAAAATGTATAGAATACAGGATATATATAGAATACAGGATATCTTCTGATATGAAAGTTAAGAGCCAACATTTAAAAAAATGCCAGTATCCGTGAGGGTTCTGGCAGGTGGGGTTGGGAGTGGCACCGTGTTGCAAGGCGAGTTGTTCAGTTGTTTTAATTGAGTCCCACTAGCCCGGCGCTAACGCCCCATAGTCTCAGTGCTGCAAGATCATCTCTCCCCTCAAGAGCTGGCTCCTTTACCTGACAGTCACTGAGAAACAAACACATCCTAACTTAAAGCTCACCTAAACATATACAGTAGTTATTTACACTGAACAAAAATATAAAGGCAACAATTTCAAAGATTTTACTGATTTACAGTTCATATAAAGTAATCAGTCAATTGAAATAAATGTATTAGGCCATAATCTATGGATTTCAACTGACTGGGAATACAGATTTGCATATGTTGGTCACAGATACCTTAAAGAAATGTTAGGTGGGAGGATCAGAAAACCAGTCAGTATCTGGTGTGACCACCATTTACTTCATGCAGCGCGATACATCTCCACAAGGTGAACCTGTGTAATGATCATGCTGTTTAAACAGCTTCTTGATATACCACACTTATCAGGTGGATGGATTATCTTGGCAAAAGAGAAATGCTCACTAAAAAGGATGTAAACACATTTTTGCACCGAATTTGACAGAAACAAGCTATTTGTGCGTATCGAACATTTCTGGGATCTTTTATTTCAGCTCATGATATGGGACAAACACTTTAAATGTTGTGTTTATATTTTTGTTCAGTGTATATTGTCTACACTCAGAATATATACCGCATTGTACACACATACTTTTGATGGGATGCTTAACTATCACACACACAAGATACACTCCCACTGTAAATGAAAATCATCCCCCTCCAATTAACACACAAATACACACACAAAGAGAGATCGATTTAGGCTAATTCACTCTACACAGTGGGATGCTACTACCTGAAGTAGTAGCCGCTCTTCTCCTCCAGCCCCTCAGTGACGGCGCAGTAGATGGTGGTCTGGGCCCCCTCCCTGGGGGTCTTCATCAGGAGCCAGGCGGGGGCTGACAGCATGGAACTCAGCATGGGGTACTTTGACTGCGAGTGACGCCACAGCTCTGTCCGGATAACCCCGGGGTGCAGGGAATACGACGTCACTCCAGTACCTGATGGGGTGAGTGTAGGGATAGGGCCACTAACCTTAGAATGTTGACATTCAGAGACATCATGTGGCAGAGAGCAATGCACTGTACACCAGTTATGACCTGATGTTGAAGCAACATGATTTGTTTGTATAATGTTTGTTGTGCATACTAAGACTGCTACTGATGGGGAAGAATGGGGGAAAACAGCATTAATAGGTAAATAATCGTTAAATACAGTGATTGCATAGGTCCGATTATTTTTACGGTTAACTTCAAGATACTTGATGGATACTCTGCAACAACAGCCTCAAATCACTCCGCACCCCAATGCACATTACAAAAACAAAAGATAAGCCTTCTCAGCCAACTTGGTACGGGCTTGAAACCACTAATAAACATTAGTTCCCTTATCTTTAGCCATGCATTGCTAAACCACCATAAAGTAAATTCAAATCCATCCATAACTACGGTAAAATCCACATTGATTGTTAACCAATAAATGTAGACTAACAGTGTATGTGTTGAAGCATTTATTATGGTGTTTTCTGAACCCGCACAAAGTTATGGCCCATTGGTATTGTATTTCCATGTATTGGTTAAAGTAGTAGCCAGTCAATTTGTAAGTCGCTCTGGATAAGAGCGTCTGCTAAATGACTTAAATGTATGTTATGTTAAATGGTTAACTGGGGTCCATTACCAATACAGTACATTTAGCCATTGAACAGGATATGTAGTGGAAATGGAAAAATCTCCTAGTTACATTACCTAATTTTCTATGCATAACTAGGTTTCTAACTACATGTACATGAGTAGTAATACGTAATAGAGCTGTAATAAGGCAACCCCTCACCTTTGGTCCTTCGTGCCAGCTCCCTAGAGAAGAGGAGGTTGGCCAGTTTACTCTGCTTGTAGGCAATTACTGAGTTGTACCCCTTCATATCAAAGTTAAGGTCATCATAGTGGATTTTCCCTGAAAGAGAATGAGGTAGAGCCAGATAAAGCTATAACTCAATTGATGATATTTGTTTTATTACAAAAATATCTGGTCAGAATGGGCTTACCGCCTTGATGAGCGATGCTAGACACAGTGACGACGCGGCTCGGGGTGGAGGCTTTCAGCATGTCCAGGAGAAGATTGGTCAATAGGAAGTGACCTAGGTGATTGACAGCAAATTGACTCTCAAACCCATCCACTGTGAAGCTTTTGGGACATAGCATTATACCTGTGAGGAATAGAGGATTGAGTATTTAACGGATGGTTAAAAAAAAATCAGGCCCACAACTTTGACAACGAAAAACATGCTATAGTTCAAAACATACCCAGAGTAACACCAACACAATTCAGGCTCTCAAAGCATGTTGGTTAAATGCATCAGTTTCACCTGCGTTGTTGATAAGTATGTCCAGACGGGTCTCCGTGGCAATGAATTCCCTGGCAAACTGTCGTACTGACCCGAGGGAGGCCAGGTTTAGTTGTTGCACCACCACGTTAGTATTTCCAGTAGAACTGCGGATCTCTGTTGCAGCGGCCTCTCCCCTGGTGAGGTCTCGGCAAGCCATAATCACCCGGGCTCCTGAGAACACGCAGTACCGTCCATCTGAGAACACCCTCATCACATTCCCTTCCAATAGAATATATAGGATCAGTCCTATCATCAGCTGAACAACATCCACAAATTTACCACACCCCATCACTAAGCCCCCTATTCTCATGCCTTCCATTGAATAGCCCCCACAATTGCCCTTAAACCCAAATTTCCCTCAGATTGCATTGTAACTTGTTTGTGTTCAAAAGCGACATCCCATGAAAGGTAATGCAAATCACAACATAGTTACAGTCCAATAGAGAAGTGGTATTTGCCTACTGTACCTCTCTTGGCCATATCCCAGGCCGTCTCCTTGCCGATACCAGTGTTGGCACCAGTGATCACCACAGTCCTTCCATGCAGTTTGGCACGGCTGTGGCATATCCCACCGGCGATCCACTTTCTCAGTAAAACATAGCCTAGTTTGGAGACAAACGGCACTGAGACGAAATATCACTCTGACTTCTTCTTATGTTGACCTATGAACCTTTTAAGCCTATGCAACAGACCCTTTGTTGTGGGAGTAGGAATTGTTTACATACTTAATGGACAAGGTAGCATATACTGTATGTGCAATTGTAAAGTATTTACACACATAATAGTATATATCAGGATCTTGGAGCTACAGGGAATAAACACGTTTAAAATCACAACCCTTAAATAGACACTACAATACAAATGAACCACATACCACGGTCAATCATCCTTCAGTGATTCTGTTCATTTCCATGTCGATCAAGATAAATGTATAATACAATCTGAAGAATTGTACATCCTGTACGTCACAACATATGTCATGCGGTACAATACTCGCTGTGGGTAGTTTATTAGTGTTTACTAACAAGTTCCTGGTTTTGTTGAACTTAGGCTACAATTTACCGAGACTATATGTCCATGTAGAAATGTTAGAAACGATTTTACCATTACAAAAAACTGTAAAAGTAATTGAAATGAGGTCTGAAACCTACAATACATCAAGATAACTTGCATATCAGTAGAGCTGTGACTTACTGATGGTTGACACTGTGGTCACAGCGCCGTACTTGACGAGCTGGTTTTTCTTCAATTCTTTCCACATCTTATCAGCTGTTGCCAAAATAATTTGACCACCCCAGACAAGACAATTACATTTTAGCCTGGTAAATCATGAGTTTATCGAGTCTGTCTCGTCTTCTTGAACTGGGTTGCTTTAAATGTTGTTATAGCACAAGCAGTTATACAGATCGAGTAGCTATGGATAGGTCTAAGTATCTTACATACGAGGTTTAAAGTCTTATAGTCCGATTAAACCAGGACTACTCCCTTGACCCGTCAGTGACCACGTTTACATGCCCACCAATATCCCGTTATTATTCGGGATACTTAAGTATTCTGTTTTTGAGTTGATGCATATAAACATCATATCCCGTTTACAATAACCCGAAAAAACTTGTATCCCGGTTATGTGAAACCAGGACAAGATGCCTGGGATATGTTGATTTTTAGATGGGATACTGTGGCATGTAAACATCTGTTGTTTTTCGCGGTCTGCGCAGGCTCAGTCGCGCATATTAGGGTGTTGTGTGTGATGACTTCAAAAAGTCGGCTACCTGCGCAGTTCGATCCACCATAATCATTTGTTTTGCTGATACTCCAGACTGGACCGTATAGCATACTGGCTACTTTCAAGTTTCTGCTTATAATTTCAGACATTTAGTAGGCCATTTGTTTATCAACTACCCTTTTACTGAACATAAATATAAACGCAACATGCAACAATCTCAACGAGTTTACTATGTTACAGTACATATAAGGAAATCAGTCAATTGAAATAAATTAATTAGACCCTCAGCAATGGATTTCACATGACTGGGCATGGGCACCGCCATGGGTGGGCCTGGGAGGGTATATGCCCACCCACTTGGGAGCCAGGCCCAGCCAATCAGAATGAGTTTTTCCCCACAAAAGGACTTTATTAAAGGCAGAAATACTCCTCAAACACATACTGCCCTATTATTTAAAACAACATTGGAGTTGTTGCTTATGGTAGAGAAATTAACATTAAATTATCTGTCAACAGCTCTGGTGGACATTCCTACAGTCAGCATGCCAACAACAGTCCCTCAACAATTGAGACATCTGTGGCATTGTGTTGTGACAAAACTGCACATTTTAGAGTGGCCTTTTATGGTCCCCAGCACAAGGTGCACCTATGCAATGAACATGCCATTTTAATCAGCTTCTTGATATGCCAGACCTGTCAGGTGGATGGATTATCTTGGCAAAGGAGAAATGCTCACTAACAGAAATGTAAAGCAATTTGTGCAGAAGATTTGAGAGAATTAAGTTTTTTGTGCGTATCGAAGTTTCTGATATCTTTTATTTCAGGTCATGAAACATGGGAAAACACTTTACATGTTTATATTTTTGTTCAGTATAGATACATGAAGCTTCTCTTCGTTCATTACTTGTTGCCCTAGAAGTTGTCTGTTTCCTTTAGGGACCGGGAGAAAACGCAATAACTCCAAAACAGTGGAAAGATCATGTGCAAAATGCCCAATGTAATGAGTTTGACTGGTTTTAAGGAAATGAAAAGCTGAGAAAACAATGAAACACGTTTCTGATTAGACTTCAGTTCGTCTTGGGCACTATTATTTTATGTGGTTGAAAAACTGTCTGCTTGTATAACAGAGTCAAAAACACACATTACACGCACTTAGCATTTTCTCAAGAGAATATTAATTCACTGCTGTTACAAAGACAAAATACATATTTGTTGTATCATTTAACTGCAAAAAATGCATAAATCTGCAGGAGTTATTATATTTTACTACATGTGAAAGGTTATAAACTCCTCTCACTGTCAACTGCGTTTATTTTCAGCAAACTTAACGTGTAAATACATGTGTAAATATTTGCATGAACATAACAAGATTAAACAACTGAGACATAAACTGACATAAACTGAACAAGTTTCACAGACATGTGACTAACAGAAATTGAATAATGTGTCCCTGAACAAAGGGGGGTCAAATCAAAAGTAACAGTCAGTATCTGGTGTGGCCACTAGCTGCATTAAGTACTGCGGTGCATCTCCTCCTCAAGGACTGCCCCACATTTGCCTGTTCTTGCTGTGAGATGTTACCCCACTCTTCCAACAAGGCACCTGCAAGTTCCTGGACATTTCTGGGGGGAATGGCCCTAGCCCTCACACTCCGATCCAACAGGTCCCAGACGTGCTCAATGGGATTGACATCCGGGCTCTTCGCTGGCCATGGCAGAACACTGACATTCCTGTCTTGCAGGAAATCACGCACAGAACGAGCAGTATGGCTGGTGGCATTGTCATGCTGGAGGGTCATGTCAGGATGAGCCTGCAGGAAGGGTACCACATGAGGGAGGAGGATGTAATGCACAGCGTTGAGATTGGCTGCATTGACAACAAGCTCAGTCCGTTGATGCTGTGACACACCGCCCCAGACCATGACGAACTCTCCACCTCCAAATCGATCCCGCTCCAGAGTACAGGTCTCGGTGTAATGCTCATTCCTTCGACGGTGAACGCAAATCCGACCATCACCCCTGGTGAGACAAAACCGTGACTCGTCAGTGAAGAGCACTTTTTGCCAGTCCTGTCTGGTCCAGCAACGGTGGGTTTGTTTCCATAGGTGACGTTGTTGCCGGTGATGTCTGGTGAGGACCTACCTTACAACATGCCTACAAGCCCTCAGTCCAGCCTCTCTCAGCGTATTGTGGACAGTCTGAGCACTGATGGAGGCATTGTCTGTTCCTGGTGTAACTCGGGCTGTTGTTGTTGCCATCCTGTACCTGTCCCACAGGTGTGATGTTTGGATGTACCGATCCTGTGCAGGTGTTGTTTACACATGGTCTGCCACTGTGAGGACGATCAGCTGTCCGTCCTGTCTCCCTGTAGCGCTGTCTTTGGCGTCTCACAGTATGGACATTGCAATTTATTTCCCTGGCCACATCTGCAGTCCTCATGCCTCCTTGCAGCATGCCTAAGGCACGTTCACGCAGATGAGCAGGGACCCTGGGCATCTTTCTTTTGGTGTTTTTCAGAGTCAGTAGAAAGGCCTCTTTAGTGTCCTAAGTTTTCATAACTGTGACCTTAATTGCCTACCGTCTGTAAGCTGTAAGTGTCTTAACGATCGTTCCACAGGTGCATGTTCATTAATTGTTTATGGTTCATTGAACAAGCATGGAAAACAGTGTTTAAACCCTTTACAATGAAGATCTGTGAAGTTATTTGGATTTTTACAAATTATCTTTGAAAGACAGGGTCCCAAATTATCTTTGAGTATATGTCTGTAACTCACGTGAACTCCTCCCTCATGGTGTACTTGAAGCCCTGTTGTGTTCTGATGGTTACGAAGGGCAGATCTCCTCCGTCCGACGCACCCAGACCAAACTCCTCCTCTAGCTCATCCACAAAGTCCCTGCGATTAAAACCTCATAAGGATTAGCCCCTTTTTTTCAGTTTTCGCCTAAAATGACACCCAAATCTAACTGTCTGTAGCTTAGGCCCTGAAGATAGGATATGCATATTCCTGGTACCATTTGAAAGGAAACACTTTGACGTTTTTTGAAATGTGATAGGAATGTAGTAGAATATAACACAATAGATCTGGTAAAAGATAATACAAAGAAAAAACCAACCGTTCAACCATTCATTTTGTACCATCATCTTTGAAATGCAAGAGAAAGGCCATGATGTATTAGATTTAGGCCACTAGATGACATCAGTGTATGTGCAAAGTGTTAGACTGATCCAATGAAACATTGCATTTCTGTTCAAACTTTTGTATCAAGCCTGCCCAAATGTGCCCAATTTGTTTATTAATAACTTTTCATGTTCAAATTGTGCACTCTCCTCAAACAATAGCATGGTATTATTTCACTGTAATAGCTACTGTAAATTGGACAGTGCAGTTAGATTAACAATAATTTAATGTTAGATATGTCTATGTCCTGGGAAATGTGGGGTGGCAGTGGCTAGAGACTTATAACCGAAAGGTTGCAAGATCGAATCCCCGAGCTGACAAGGTAAAAATCTGTTGTTCTGCCCCTGAACAAGGCAGTTAACCCACTGTTCCTAGGCTGTTATTGAAAATAAGAATTTGTTCTTATATGATTTGCCTCGTAAAATAAATAAAACCTCATGCTAATCGAATTAGCCTGTGTTTGTTCAACTGTCCTGTGGAAGGGACACCAATTCTGAAGAAGTTAATGACCGTTCCACAGGTGCATGTTCATTAATTGTTCATGGTTCATTGAACAAGCATAGGAAGTTATTTAGATTTTTATGAATTATCTTTGAAAGACAGGGTCCTGAAAAGGGGACGTTTCTTTTTTTGCAGAGTTTAGGTCTACAGTCAGTTTCCATATTTCAGTTAGTATTCCATTTAATAGTGCTCCCCCTCAATTTCGACATTAGTAGCAGAAGTGGCATAGTCCCTGTGGTTGAGTGTACTACTAATACCTCAACTTTTGCTATGATGACACATGGAAGGACCAAGTCTATGGGTAGGACCCACTGAGGTATGGGTAGGACCTAGTGTGCCACCTATTTTGGGCTACCATTTTAAAAGAGCGATAGTCAAGGCAAATAGGACAAAAAGCTATAGCTAGATTTTGCATTGGCTAATTATTCATAATTCATGTAAGTTATTTTATTATAAGTACAAATCTGGTAATCATACTGTTGGCAAGCTACACTGATATAGATATTGAGTTAGTAGTGCATTTGGAAATAATCTAATCAACTGCAACATTGAGGAAATATGCGTAAACATTGTTTGACTGAATTACTGGGGTTGATGGTTGGTCGCGTGAATTTTGTAATTTAGGTTATATAACTAGATAGCTGAGCTAAACCCATCGTCTACCAGAGGGGGTCGCTCCTGTACGTATACCAGCGCCACCGCGTAAAATTACGTTTACCGGTACCTAGCTACTAGCTAGCTTTCGCTTTGCCTAGGCAGGTAAAGCTATATTTGTTTTAGGCGGTTGCCCATATCGCTAGCTATGGTTCATGTTCACATACAGAACAATAGTAGATAGATAGCTCAGCTAGCTAACTTTAGTTATACCGTCGTTATCCAGCCAGTTCGATACGTGAATTATTAGCTAGCTAGCAATAATGTTAGCTAGCTAGCAGTTTGCTAACCAATTTTGTCGGTTTGTTAGTTAACTAGCTTCGTTAGTCAGCCACTGCTAATACTTCCAGTTGTCACCCGACCCTGGTTTTATATCGGGCAGCTGGACTGGTGTTCGAGGCTACATACAGATTGTTAGCAGGCTAAATAAGTTAGCTAGCCAACACCTACGTCCTCGTCTATTTATTTCAATGAACACAAGCACGAGCTAGCTACGTTTTGAATTGTTCCGCCAGTCTCTGTTTTAGCCTAGCTCAAATCAAATGTTATTTTTAAACATATTTTGCAGATGTTATCCCAGGTGCAGTGAAATGCTTATATTTACTACTGCAACGGTGCAGCAATACCTAACAATACACACAAATCCCCCAACATTTTAAGGAAGACATTCAGAAGTATAAACTAGCTAAATGTTAGTTTGGTTGTGGGGCCATAACTTTATCGCGGGTTGGCGTTTGAGAGCAGTGCTGGTTAAGATGGTCGTGCAAGTAACTTTTTTCATTTGCAGATCATTCTTCAAAACATGTTGAAATGGAAGATGAACTATATTAACGTTAGTTAGGAGGTAACGTTAGATTAGCATGCTACTATTGATTCTGGTAATTGCAGTTTCTACGATTTTTTGAAAGCGAAAGTGGTGAGACTTTTACATTTGGCTGCAACATTGTAACAAACTATCTGACAACTTGTACTAAGAAACGCATCGAATTGGAATATGCATAATGTGGAAATAGTCATACAATTTACACCAAAATTATATCTGCGGGTGTATTAGGAGTTGCAAATTCGATTTTTGGAAGACGTCAACATAATCGTGTGCTTTTCAGGATGGAGATGGGCACCCCGCCCATGTTTTTAGGATTGTAGCGAATCAGAGCGTCGACATCAAAAACGGGAAGTGGCGTAGGGAATTGCTTGCGCTGTCCTAAGCGAGCCGAAAAGGGAAAAACGGTAGCAGCCACCATTCTTCTACAGATCTGTCTTTCACTTCATGGGTGAGGTACGTAACGTATATCCACGTTTTATTGTACTTCATCATTTTTATTTAAATTTGGCAAAAGAGTGAACAAGGTCAGAGTCATGGCATGCTTCGTGTATAGATTTAGATGTTGCTAGTTGTTGAACTCAGTTAGCTTGCTTGCTAACTAGTTAGCTAGCAGTGGTGTTAGCTCAAGCTCACGTCTTGCTGTTTGCATGGAGCCATGTTGCAGAGTGTGCTGCAGGATTCAATGCACACGCGCACTGTACATATCCGAACGTCACTAGCTACTGATCCAGGACAAGTTAGTTTGTACTACTTGTTGTAAGGAAAGTGAAGATTAGAAGACAGGAAGCTGATCTTGGACCAGCGTGCATGAGCATCATTTTCTCATCGCACCCTGAGTTACTGGTAGCTAGCTTAACGTTGCTAACTTAGAATGTAGCTATGTTTTATTTCCAACGACTGTAGCCGGCTAGTAGCTAATAACTGAAACTTGATCGTTGCTTATGAATAATTCAAGCAAACTTTGCTGTTTGCCCTCTACAGAGAACATTCTGGCGTCATGCTAATGAGATGACGTTTTGATAATATTAAATGATGCATTACAAAGAATATACTGTACATTTTGTTTAACATTATTCTATTAGGTCGTGCATTATTTAATTGGCATGTTTAATATATAGATATAAATTCACTGGAATGCCTCAATATTTGTTATTATTAGTGTATTTGTAGCTTTAATATATTTTAATTATATTAATGACATTTATACACTGTTCATGCATACAATTTGGTTAAGACAATACAAATTAAGTTTTTCTTCCCCTTCCTCTCTAACTACAACCACAATGGCTGTCCATTTAAAACTGGACAACACATACACATGATGTCTTGTCCACATCATGTGCCAATATCCTACAACTTGATCATAGATTATCATCATAACGCCCTTATTATATCAACTAATCTACAGTTATGAGCATGGCGGACTCAGACATCAACATGACAGACTCTGAGGTCAATGTGACTGACTCCGAGCTCCACATGGAGTGTGTGGAGGAGGATCTGACACCATGGCAACAGCAACCAGAAGAGGAAATAGAAGAAACAAGCAAAGGCCCAAGTAACGGTGAGTGTGCGGTTTGCAGACTCAATGTAACCTGCTTCCCTGGGTCATGTCATTTTGTATGTTCTGAGACTCCATTCTCACATGCAACAGTTTCACAACAGACAACTGTAAATGGTGAGTCTGTATTGTCATATTCTATCGTCAGCTCATGGTTTTTTAAATCGCCTTCCCAGTACCAGCACCTCCCGATGACACTTCAGTGATACCCCTCAGCGATGGCAGTAGCATCACAACCAAACCTATGTCTGCCCTTGGTGAGTGCTCTGGAATGGTACACTATATATATAAAAGTATGTAGAAACCCCTTCAAATTAGTGGATTTGGCTATTTCAGCCAAAGCCGTTGCTGACAGGTGTATAAAATCGAGCACACCGCCATGGAATCTCCATAGACAAATATTGGCAGTAGAATGGCCTTACTAAAGAGCTTAGTGACTTTCAATGTGGCACTGTCATAGTATGCCACCTTTCCATCAAGTCAGTCTGTCAAATTTATGCCCTGCTAGAGCTGCCCTGGTCAACTGTAAGTGCTCTTATTGTGAAGCAGAAAAGTCTAGGAGCAACAACGGCTGAGCCGCGAAGTGGTAGGCCACACAAGCTCTCAGAACGGGACCTCCGAGTGCTGAACCGCGTAGCAATCGTCTGTCCTTGGTTGCAACATTCACTACTGAGTTCCAAACTGCTTCTCGAAGCAACTTCAGCTTCATGAAATGGGTTTCCATGGCCGAGCAGCCACACACAAGCCTAAGATCACCATGCTCAATGCCAAGCGTCGGCTACAGTGGTGTAAAGCTCGCCGTCAATGGACTCAGGAGCAGTCGAAACCAGTTCTCTGGAGTGATGAATCACGCTTCACTATCTGGCAGTCCGACAAACGAATCTGGGTTTGGTGGATGCCAGGAGAACGCTACCTGCCCGAATGCATAGTGCCAACTGTAAAGTTTGGTTGAGGAGGAATAATGGTCTGGGGCTGTTTTTCATGGTTCGGGCTAGGCCCCTTAGTTCCAGTGAAAGAAAATCTTGAAGCTACAACATACAATGACATTCTAGACAATTCTGTGCTTCTAACTTTGTTGCAATATTTTGGGGAAGGCCCTTTCCTGTTTCAGCATTTTCTTATTTAACTAGGCAAGTCAGTTAATAACAAATTATTGTTTACAATGACGGCCAAACCCTAACCTGGATGACGCTGGGCCAATTGTGCGTCGCACTATGGGACTCCCAATCACGGTCGGTTGTGATACAGCCTGGAATCGAACCAGGGTCTGTAGTGACGCCTCTAGCACTGAGATGCAGTGTCTTAGACCGCTGCGCCACATTGCCGGTGCACAAAGCAAGGTCCATACAGAAATGGTTTGTTGAGATCAGTGTGGAAGAACTTGACTAGCCTGTACAGAGCCCTGACCTAAACCCCATCAAATGCCTTTGGGATGAATTGGAATGCCGACTGCGAGCCATGCCTAATCGCCCAACATCAGTGCCCGACCTTATTAATGCTCATGTGTTTGAATGGAAGCAAGTCCCCGCAGCCATGTTCCAACATCAAGTGGAAAGCCTTCCTAGGAGAGTGGTGGCTGTTAAAGGGGCAAAGGACCAACTCCATATTAATGCCCATCATTTTGAAATGAGATGTTCAATGAGCAGGTGTCTGCATACTTTTGGTCATGTAGTGTATTTAAAAAATATAGGAATATGAGGTAACTGCCAAAATAAGTGTCTTAATTGGGCGTTGGGCCATCACAAGCCAGAACCGCGTCAATGCACCTTAGCATTGATTCTACAAGTAACTCTGTAACTCTATTGGAGGGATGTGACACCATTCTTCCAAATAAAATGTTGTCTCAGGCGCCGCTCCAGAATCTCCCATAAGTGTTAAATTAGGTTTAGATCTGGTGACTGAGACGGCCGTGGCATATGGCTTACATCATTTTCATGCTCATGCACTGTGGATGGTTCCATTTTCATCCTTTGGGGGGCATAGCCATGGTAACCAAAATAATGGACATCCCAGCATTTTTATACATGGCCGTTAGCATGATGCAATGTTAATTACTTAATTAACCCAGGAACCACACCTGTGTGGAAGCGTCCGCTTTCAATATACTTTGTATCACTCATTTACTCAAATGTTTCCATTATTTCACTTATTTTTTTACTTACTGACGTGTAGTCACAGTAGAATAAACATGGTTCAATGGACACATGTAACCAATCGGTGTAAGCCTCATAGGGAGTATATTGACTTTTCCCCATCTCTGCAGCACCATTACTACCCAAACCAATGGTCTTGACGCAGGCTATGACTCAAGTGCTGCAGCCTTTTCAGACCTCCATGCCTCAGGTGCTGCATATGCCGACCACTATGTTGCCTGGAACAGGCAGCAACGCTGGGCAGAACATAATATTTACCACACAGGTGAGAGACGTGTTGGTTCTTCATTCTATAATTCTATCTGAACCCTGCCCTGA